>NC_141538.1:151867500-152182500 GCF_021556685.1 Rattus norvegicus
CTGACAGACAGACAGAGACAGAGATGGAAACAGAAAAAGACGGGGGCTTCCTGGGCTGGTTCTGAACCCCTGGACTCAAGCCATCTTCCTACCTCAGCCCCAAGAGCTAGGTCAGCAGCATGTGAAGACCACACTGTGTCCAGCTCAGTACTCAGCCATTTTTAAAAAAATATATTGTTTTAATAATTTCTGTGAATGGGTGTTTGTGTCTGTCTGTATGACTGATGACTAAAGCAACCAGAAGGTGTCCGGCATCCTGGAATGAAGTCAGAGGTGGTTGTGAGCCACCATGTGGGTACTAGGAATTGAACCTGGGTCCTCAGAACGAGTAGCAGGTGCTTTTAATCACTGAGCCACCTCTCCAGACCTGATCCCAGCACTTGCAGCAGCCTCAGAATCCCATTAGTAGACACAGCACTTCAGGAAGCCGTTACCAATTATGGGGGGCTGCCCCTTGGGTAACCATCCATGGCGATGTTGCAATGTCCACTCTGTCGGTCGGTTGGTTAGTCAGTCACTCAGTCACTCGCTCAGTCAATCCTCCAGCCAGCCAGCCAGTCAGTGCATCAGTCCATCCATCCATCTGTCAGTCAGCCACACCACAAATATTTACCGAGTTCTTTTTTTTGTGCCAGGCAACGCTCTGAATAAACAGCAGGAACAATGGCTGTACATATGACAACAGTCACTACCACAAGAGGCTTGTAAACTAAAAACAAGGGCTGGAGAGATGGCTCAGCGGTTAAGAGCACTGACTGCTCTTCCAGAGGTCCTGAGTTCAAATCCCAGCAACCACATGGTGGCTCACAACCATCTGTAATGGGATCTGATGCCCTCTTCTGGTGTGTCTGAAGACAGCTACAGTGTACTCATATATAACAAATAAATTTTTAAAAAAAATAAACTAAGTAAGTGGGGAAACGGGAAATGGGACAAAATAACAAAAACTTAATTTTGGGTGTGGCAACTCACACCCTTAATCCTCACTCTGGAGACAGAAGCAGGCCTGTGAGTCCTAGGCCAGCTTGGTCTATACACTGAGCTCCAGGCTAGCCTGGACATGGAGAAAGAGCCTGTCAAAACAAAACAAAACACCAACACCGCTTGTCTGTGAATATGGTGCTTGCCTTTCCCCTGCTAAGTAATGAACTTCTCTTTGGGCACAGACATCCCCTTGCCCAGGAAATATTATCAAACGAATGGCACTTCCCTCGTGGAGAGGAAGAGATTATATTTTTTTTCAGTATTACAGACCAAATTCAATGCCTTGTGCATGGTAGGTAAGCACTTTACCACTCAGTCGTCTTCTGCTATCTTCTGAAGATTTACTAGGTGCTGCCCTAATCGATAAGTCATTATAAATAATACTTACAGGCTGGGGATACAGCTCAGTGGTAGAATGCTGGCTACCACGCACAAAGCCCCAGTAGCACAAAGTAATAATAGTAATAATAGTAATAATAATAATAATAAGATGATGATGATGATGACAATAATAATCACTATCAAATCAATATCTGCTGTGATTCGGGCAGACATGATGCTACATGCCTATAACAGTAGCACTTGAAAGCCTGAGAGCTTGAGGCCAGCCTGGGCTACAAACAAATAAAGCTGCCTTAATAGTATTAATTCTGTTGGGCATGCTGGCACACGCCTTTAATCCCAGCACTCGGAAACACAGGCAGGCGGATCTCTGTGAGTTCGAGGCCAGCTAGGACTGTGTGGTGAGATCCCGTTTCAAAATCAATCAAATGTCTGACATAGATAGCTACTGTGTGCTAGATACACGGTGTGCACTTTATGTGCTTTCTCGAATCTTCACCGTGACCCTCTGACCTTGCTCCAAACCTCACAGATGAAGACGATTAGGAGGTTTAAGCAATGTGGGCAGTGCAGGTCAAGAGTGTTCGATGTGGGGGCTGGGGATTTAGCTCAGTGGTAGAGCGCTTACCTAGGAAGCGCAAGGCCCTGGGTTCGGTCCCCAGCTCCGGGGGGGGGGGGGGAACCAAAAAAAAAGTGTTCGCTGTGATGTTCGTGGCACCGACTGCAGCCAGCTGCTGCCTTCCCACTGAAGCCAGAGGGGATTCGACGGAGTAGGGGCTGCAGCTTGAGAGATGCATCAGGAGGAGGGGGACCAGTCAATGTTTCAGGGATCCACAGAGGCAGGAAGCGAAACCAGGCCATCTGCACACTGCTTCTGAACCCTGCAGAGGCCTTCCCTCAGGACCAGAGCCTGCCAAAGTCAAGGGCTCCTAGTGGGCTACCCTCTGCCCAACACACTTCTGCATGTCCAGCCTTCCAACAGAACAAGCCAGGTCCTAGGTGTTCTGCTGGACAGCTCACCTAGTCGTCCCATAAGCTGAGCCTGGGGAATGAAGCCTGGGACTTGGAGAGCCCTTGGGAAATACCAACATCAGACCTAGGCTCTGATTTCCACTGCTAGATTCAAGGTCACCCAGTCAGGGTGCCAATTACAAGCTGGCCTCCCCACACCCCTAGCAAGTGATTCGTCCACTCATTCATTCAACCAGCATTTGCTGTGTTGAGCGCTGACCCTTGCACTGGCTCTAGGCACTAAATACACAGCAGTGTGGAGACTTCCTATGCTCTTGAAGAAAAGACAGGCACGAAACGATCAAGCAAGTGTGTATATACAGTACAAGCAGAGAGAGACTGAAATGAGTGGACCATGAGGAGGGTGCTCTAAACAGAATAGAAACCCTGAGGTAGGAGCAAACCAGCAGGCTAATGCATCTAAGAGGACGACACAGTAGAAGACGACTGGGCAGGAGGACTAGAGGATGCTGAGGCCACAGGAAGCCATTATCAGAGCTGGGGCTCTAACCCAGAGAGAGAACCGGGGAGCCTGCAATCTGATGTCAAGGGGTTATGTCTGCTGTGTGGAAATAGGAAGTGGGCTAGAAGCTGGGAAGCCTGGTGGGTTGTGACGTAACTTCCCAGCAAACAGGGAGGCAAAATGATTTGCACCAGGAAAGGTCTCCCCACAAGAGCCAAGAACCTTCCTCAGAGCAGTGGGGAGAGCCTCACTTAACAACCCTGTCCTCACTAAAGGTGCATCTACCACAATGGCTCCTCTTCTGAGTTCCCCGAGCACCCCCAAAACACCCAGCAGAACTATGGGATGTTTCCCAACCCTGCCCCCAAAGTCACCACCCAAGTAACAAGTGTGGAAGAAAGCCAAGGTGATTGGTCTGTCCTCCCTGAGCGCAGGAATTCCCCCTTCCGGGCTCAAGGCAGTGCAGTACCACAGTGAAGATACCCACCCTGAAGTCCAAAAGCCTCTGAGAGCAGTCAGCTCTACTTCCTCCTGCCTGGGTCATAACCCTGGGTGTGAGCACTACAGAGTTGTGGTCTAAGGGCTCTGGAAAAAGACATTTCCACAGCACCCAGGAAGCCGCATAACAGAGAGGTGGAAATGAAACTCCGTCCAAGGTTCAGGCTGGGATCTCAGCGCTTTTCTGTGTAAACCACCCTGAACTTTTTTTTATTTCTCCTGTCCTGACCCAGTGGAAGGGCAGAGCATTTTGGGGGAGGGTGGCAAAGAAGGAAGTCTTCACCTTGCAGTTACGGACACATCATCCAGGTCCTGGAAAGTTCTCTGAGAACTGGTCGTTCAGACATCCTCAACATGACACGCTCCCCCTGACCCCTACCCACGGGGAAGTGATTTTTGCCAACATCAAGTGCTAGAAGCTTACATGCAAATAAAAAAAAATGATGAATAAATCTGAAGAAATAAAAACTAAAGGCTTGCAAGCCATGACCGGGTACCAATCGCCATAGACCACCGCCGGAGGTGCATGCCCATTCTACAGATGAGGGCACTGGGACTTGGAAAGGTAAAATGACTGCCCCAGGCCACACAATTAGTGGGAGGTGGAGCTGGGATTGGAGCCAGGTCCCCTAGCTCCAGAGATGGAGTTCTTTTTTTTTTTTTTTTTTTTTTTTTTGGTTCTTTTTTTTTGGAGCTGGGGACCAAACCCAGGGCCTTGTGTTTCCTAGGCAAGCGCTCTACCACTGAGCTAAATCCCGAACCCCCAGAGATGGAGTTCTTAACCACACTGAATAATAAAAGAAACCAAGCCCAAAGAATAGGGAGAAGTAGGAGGGAAAGGAGGGGCTCGCCGGGTGTGGGGGAGTGTGTTCCTGCAAGGAATCACAGGCAGGTGACTCCAGCTAGAGGTTGAGGGAGGGTGGAAACTTTGGATGCATGAGTGGTCCCGAGAAAGCCACAAGCAGACACCCCTCCATCCTCCAGTCCTAATATGGAGGTGCAGTGTAGGCCAACCCTAGGTCACTGGAAAGAGGTCAGAAGCCCATAGGGGCAAATAAGACATGTCACACGCAGGCACTCAGGTCTCTTTCCTGAAGAGAGAAGTCGCTGTCCTGGTGGTAGAACGTGACCAAGGGATGCTCTAGAGTGACCAGGGGGGAAAGAGGTCTGGGTGGGAGACACCTAGAGGACTAGGGAGCTAAGAGGGAGACTTAAGAGGGAAGCTTTGGAGAAACTAAGGAAAGTGTTGGAGAAAGAAGAGCCTAAGAGGCCCAGAGATGCTTTAGGGAAGATTGCCTCGGGGCCTAAGGTGACCGTGACTGAGGGAAAGCGGGTGTGGGAGCCAGGATCCTGTAGAACCTTGGAGGGACCTGAAAAGACGCCTAGGAAATGCATGGTACGGTGTCCACAGCCAAAGGACACAAAAACTTACTTGTCTGAGGAGAGGAATGAAAGATGCCTAGAAGGGTTAGAAAGAGCCTGGGATAGGCAAGAACCGGCCAGTGAGTGATAGAAGGGCAGGCGGACCTGAAGGACCCGGCAAAATCTGGTGACCCGGGCGGGGCGCCCCAGGTCCGGGTGGCGAGGAGGGGTTCCGGGGATCCAGGGCCGGCGGAGGCCCGAGGGCACACGGATGCGGGCGCGGAAGGAGCGGCGGCCGGGGACGCAGCGCCGGGGTGGGGGTTGGGGTGCGCGAACTCACTCGAAGATGAAGAAGAGGATGGTGGTGCTGAGGATGAGCAGCAGCGTGAGCGCGAAGACGCCGCCGTGGCCGGCCAGCATGAGGCGGCCGCCGCAGTAGAAGCGGTTGCGGCCCGGGAACACCTCCCACTTACGCCGCGGCCGGCGGCCCAGGCTCCCGCTGCCGCTGCCGCTGCCACTGCCGCTGCCGCTGACACTCCAGCGCGGCGCGCCAGGCGCGGGCCCGGGGCTTGGAGCGGGGGGCGCGGCGGGGCCGGGGCGATGCACCCCGGGGGAAGCGGGTGGCGGGGCGGCCCCGGGGCTTATCTGCTGATACTCGCAGTCCTTCATGCGGCCGGCCGCGGGCCTCGGCTCCGCGCCCGGCCGCTCCGGGACCGGGCAGAGCAGCGGAGGTGGCGGCGGCGCGCGCGGCGCTGGAGAGCGGGCTCGCTCGGGTTGGCCCCTCCGCTGCCGCCCCGCCCCCGGCTTGCTCCGCAGCGCCCCCTGCGCCCCGCCTTAGATCTGCAGATGCGGCCTCCAGGACTCCCTACGCTGCGGGTGCACTCAGACCCTGCCTTAGGAGTCTGAGATTCAGGGGACAGCCCAGGCGCTCCAGGCTCGCCCACCTCTGAGGGCAAGCCGGTAAGAGTGCTTTGAAAGTGTCTAAAGAGGTGTGAGTGAAATATCCTTTAGTCTTGCCCTTCCTGCTCTCCTAGGTCCAACCCTGGGTTCTAAGTGGAGATGGGTCCCCGAGCTTTTTTCAGGTGGGTGTAGGCATAACTACTGGGGTGGCCTATGACTCCGAGTGACTGAGACAATTAGGGTTCAAGGCCAGCCTGAGGTACAGGGTGAATATGCACCCAGCTTGAGTTACAAGTGAGACCCTGTCTCAGCTGCAAACACACACACACACACACACACACACACACACACACACACACACACACACACACACACACACACTTTATTTCATAGGACTCAGGTGATATTTTAGCAAATCTTCTTGCACTTCCTAGGCAAGCGCGCTCTACCACTGAGCTAAATCCCCAACCCCGATCAGGCAGTTTTAATTCTCATCTGGAGAGTCAAATGGGGACCAGCCTCCTTGCAAGCCATTCAGGTTGTTAGTGAAACTTATTTCTTATAATATGACTGGAGGCCTGGGAGTTTTGCTGAGACTCCACCCAAAGTTGCTAGAGCTGATCACCATGACTCACCACAGAGGTTTCTCTGAAGGACTCATGTACTTCATGAACCCGACAAAGAGAGTTGAGTTTTCATTTGCTAAAACAGAGATTGCTTTGCTCTTGGGATACTTGGGCATCTAACCCAGAGCCTCACACGCTGGGTAACGCCTCTCTCTCTCACCGAGCTGCTCCACCAGCCCTAAGACATCATCATTTGTGTTCGTGTGACTGAATGTGCACATAGGGAGACAGAGAGGGCAGGCCTATGCGTGCATGGGAGGCCTGAAGAAGGTATCAGATCCCTCAGAGTCAAACTTCCTAAATTAGTGGTAAGTTTAGCTATCCGTTCTGTCCCCAGTGGTTTACACACATGCAACAGCTGTCTGGATTCTCAAAAGAAAGACACACATACACACACACACACACACACACACACACACACACACACACTCACATCAGTTAATTTTGATATGCCTTTACTAGCTCAAAGGTTGGGCATTTCTAATCCTCCCCGAGGCTATATTTTCCTCCCTCTAATTCTATATTTTATCTTTGTTGTCTTGGCTCTTTCCGTGTGGCCCCGTAGTCTTTGTGGCCCAAGATGCTTCTGGGCAGCCCTCTTGGGGGCCGAATTCCTTCTCACCCACATTTCAGACGATTTGAGGCCTGAAGAATATGTCTCAGATCCCACAGAGCCTAACTCCGTTGGCGTGTGTAGGATGCCTAAGTTGTTAGGTGGGTGCTGGATCTGTACCCATGATTGTTCAGCAAGTACTCTTAACCACTGTGGTGGTTTGAATACGCTTGGCCCAGGGAATGAGGGCACAGTTAAATGTTTTCCTTTCTAAGAGTTGCCTCGGTCATGATATCTCTTCTCAGTAATGGAAAACCCTAAGACAGAAGTTGGTGCTAGAAGTGGGGTATCGTTGTGATAGGCCTGACCATGCTTTTGTTTGGCGGGATGTGGATCTTGGAACTTTTTTTTTTTTTAAAGATTTATTTTATTTATTATATATATATATATATAAGTACACTGTAGCTGTCTTCAGATACACCAGAAGAGGGCATCGGATCTCTTTACAGATGGTTGTGAGCCACCATGTGGTTGCTGGGAATTGAACTCATGACCTCTGGAAGAGCAGTCGGGTGCTCTTAACCGCTGAGCCATCTCTCCAGCCCGGATCTTGGAACTTTTGAAAGCAATGGAACACTTCATGTAGAATTTATTTCTACCCTCGTAGAAATATGGAAGACTTTGTTGCTGAGGTTGATTTGAACTGTGGAAGACTGGCTCGAAAGGTTTCAGGAAAGAATGTTAACATGTGGCCTAGAGACTGCTATTGTGATGTTTTGGTGAAGAAAGTGCTGCTTTTTGCCCTTGTCTGAAGAGTCTGCCCGAGGTAAAATGAAGAGATTTAGATTAATTGCGTTAGCAAAGGGAATCTCAAAACAGCCTGGTGTTCCGCTGTGCAGTGGGAAAAGAGCAGACTTAAAAAGAAAAAATACGTGCTCGCTTCGGCAGCACATATACTAAAATTGGAACGATACAGAGAAGATTAGCATGGCCCCTGCGCAAGGATGACACGCAAATTCGTGAAGCGTTCCATATATAAAAAAAAAAAAAAAAGAAAAAAGAAAAAATACGGGGCTGGAGAGATGGCTCAGCGGTTAAGAGCACCGACTGCTCTTCCAAAGGTCCTGAGTTCAAATCCCAGCAACCACATGGTGGCTCACAACCATCTGTAATGAGATCTGATGCCCTTTTCTGGTGTGTCTGAAGATAGCTACAATGTATATAATAAATAAAGATGTTTTAAAAAAAGAAAAAATACAAGGGTTATGGTTTCAGGAAGTGAAATGAACCTGAGTCCTGTGTTCCAGGAGATACGCAGATTAAGGGAGTAGTGATTTGGGGGCAAGATCCCATCTACCGAAACCTCCTGATCATACTTTGGCAGTTGAACAAGGGATAGTTCTATGCAGGCATTATTACCTGGTTATTGGTATCATTTGGACATGAGATATGATTTGTGTCAAGTTGACACAGGGTGGATCGTGATGGTCATTCCCAGTTGTCAACCTGACTAGATCTGAAGTGAACTACCATCCAGAAATGGAGGGCACAGCTATGATTCAGATCCTGAGGTTTAGATCCAAACCTTAAGAACCAGTGACCATGGGGGTTGGGGATTTAGCTCAGCGGTAGAGCACTTGCCTAGCAAGCGCAAGGCCCTGGGTTCAGTCCCCAGCTCCAAAAAAAAGAAAAAAGAAAAAAAAAAAGAACCAGTGACCATGAAGAGCTTAGGCCCAGGCATGGTGGTACACGCCTTTAATCCCTGCATTCAGGAGACAGGGCCATGCATATCACTGAGCTCAAGATCAATCTACAGAGCAAGTTCCGGGACAGCCAAGCTTAGGCAGTGAAGGAGTTGGAAACAGAAAGCCGGTGTTAATGTAAACAGAACCAGGGGCCATGTTCCAGCCCCAGCAAGCAGCAAGACTCAGCAACATGGCTCTGACTTTAGAATAAATTGGAGAAGGAGACTATTAGGACAGTTGATGATGCTGGTTGGCTGGAGCTGAGAAATTAGCTGTGATTAAGAAGAGACCAGAAGGGGTTGGGGATTTAGCTCAGTGATAGAGCGCTTGCCTAGCAAGCACAAGGCCCTGGGTTCGGTCCCCAGCTCCTAAAAAAAGAAAAAGAAGAAAAAAAAAAAAAAAAAAAAAAAAAGAAGAGACCAGAATCACTGAGGTGAAATTGCCTGGGAAGTGTTTTCTGAGAGCACAGAGAAGCTGTGTTCCAGAGATAGCCAAGGTTACACCTCGTGCTAAAGCTGGACTTGGCAATGTGTAAGAATCACCCAGGTGGTACTGGTTTTGAAGGCATGAAGGGGTCATGAAGAGCAGCCGAGGCTTGGCACTGTGAGAGGCCAGGGAAGGCCATTGGTACAGGTGCAGCCTCAGTTGCAGTTGATGGCCCAGGACTGAAGCGGTCATGCAAAGTTGTTGAGGCTTGGCACCATGAAGAGAGCCTGTGAGAGGCTATTGGTGAAGCCTAGTTGCCATGGGAGACCCCAGTGTACCAGAGATGCCAGTGCCATGGGAAGACCACCAAGAACAGCAGCAGCAGTGGAGTGGAGTCAACCAGAGCCTAGAGTGCCTCAGAGGGCAGAGCTGGGGAAGTGACCCAAGCCCTTTGGAAGAGCCCAGAAGATCATGTGTGGATCCCAGACATTGGGACAAGAAGCTATAAAGTTGAAGTTGCCTTAGAGACCTTAAGATGTTAGAGATGTCAGAGCCATGGGTCTCCTGTGGAGGAAAGCCGCTAACAGGGAGTGGTACAGCCCAAGAGAAAGAAGTGTGTAACAGCCATCAGAGCTGAAAGGAGTTGGACATCAGACATGGAGATGCAGAGTTTAAAGATTGCCCAGCTGGTTTTTGGTCTTGCTTTGGTCCAATATTCCCTCACAAGGATGTTTTGGGGTGATAATATATACCCTGTGATGTTGCTGGTATGTGATCGACTTTTTTTAATTTTGATTTTATAGGGTATTACAGGTACATGATTTAATGAATCTCAGTAGAGAATTTGAACTTTGGACTTTTAACATTGACATTGTTGAGACTGCTATAGATTATAGGGACTTTTTTTTTTTGTTCTTTTTTTTTTTTTTTTTTGGTTCTTTTTTTCGGAGCTGGGGACCGAACCCAGGGCCTTGCGCTTCCTAGGTAAGCGCTCTACCACTGAGCTAAATCCCCAACCCCGATTATAGGGACTTTTGAAGTTGGACTAAATGCGTTTTGCATTATGCTACGGCTAGGTATGGCCCCAAGAGACCCATGTGTTTGAAAAAGCCTATGGGGAGCCAGGGAGTGGAATGTGGTGGTTTGAATGTGCTTGACCCAGGAAATCAGGGACACTATTAGGAGGCGTGGTCTTGTCGGAGTAGATGTGGCTTTGTTGGAGGAAGTGTGTCACTGTGTGTGTGTGGGGGGGGCTTTGAGACCCTTCTCCTAGTTACCTAGAAGAGTCTTCTCCTGGCTGCCTTGGGACCAAGATGTAGAACTCTCAGCTTTTCCAGCATGCTACTGTGCTTCCTGACATGATGATAATGAACTGAATCTCTGAAACTATAAGCCAGCCTCCATTAAATTTTCCCTTTGTAAGAGCTGCCTTGGTCACGGTGTCTCTTCACAGCAATAGAACTCTAAGACAACTAAGACGGGAGCTGGAGAGATGGCTCAGTGGTTAAGAGCACAGACTGGGGGTTGGGGATTTAGCTCAGTGGTAGAGCGCTTGCTTAGCATGCGCAAGGCCCTGAGTTCGGTCCCCAGCTCCGAAAAAAGAAAAAAAAAGAAAAAAAGGAAAAAAAAAAAGAAAAGAAAAGAAAAAAAGAGCACCGACTGCTCTTCCCAAGGTCCTGAGTTCAAATCCCAGCAACCACATGGTGGCTCACAACCATCTGTAATGAGATCTGATGCCCTCTTCTGGTGTGTCTGAAGACAGCTACAGTGTACTCCTATATAATAAATAAAATATTTAAAAAAAAAATAAGACAACTAAGACAACCACTGAGCCATCTCTCCAGGGTTCAGGGCAGAGCACATATAATTTCTTATATGTGTGACAGAAGTAGCATGTTATCACATCTGCTCTATCCTATGATGGGATACAAGTCACATGTGCTACTTGCAAACAAGAGGAACAAGAGGAGGGAATTCTATGAAGGTGTGACTATCAGGATCACTGATAGTTATCACTGGTAGTCATCACAGGGTCTGTCCATCGAGCTAAAGTTACTGTAAAACCTGAAGAAAAGAGACCTGGGACTAAAACTGGAGAGATGAAGACAGGGATCCACATGTACAACAGAGTGGATCATGGTGGATCAAGCCTAGAGTCTCTTCATGTGGGAAGCTGAGGTAGGAGGATTACCAAATTTAAAGCCAGCCTAGACTACAGAGCATGACCCTGTCTATAAACAAAGAAAAAGGATACAATGGAAAAAGGTGGGAAGCCAACAGCTGTGCTACAGTTTTGCAATTTGGCCCTTGAGGTGTAGAGGCAGGATGATAGGGAACTCCAGCTACCCACACGTTGTTGTATGGCAGCACAGGCTACACGAAACCTTGTCTGCAAACGAACAAAGAGAACCGTTAATCAGAGCCAGACATGGAGATCATGCTGTCATCCCAACACCAGGAAGCAGAGGCAGACAGATCTCTGTGAGTTTGAGGCCAGCCTGGTCAACACAGCAAGTCCCAGGTCAGGGACAGCAGGGCTAGATAATAAGACCTAATCTTACCCACCCACCACCACCAAACAATATGGTGGCACACATTTGTCATCTTGTCACTTAGGAAGCTGAAGCAGGAGGATCATGCATTTAAGGCCACCCTTAGCTACATATCAAATTTGAGGCTAACCTCAGCTTCATTACAAAAATTGAAGAAAAAAAAAGATAAATAAACCCCAAACAGAATCACTTTGAGGCCCATGTGTCAAAGGCCGCTGAGCCAGGCTCTTGGTGCTGGAAGTCCTGGGTCTATGACCTTTACCTTGGAATGAACCATACTATGGTCTCCCTTTCCTCCTGCAACCCAGACCTGACAGTCACCAAACTAGACATGCTGGTCCTGGTAAGTAGGTCTTCTTGATCCTTGTCACTTTACAGAAGCCTGGACTGTCCCGCTTGTCACTCAGCTTCTCTCCCGTCTATATCTTGTCTCTTTGCAGGCAGCCTTTCTGCTTATATTGTTTTAAAATGAACTTAAGCAGGGGACAGTTACACACACCTTTGATCCCAGCACTAGGGAGGCTCTCTGAGTTTGAGGCCAGCCTGGTCTACAAGGTGAGTTCCAGGACATCCAGGGCTACACAGAGAAACCCTGTCTTAGGAACCAAATAAACAAAAGAGAATTTCTTTTTAATTACGTTCATGTGGTGCATCTTCATGCATAAGTACATGCAGCCACAGAAGCCAGAGGCTTTGACTTTTCCTGGAGCCAAGTTACAGGCAGCTGTGAGCTGGCCAGTGTGTGTAGAGGAATTTTACTCCACCAACATGGCTGCTCTGGCAAAGGATTAAATCCAAAGACCTTTAGGTTTGGGTGATCCTGCTAGAATGAAACATCTTTAATCCCTCCAGCTGGACGTACCCTTAGTACATCTTTTTAATCCCAAACAATAAAGGTGAAGTTAGTGTGTAGAAAGAAGCAGCCATGTTGGAAAGTGACATCTAGCTGGAGGGCAATTCAGTAAGTGGAGTTCAGTTAAGTGCAGTTGAGTGTATGGAATTCAGAGGCAGAGCGATAAAGTGAGAATCCAAGAGAATCCAGTTTGAATCAGTCAGTTTGGAGAGAAGTTTTGAGCCAGGACAGCTGAGTTGAACCAGCCAGCCATAGTTCAGAAAGGGTGAACTTATTCAGCAGTAAGTCTCTGTCTGAGATGACAATTAATCAGGTGAATAAAAGTTACTTTTACAAGCGTCAGTGCTGGGAACTGAACTCAGGTCCTCTGGAAAAAAAAAAGAGTAAATGTTCTTAACCACTGAACTCTTGCAGGATATTAAATCACACTGTGAACCCCAAGATTGTATTATTCACTAAAAATACCTGTTCCTAGTTCTGATGTGGCTCAGCCCTTCATACACGCCTTTAATCCCAAACACTAGAGGTAAAGTTAGTTTGTAGAAAGAAACAACCATGTTTAAAAAATGATATCTAGGGTTGGGGATTTAGCTCAGTGGTAGAGCGCTTGCCTAGGAAGCGCAAGGCCCTGGGTTCGGTCCCCAGCTCCAAAAAAAAGAACCAAAAAAAAAAAAATGATATCTAATTGAGTGGCAGACAAAGTGATGAATCAGGGAAAGATTTGACAGACTAGGATCCGCCCAACTCTCAGGAGAGTGGAAAGGGAAGCTACTTAAGAGCAGTGCAGAGAAAGGAAGAGGCAATTTTTCTAGGAGAGTCTTACAGAAACAGGTTGAGAGGTTGAAGAGAGAACAAGCTAGACACGGTGAAGATAGAGCAAGCCAGGGAATGAGAAGAAGCCAGAAGATCAGAACAGATTGGCAGAATTAGAGGCTAAGCAGAGCAATTCAGGAGTAGCCCAGAGAAGCCGGTTTGAATCAGCCAGCTTGGAAGGAGTTTGAGCCGGAGCAGCTGAGTTGATCAGCCAGCCAGAGATAAAAAAGAACTGGAGGGAAAGTGCCGCCCACTGAGGCCACTGACAGGCTGAATGCGACTCATTGGAAGGAGCTGAGCTCTTGGGCCTCCTGTGTGCATGGGAGCATGCGGTGGCTGCCTGAAGAGGGCAGCAAGGCCAGCAGAGCTCAAGACCTTGAGCGTACCATAAGCGGCGTGGCCATGGCGACTGGCACTCAGCAGAAGGAGAACACACTACTTCATCTCTTCGCGGGTGGGTGCGGGGACACAGTTGGTGCTATTTTCACATGTCCACTAGAAGTCATTAAGGCGAGACTGCAGTCTTCGAGACGAGCTCTTCGGACGGTGTATTATCCTAAGGTTCAACTGGAGACCATTAGTGGAGCTGGAATGGTGAGACCAACGTCTGTGATGCCTGGCCTCATACAGGTTCTGAAGTGGATCCTGGAAAAGGAGGGACCAAAGTCACTCTTTAGAGGTTTGGGTCCAAGCTTGGTCCGAGTTGAGCCATCAAGGGCTGTGTTCTTTGCATTGTACTCCAAAGAACAGTTCAATGGCCTCTTCGGACCCAATAGAAAGACTGCAGATTTTCTCAACTGGCTGCTGGCCCGGCAGCTTTTGTCACAAATACCTTAATGAATCCTGTTTGGATGGTTAAAACGAGGATGCAGCTAGAACAAAAGGCGAGAGGCTGCAAGCAGATGAAGACACTCCAGTGTTCTCCACATGTTACCGGACAGAAGGCATCCGTGGCTTCTACAGAGGGCTGCCTGTGTCCTGTGCTGGCGTCTCAGAGACAATCATCTGCCTCGCTATTTATGCAGTTTAAAGAAGTGTTTGAAAGAAGCCCTGATAATCTACTCCACAGAAGGAACTGAGAAAAGTTCCTCCAGCTTCTTTGGACTTATGGCAGCTGCGGCTGTTTCTCAGGGATGCGCCTCCTGCGTTGCTTACCCACAGGAGGTCACCAGGACCCTGCTCCCTGAAGAAGGCAGCCTGGTGTTCCGGGAAGAAGGCTACCTCGCCTTCTACAGAGGACGTTTTTGCTCAGCTCTTCCAACAGATCCCCAATCCTGCCTTTTTTCTGTCCACCTATGACTTCATCGTGTACCTGCTGGGAGAGCATGCTTAGTGACAGGGCCACGTGGTTGTCACTAGAAGAATAAAGCTGAAAAAACCCTAGAGATTTTCTTTTCCCTTGATGTTTAGTGTTCAAAACTGAAACAGCAAAGGCCATAGAATACCCGGCTCATGTCACCTCTTGGATATTTCCTTTTGGATCCATGTTTCTGGAAGGTTTAAATTCATTAACGTTAATGATTAATTATAAGTTTCTTTTTTAACTTAGGATTAAGGATTAAGCAGCAAGTAAATTAAATCATGCTACTTAATTAAAAAAAAAAAGAACTAGAAAGGGGTGAGTTTATTCAGCAGTCAGTCTTAGAAGCTAAAGCATTCTAGGCCTGGATTGGATTGTACCTGGGCTAGAAGCTTCCAGGACTAGGCCTAGGTTAGCAGAGGAAGGCAGTAAGCCTCAGAGACAACAATTACATTAGGCTTATATATAAAAGTTACTTTTAACAGAACTATCTCCCTGTTCCCCTGAAAAGATGTGGGACTGGGGATGTAGTTCAGAGGTAGAACCTAGCATTCCTGAGACTCTGGGTTCCACCTCCAACACACACACACGAAAGATAGAACAAAGAGGGCTGGAGAGATGGCTCAGCGGTTAAGAGCACTGACTGCTCTTCCTGAGGTCCTGAGTTCAAATCCCAGCAACCACATGGTAGCTCACAACCATCTGAAGTGAGATCTGATGCCCTCTTCTGGTGTGTCTGAAGACATTGACAGTGTACTCACATACATAAAATAAATAAATCTTAGGGGCTGGGGATTTAGCTCAGTGGTAGAGCGCTTACCTAGGAAGCACAAGGCCCTGGGTTCGGTCCCCAGCTCCGAAAAAAAAGAACCAAAAAATAAATAAATAAATCTTTAAAAAAAAAGATAGAACAAAGAAAGGAAGGAAGATGAAGGGTGGTTCTTTTGTTCATGCCCACTTATCTGAATTTCTTTCCATTGAGGTTACAATTACTTGCTCAATTCTCAGTCAATTAAAAAAAAATGGGGGTTGGGGATTTAGTTCATGGTAGAGCATTTGCCTAGCAAGCACAAGGCCCTGGGTTCGGTCCCCAGATCAAAAAAAAAAAAAAAAAAAAATGGCGGGCTGGAGAGATGGCTCACTGGTTAAGAGCACTGACTGCTCTTCCAGAGGTCCTGAGTTCAAATCCCAGCAACCACATGGTAGCTCACAACCATCTGTAATGAGATCTGATGCCCTCTTCTGGTGTGTCTGAGGACAGTGACAGTGTGCTCACATACAATAAATAAATGAATCTTCTTTTTAAAAAAAGGCAGGGGTTGGGGATTTAGCTCAGTGGTAGAGCTCTTGCCTAGGAAGTGCAAGGCCCTGGGTTCAGTCCTCAGCTCCGGGGGGGGTGGGGGGGGGAAGGCTACGGCGGGGGAGGGGGGAGGCACAAGCCTTTAATCCCAGCAATAGGGAGGCAGAGGCAGGAGGATCTCTGAGTTCAAGGCCAGCCTGGTCTACAGAGTGAGTTCCAGGACATCCAATGCTACACAGAGAGACTCTGTCTCAGAAAGCAAAAGACAAGCAAACTAACAAACAAACCATGAACATCCCACGTACAGAACAACAGGAGCAAGGGTATTTATTATGCACGCTCAGTGGTAAAATACAGACTTGACATACGTAAGGCCCTACGTTCAATGCCCAGCACCAAGATAAGAAAACCTAAAATCAAGCAACAACAAAACAAGGAAGGCCCGGCATCCATATCTATAGTGGCTCAGAACCATCTGGAACTCCAGGTCCTGGGGATCAGATACCTTATTTTGGCCTCCACAAGCCTTTAATCCCAGCACTGAGGAGACAGAGGCAGCAGGATCTCTGTGTATTGGAGGACAGCCTGGGCTATATGGTGACACCGTGTCTCGAAAAAAAAAAAAAAAAAAAAAAACAACGAACAACAAAAAGTTAATTTTCAACAAAAATTTGCAACGATATGAAGAGAAAATGACATGCATTATTTATGCGTTCTCAGCTATAGTTACAATTCTCTCACCATTAGTCTAATATTTATAAATTATCATTCCACGCACACACAGTAACAGACGAAGGAAGGACACGTTGCTTTCTCAGTGCTCCTCTCTGTGAGTGGTCGAAAGGCGACAGCTGATATTTATAGCTTTTTCCCCTGCTATTCATCCCGAATTCCCTTTGCTCTCTGCCAGAGCCTCCGCTGTAGAGTCCGTTCCCTGGTAGGGGAATCCAAATCTCTTTTCTGAGGGCTTTGAATCTTCAAGGGGAGCCCGCTGCTGTCTTTCAGTAGCACCTCGGGGTGGAACTGTCATGTGACAGCCGTCCTCTCTCACACGGTGGCAGCGTGTGGTGCAGAGCCATCTGTAACTGGGCTGTAGACAGAAGGAACTCATCAGGGGGCGGCAGTGCAGGGGGAACAGAGGTGAGGAACGATTACCAGCCCATCAGCTTACTCAAGCGCCCACCTTCCACACGTCCTGTTTCTTCCCACTCCATCCCTTAGCATCTGTGTGTACACTTGCTGTAGCACGTGGAGGTCAGAGGACAGCTCATGGGAGTCAGGGCTCTCCTCCCCACGGATGGGTGCCACAGGTGGAGCTCAGATCATCAGTGGTCGTGGCAAGCGCCTTTACGCACTGGGCTACTTCGTGGATCTCAGATCAGGCCACACGGCTACTTCCTAGTCCGTGGCCAGGCTTTCAGTCGCTCCAAAAGTACAGAAGAAGTATGGATGGAGAGAGACATCATCTTCAGAAAGGGCATGGGTGGGCTGGAGAGATGGCTCACTGGTTAAGAGCACTGACTGCTCTCCCAGAGGTCCTGAGTTCAAATTCCAGCAACCACATGGTGGCTCACAACCATCTGTAATGGGATCTGATGCCCTCTTCTGCTGTGTCTGAAGACAGCTACAGTGTACTCATATGTAATAAATAAATCTTAAAAAAAAAAAAAAAAGAAAGAAACAAAAAGAAAGGGTAGGGGCTTCCTCCGAAATCTGAGAGTCCTGTGTGGTGATTCACCAGCTAGGGCTTGTAAGCGACTCCATACAGCGTCTCTGTTTGACTTGAATTTTCATCTCTTTTTTTTCTTTTTTTCTTTTTTTCTTTTTTTTTTTGGGGGGGGGGCTGGGGACGGAACCCAGGGCCTTGCGCTTCCTAGGCAAGCGCTCTACCACTGAGCCAAATCCCCAACCCCTCTGTTTGACTTGAAGATGTTAAATACCATTGAATTTGCTGTCTGCTTAGGTTCAAGAGCAACTTGGGATGCAGCCTGGATTTGGGGCCCCCAGATTCTTCTCTGAAGGAGACTCATCAGATTTTTTTTTTTTTTGGTGGCATTTATTTCTGACACTTTTATTTTGCATCTGAAGTACCCACTTCTTCCATTTTCGTCAGACTCAGCAAAAGGTCACCTGCATAGTGATATGTTAAGGTCTAGATCCAGATTTCTATGGGTTAGGGGTCAGAAGTAAAGCTCAGAGGTAAAGTGCTTGCCCAGCAAGCCCAGGGCCTAAAACAACCCCCCGACCCCCGCACTAAGGAAGACGGGAAAGAGAAGGGACAGGTGCAGCTGCCCAAGCCTATAATCACAGAATATGGGAGTCTGAGGCAGGGGCCCCTGTTCTGAGGCTAGCCTGGTCTACAAGAGTATTTGTCACATTAAGAAAGGAAAGGTGGGGGTTGGGGATTTAGCTCAGTGGTAGAGCGCTTGCCTACCAAGCGCAAGGCCCTGGGTTCGGTCCCCAGCCCCGAAAAATAGAAAAAAAAAAAAAAAAAAAAAGAAAGGAAAGGTGGGGGCTGGAGAGATGGCTCAGCAGTTAAGAGCACCTACTGTCTTTAACCGGTTGTTTGGTCTGAGAATGAGGCGGCTGTAGGGAGGAAAGGACTGTGAACTACCAAGAATTTAATAAAGCAGTGACTCCAGCTACAGCTGCTGTTCTGGGTGCCGTGACTCCCCTGCTGTCTAAAGTCCAGACACTGACAGGCAAAGGACTGATTTTCTCCGTATAAATTATAAGCATTGGCAGGAGCTATTTGCTTTTTACCTTGAAGACCATGAACAGGACCCAAAGCTCACCTTTGCGCTCAGAGCTCCATCAAGTCCTTGGGTTTCTGTCTTGTTATGAGGCTGGAGAGATGGCTCAGCAGTTAAGAGTTCTTTCTGCTCTTATAGAGAACCGGGGTTTGATTTCCAGCACCCACAGAGTGACTCTGTAGTAATTCCAATCCCAAGGTATCTGGTGCCCTCTTCTGGCCTCCTTAAGCATCAGACACACATGGAGCACAGACATACATGTGGGCAAAACACTCACACACATACAACTAAAAAATAATAATAATCTGAGGGGCTGGAGAGATGGCTCAGTGGTTAAGAGCACTGACTGCTCTTCCAGAGATCCTGAGTTCAATTCCCAGCAACCACATGGTGGCTCACAACCATCTGTAATGAGATCAGATGCCCTCTTCTGGTGTGTTTGAAGACAGCGACAGTGTACTTATATATAATAAATAAATCTTAAAAAAAAAGTTTAAAAAACTGAAATGAGGCCTTCCTCTTTCTGCCATCTTGTCACCTTTGGAGGCCTGCTGGGAACAGGACTTCTAAAAAAAAGCAGGTTTGTCTGGAAGGCTGTGGTGCAAGGCCATTTTTGCTGGCTACAAGCCAGGCCCCCAGAACCAAAGAGAGCACACGGCTCTTCTTAAAATTGAAGGTGTTTATGCCGGAGATGAAACTGAGTTCTACTTAGGCAAGAGGTGTGCTTATGTGTACAAAGCAAAAAACAATGCAGTGACTCCTGGAGGCAAACCAAACAAAACCTGAGTGATCTGGGGAAAAGTAACTCCGGCCCATGGAAACAGTGGCATGGTTTGTGCCAAATTCCGAAGCAACCTTCCTGCAAAGGCCATTGGACACACACTCCCTGTGATGCTGTACCCATCCCGGATTTAAACTAATGGAGAGTAAATAAATAAAAGTAGATTTGTGCTCTTGTATTTTTTTTCCAAAAAAGAAAAAAAAGCTTAAGTGAGATAATTCAATACATGCTATAGTGGTTTGAATATGTTTGGCTCAGGGAGTGGCCCTATTTGGGGGTGTGGTGTTAGAGTAGGTGTGCCAGTGTGGGCACGGGCTTTTTTTTTTTTTTTTCTTTTTTTTTTTTTAGGAGCTGGGGACCGAACCCAGGGCCTTGCACTTGCTAGGCAAGCGCTCTACCACTGAGCTAAATCCCCAGCCCCCTGGGCACGGGCTTTAAGACCCTTTTCCTAGCTGCCTGGAAGCCAGTCTTCTCCTGTTGGACCTTGGAAAAAGAGATGGAACTCTCAGCTCCTCCTGCACCATGCCTGCCTGGACACTGCCATGCTCCCGCCTTGATGATAATGGACTGAACCTCTGACCCTGTAAGCCAGGCCCAGTTAAATGCTGTCCTTATAAGAGTTGCCTTGGGGGTTGGGGATTTAGCTCAGTGGTAAAGCGCTTGCCTAGCAAGTACAAGGCCTTGGGTTTGGTCCCCAGCTCTGAAAAAAAAAAAAAAAAAAAAAAGAGAGAAAAAGAAGAGTTGCCTTGGTCATGGCATCTGCTCACAGCAGTGAACCCTAAGCTACACTGCATAGCGTAGTGCTCCTAGGCCCCAACCCTCTCCAACTTGTCATTGTACTGTAACACTGCGACCAAATGTAACACAAAACTATTTGTGTATTTAGCATGACTAGATATAAAAAACATGTAGTAAGGGTATAAAGGCTCATGCCTACAATCTTTTATTTTTTATTTTTTTATTTTTTTGGTTCTTTTTTTTTCCGGAGCTGGGGACCGAACCCAGGGCCTTGCGCTTCCTAGGTAAGCGCTCTACCACTGAGCTAAATCCCCAGCCCCAATCTTTTATTTTTTAAGGCTTTATTTATTCATATGAGTACACTGTAGCTGCCTTCAGACACACCAGAAGAGGGCATCAGATCTCATTACAGATGGTTGTGAGCCACCATGTGGTTGCTGGGATTTGAACTCAGGACCTCTGGAAGAGGTCAGTGCTCTTAACCGCTGAGCCGTCTCTCCAGCCCCTCATGCCTGCAATCTTAGCAGAGGAACAGGATCTCAAGAGAAGCTTTGGCTACATAGCAGGTTTGGGACCAGTCTGAGTTAACGTGAGTCCATATCTTCTCTCTCTCTCTCTCTCTCTCTCTCTCTCTCTCTCTCTCTCTCTCTCTCTCTCTCTGTGTGTGTGTGTGTGTGTGTGTGTGTGTGTGTGTGTGTGTGTGTGTGTTTGAGACCAAGTTTCTCTGAATAGCCCTGGCCATCCTGGAACTCTCTCCGTAGACCAGACTGGTTCAAACTAGCAGAGATCCACTTGTCTCTACTTCTAGTGTGCAAACTAGCAGAGATCCACTTGTCTCTACTTCTAGTGTGCTGGGATCAAAGGCATGTGCCACCACCCAGGGAGACCATATCTTGAGAGGGCAGGAAGGCAGGGGTTGGGGGCAAGAGCAGGCTAGATGTAATAGTGTGTGTGTGCCTATAAACCCAGGACTTAGGCTAAGGCAGGATGGTAAGCCCAAGGCCAGATAGACTGCTGGCACCTACCACAAACAGTGCATGTCATAACAGACCCTATAGGACTGTCTTAGTTAGAGACTTACTGCTGTGAAGAGATGCCATGACCAAGGCAACTCTTTTTTTTTTTTTTTTTTTTTTTTTTTTGGTTCTTCTTTTCGGAGCTGGGGACCGAACCCAGGGCCTTGTGCTTCCTAGGTAAGCGCTCTACCACTGAGCTAAATCCCCAGCCCCCCAAGGCAACTCTTATAAGGACAACATTTAATCGGGGCTGGCTTACAGGGTCAGAGGTTCAGTCCATTATCATCAAGGCGGGAACATGGCAGCATCCAGGCTGGCATGGTGCAGGCGAAACTGAGAGTTCTACATCTTGGTCAGCAGGCAAACCTTTAGCATAGGAGACCTCAAAGGCAGCCCCCAAACCCCCGACAAGGCCACACCTCCTAATAGTGCCATTCCTTCTGGGCCAAGCATTCAAACACATGACTCTATGGGGCCATACCTATCAAACCACCACGAGGACTGGGAGTCACTCTAGGTGAATGAGAGAATGACTAATGAGAGGTGTCAAGGCCAGGACCCTCCTACATAGCCCTGGAGGCTTCATGAACATTCTAGAGCAGTGGTTCTCAAACTTCCTAATGCTTCCTTTTTTTTTGTTTGTTTCTTTTTTTTCGGAGCTGGAGACCGAACCCAGGGTGTGCTGCAGCCTTTTAATACGGGTCCTCATGTCGGGTGACCCCAACACAACATTATTTCACTGCTACTTCTTTTTTTTTTTTTCTTTTTTTCGGAGCTGGGGACCGAACCCAGGGTCTTGCACTCACTAGGCAAGTGCTCTACCGCTCACTAGGCAGGCGCTCTACCTCTGAGCTAAATCCCCAACCCCCCCCTTTTTTTTTTAAAGATTTTTATTTATTTTACATATATGAGTACACTGAAGCTCTCTTCAGACACACCAGAAGAGGGCATCAGATCTCATTACAGATGGCTGTGAGCCACCATGTGGTTGCTGGGAATTGAACTCAGGACCTCTGGAAGAGCAGTCGGAGCTCTCTCTCTCTTTTTTTTTTTTTTTGGTTCTTTTTTTTCTGGAGCTGGGGACCGAACCCAGGGCCTTGCGCTTCCTAGGCAAGCGCTCTACCACTGAGCTAAATCCCCAACCCCGCAGTCGGAGCTCTTAACCGCTGAGCCATCTCTCCAGCCCCTTCATTGCTACTTCATAGCTATAGTTTTGCTACTGTTATGAGTCATAATATAAATATCTGATATGCAGGATATCTAACATGCAACTCCTATAAAAGGGTCATGTGACCTCCAAAAGGGTCATGATCCAATCACAGGTTGAGAACTGCTGAACTATCCTTATTAACGAATATCAAACTTATTAAAAATGTTTTCCAGGCTGGAGAGACGGCTCATCAGTTAAGAACACGTACTGCTCTTCCAGAGGTCGTGAGTTCAATTCCCAGAAACCACATAGTGGCTCACAACCATCTGTAATGAGATTGGATGCCCTCTTCTGGTGTGTCTGAAGACAGCAACAGTGTACTTATATATAGTAAATGAATAAATCTTTAAAAAAAATATTTTCATCAGGGCCAGAGAGATAGCTTAGCAGGCAAAGGCATTTGAGGCCAAGATTGATGCCCAAGACCCATATGATAGCAGGGCTGCCTTTCACCCACCACATGTACCTTCAATGGCACACACACACACACACACACACACACACATACATGCACACACACTTGCGCACACACATGCACACACAGAGGCACACACACATACATGCACACACACTTGCGAACACACATGCACACACACTTGCGCACACACATGCACACATACATGCACACACACATACACACATACATACACATTTGTACACATACACACACATATGCACATACACACACATACACACACAAATAAATTACAATTCCTTCCATGCTTCTGTAGACAGTTTTAATATTGACTTTATGTGTGTGAGTGTTTTGTCTACATTTATGTATATGAGTCACATGTAGTCACATGTATCCCTAATGCCCACAGGGGTCAGAAGATCCCCTGGAACTGGAGTTACAAGTAAATTTAAGTCATCTGTGAATGCTGGAAACTGAACCGCAGGGGCTGGGGATTTAGCTCAGTGGTAGAGCGCTTACCTAGGAAGCGCAAGGCCCTGGGTTCGGTCCCCAGCTCCAGAAAAAAAAAAGAAAAAAAGAAAAGAAAAAAAAAATTAAAAGGAAACTGAACCGCAGTTCTCTGCAAGAGCAACACGTACCCTTAACCATTGAGCCATCCCTCCAGCCCCTGCTGCAAGTCTGAAGCCAGGGAACGGTTGTAAGTTTGGTCTATCTGGCAAATCCCAGGCCTGCAAGAGACAAGAGACATATAGTGAGATCTCATCTTTTTTTTTTTTTTCCGGAGCTGGGGACCAAACCCAGGGCCTTACGCTTGCTAGGCAAGCGCTCTACCACTGAGCTAAATCCCCAACCCCGTGAGATCTCATCTTAAAATAAAACAAAGTTGGGCTGGAGAGATGGCTCAGCGGTTAAGAGCACTGACTGCTCTTCCAGAGGTCCTGAGTTCAAATCCCAGCAACCACATGGTGGCTCACAACCATCTGTAATGGGATCTGATGCCCTCTTCTGCTGTGTCTGAAGACAGCGACAGTGTACTCACTCATATAGCTAAAATAAATACATCTTTAAAAATATTAAAAAAATAAAACAAATTAACCAACCAAACAAACAAAAAAGAAACCCAAAAATCAAAAATAGAGGGAGGGGAGGAGGGAAAAAGATGCACGTGTGCCTCTAGTGGGAACTCTGCTGCTCTCTGACCATGGTTTGCATTGAAGGACCTGAGCTGCTTGTCTGTCTGTCTCTCTTTTTCTGTCTTTTTGAGCTATGCTCTGTGTAGTCCAGGTAGGCTTTGAATGCCAAGCTTACCGACAAGTGTTGTCACTGTTCCTGGCTTTTTTTTTTTTCCTGTAAGGATTCAGACGCCTCAGAGGCCTGTCCTCAGTGCTTACAGTTGTCATCACTGCCAAGGACAACACACAAGCTTCCGTTGGCACCTTGTCACAAATAAGCAGAGCTGACATTTGGTTACTTGTGCGGCAGGAACGGAGAGCACTGAACGCTGCGCTGGAACGGATCTTAGTGTGTTCAGAGTCCAGCCAGGCTGAACCTCATCTGTCTCCCCGAGACCCTTTCTAAAATCCATTTTCACAGCCACTGGGGTCTCAGTAGTTTACAGAGCCAATGTACTATAGCAACTGATTAAGTTCAAAATTGTTAACTATAAGCCAGGTATGGTGGCCCACACCTAAAGTCGCAACACTTTGGGAGGCAGAGGCATGTAGATCTCTGTGACTTTGAGGCCAGCCTGGTCTATACAGTGAGTTCCATGCTAGCCAAGGATACATAGTGAGATCCTGTCTAAAAGAATACTACTACTAATGGTAGTAATAACTGTACCTGAGAACTACAGAGGTGGGTAATGGTGGCGAACTCTTTAGGAGAGCCAAGAACACTGCTCAGTTGGTACAGTGCTTGCCTTGGTTCAGTTGTGATGGCACACACCTGCCGTCCCAGAATTTGGGAGGTGGAGGCCAGAGGGTCAGAATTTCAAGGTCGCTGGAAGGTGATGGCACACTCCTTTAATGAAACTGGGTAGCCTCTCTTTAATTGTGACTATATCCTGGTGATTCCAAATAACGTTGGTTTTTTAAAAAAAATAGTTCTTTCTTCAACCCGGGCATAGTGACACACACCTTTAATCCCGGCACTGGGAGCCATAAACAGATGGATCTCCGAGTTTGAGTCCAGCTTGTTTTGTGTGTGTGTGTGTGTGTGTGTGTGTGTGTGTGTGCGCGCGCACACACACACACACACACACACAAATAAATCCCCCCACAATTAAAAAGACACGAGCAAGCAGGAAGCATCTATACTGTTTAGACCAGAGAGTAAAGCCAAGAGTTTGGCGTTTAGACCAGAGAGTAAAGCCAAGAGTTTGGCGTTTCTAAACCCGGGACACCTGCCCGGGCTGGACAGAGCCCTTCGGACATTGGAAACATGTGGTGTGCTCTTGCTTCCTGCTTCTTGTCTCTGCACTTGCAGGGGACACAGACTAGCTAGTTGCTGGTATCTCCGGGTGGGATGCTACGGAGCTGCTTCTGCGACTGTCGCTGGGGAATCACACTTCCAAAAGTTCATGCTACAGCAAGGGCGGGAAGGACCTGCAGCTACAGGAGCCGAGTGTTTAGGACGCTGGCCCTCACGGGAACAGGAAGCCGGTTGAAGGAGCAAATTCCTCCCTTCTTCCTCTGGGCTCACTGTCGCCCTCTCGTGGCCTTTGTTGGCAGAGCCTAACACTGAGGCTCCCGGCAGCAGTTACAAGATTTTCTGCGCAGCGCACCACCAGTATCTGTCTCATATCTGGGAAAGAGAAAGAGGATGGGGAAAAGATTTTGGAGCATAGAGCTAAAAAAAACAAAAACAAAACAACACAACAACAAAAAACCAGTAATTAGCAGCAGAGATGTATTTATAAGATGCATATGGAGGGGCTGGGGATTTAGCTCAGTGGTAGAGCGCTTACCTAGGAAGCGCAAGGCCCTGGGTTCGGTCCCCAGCTCCGAAAAAAAGAACCAAAAAAAAAAAAAAAAAAAAAGATGCATATGGAGTTGGACAATTGGCTCTTCATGCGGGCAGAGGTTCAATTCCCAGCACCTACAAGGTGACTTACTACTGCTGTCTATAACTCCAGTCTCAGGGGATCAACGCCCTCGTCTGGCCTCTCTGGGCACTTGCATGCCTATGATGCACTGCAGGCAAAATACTCATATAATTAAAATGTAAAAGAATATATATGTTAATATATATTAATGCATATTAATATATATTTGCAAACAAAGATTACATTTAATGGGGCTGGAGAGATGGCTCAGCGGTTAAGAGCACTGACTGTCTCTTCCAGAGGTCTTGAGTCCAATTCCCAGCAACCACATGGTGGCTCACAACCATCTGTAATGGGATCTGATTCTGATGCCCTCTCTGGTGTGTCTGAAGACAGCGACAGTGTACTCATATGCATGAAATAAGCAATATTTTAAAAATTGTATTTGATTATTTATTGTGTACCTGCATCTGTGTCCTTTCCCATTTGTGCCTATGTGGCAGTTGGAGGACAGTTTACGGGACTTGGGTTTCTCCTTCCATCATGTGGGCTCTGGGGACCAAACTCAAGTCAGCAGGCTTGGCTGCAAGTGGCCACTGAGCCATCTTGCCGGCCCTAAAAAGCAAATTTTTTTTTTCTATTCTTCTTTTTGGAGCTGGGGACTGAACCCAGGGCCTTGCGCTTGCTAGGCAAGCGCTCTACCACTGAGCCAAATCCCCAACCCCAAAAAGCAAATTTTAACCTCGTTCCCCACACAGCCTCCAAGTGACTGAACCTTAAAATTAACAGTTGAGCCTCATATAGGACACCACTGGCAAAAGTTGGGCATTTCCCAAGGAGTCCCTACTCCTCAGTCCCATGTCCAAGGTGCTTATGAGGAGAGTTGTCAAGGAATAACTTCCAGAATCCTGTGTACAAGGAGGGGAGACCAAACAGACAGTGGCCAAGGACTCCTTCCAATAGGAAATCCAGGTCTGATCAATCTGGTCCCAGGAACAGTTTTTGCTCTGCCCTGGCAGTGAGGATTAAGGAGGTTTTGACCAGAAGCCCCACCTTTCCTTGCTTCCCTTTTCTGAATGGAAATCTGACCCAACTTCACCCTTTCTTGCTCCACCCACGGGCACTGGGTGTATTTGTGAAGGGTGGACAATTTGTTTAATGCGTCAATGCCAACAGTAACTGCCTCTGAAGAGGGACTTCGTGCTTAATACTATGTCGACACGGGACTCGGGGTGAATGTATTCTGTAAGGAAAAACAGGTATTTGGCTCAGAAAGACACTGACATACAAGGATCTGAGACTTCTTCCTGAGCGCTGGGCCAAGCTTTACTTCCTCATAGGGACTGCCAGGTTTAGCTAGTAAAAGTGCAGGATTTGAATTTCAGATAAACAACCGAGAATTTCTCAGTGTAAGTTATGTCCTGTGCAATATTTGGAACATGGTTAAAGGAAGAAATTACTTATGATTACCTCTTTCCCCTCCCTTGCTGCAAGTGTGGCCACATGACAGGCCTGCTCAACGGAATGTCCTCTGGGCTGACCTGACCCCTCCTTGTTCCTCAGCAAGTACAGGAGTCTGGGAAGCCAGGCAGGGCTAAGTCACTCAGGAAACAAGGTATGGCCTCCCCAGGTCTTGACAGGATAGGTCCCCGTTCTCAAACCTGCACTGTACCTACAATGGTAACGAGATAGAAACTTCTGGGTTGGAGAGATGGCTCAGTAGGGCAAGAGATCCTTTTTGCCGCTAACCTCATGACACGCTTTTGATCCCTGGGATCTAATGGTATTAGAAGAGAGCCAATTCCTAGAAACTCTCTCTCCCCCCTCTTTCTGTGTGTGTGTGTGTGTGTGTGTGTGTGTGTGTGTGTGTGTGTGTGTGTGTTTGCAGGTAGAGAGAGGAAGGGAGGGGGAGGGGAGAGGGAGAGGAGTGGAGGGGGAGGGGGAGGGGAGAGGGATAGAAGGGGAGGGGAGAGGGGAAGGGGGAGGAGGGGAGAGGGATGGAAGGGGAGGGGAGAGTGGAAGGGGGGAGAGGGGGAGGAGAGAGGGGGGAGGGGAGAGGGGGAGGGGAGAGAGGGGGAGGGGAGAGGGGGGGAGTGTGGTAGTTCAAGTGGCTCACTGCTATGATCCTAGCAGGGAGACAGAATAATCAAGAAGAGCTCTGTGAGTTCTGGGCCAGCCTGGTCTACATACTGAGTTCTAGGCCAGAGAGGGCTACAAAGTAGATCCTGTCTCAAAAAAGGCCTTGTTATAAATGAACCACTGAATTTTGGGAAGTTATATTATGGCGGAAGCTTACCTTCACCTTCATTCCCAACACCTGAGTTCAGTCTCCTTTACTCTCTTTTCTCTCCTTCTTCCTCCCACCCTCCTTTCTTCTTCTTGGGGATTGAACCCAAAACCCTTTTTAAAAAAATTACTGGGGGCTGGGGATTTAGCTCAGTGGTAGAGCGCTTACCTAGGAAGCGCAAGGCCCTGGGTTCGGTCCCCAGCTCCGAAAAAAAGAACAAAAAAAAAAAAAAAAACAAACAAACAAAAACCACAGTGGGCGGGAGGAGTCCTCATTGTGTAGCCCAGGTTAGCCCGCCACTCATCAGTCCACTTTAGCCTCCTGAGTGCTAGGATTGGAGGACACCAGTCTTGCTGTGAGCATGCGCGATACACACTTTCCTACTTGCGTTGCTCCATGCCTGCCAGCCTCCCCGAAGCTTTTCTTCCCCTTTGTGTCACTTGGGCTGTTCGATCACTTGTGTTTGTGTGTGCAAGCACTGAGCCACACACCTTCATGTGGAGGCCACAGGCCAACCTTATTTTATTTCAGGTGGGAGTGACCAGGCTGGCAAGGCTTCACCAGGCAGAGATGCTAACCACACAGGAGGAACAGAAAAGGATTAACCCACCCGAGGATATGAGGATGCCTTCTCTCCTTCCCTCCCTTTCCCTCTTCCCCAACCTCTTGTTTTTTAAGATAGGGTTTCTCTGTGCAGCCCTGACTATCCCAGAACTCTCTGTAGACCAGGCTGGCCTTGAACTCAGAGATCTGCCTGCCTCTGCTCCCAAGTGCTAAGACTAAAGGTGTGCAGCCTCCACTGCCTGGTTGGTCCTTTCTTTCTTTCTCTCTCTCTTTCTTTCTTTCTTTCTTTCTTTCTTTCTTTCTTTCTCTTTTCTTTTTTTTTTTTTTTTTCTGGAGCTGGGGACTGAACCCAGGGCCTTGCGCTTGCTGGGCAAGCACTCTATCGCTGAGCTAAATCCCCAACCCCGGTACTTTCTTTCTTAAAGATTTATTTATTTTCATGAGCACATTTTAGCTGTCTTCAGACACACCAGAATAGGGCATCAGATTCCATTACAGATGGTTGTGAGCCACCATGAGTTTGCTGGGAATTGAACTCAGGACCTCTGGAAGAGCAGTCAGTGCTCTTAATCGCTGAGCCATCTCTCCAGCCCCGTGGCAAGTATTTTTATAGAATGAGTTATCTCCCCAGCTCTTCTTTCTTTCTTCTCTCCCTCCTTGGGAATGTTATTCCTATCTAGTCATTTTATGACAATGATGTCACTGTGTGCTCTCCACTGCACTCTTCCGCTCTCAGGATTACTCTGTGGAGACCAAGCTGCCACGTCCTCACAGCCTGTTACATTAGCTTTCCCTGGGGAGGTATGAGCATACGTCTGCCTACCTAAGTAACACAGGCACCAGCAGCAAACCAAAGATCCCAGCTTGGTGAACCAATGAGTTTAATTAGGTCAGCCAACAGGAGTGTGGGCAGGTCCCCTCGGCCTCCAGTAACCATTAATGGCTTAGATATCCCCAGGGAGAAAAGGACCTTGCACAGCTCCTCCTGAGAGGGCTTATGAGCACTCCTCCCCTCCCTGAGGGAGTGTGCGGAGCAGCTTTGCCTGGATGACAGAGCTTCACATGCAGATGAGAAGGCAGGTCTAGAGAGGTCCAGCCATTTACTCAGAGTCCCACCCCAGTGCCGCTGCAGTAATCACAGTGCAGATGTCCTGGAGTTGTAGTCCGCTGTCCCAGTGCAGGAAGGCCAATGTTACAATACACTCCAGAATACAGGGACTCTTTTGCTGGCATTTTTCTTCTTTTTTCCTTAGATTCATTTTATTTATATGAATACACTGTCACTGTCTTCAGACACACCAGAAGAGGGCATCAGATCCCATTACAGATGGCTGTGAGCCACCACGTGGTTACTGGGATTTGATCTCAGGACCTCTGGAAGAGCAGTCAGTGCTCTTAACCGCTGAGCCATCTCCCCAGCCCATAAGCATCTTTCTAAAGGCTAGCCATGTGTCGGAATGTAATTTTTACCATAATTCTGTGGGACTATGTTATTCCTACCCATGTTCAATGCAGTCTTTCCTCAGTGACCCAGAGAACTGGTCCCAGGGTCTATGAAGGGAACCCCAGGCACAAAAATACAAATGACATAGGTCTTGTAAATAACCTATGTAAGTAACCATCTTATATCTTTCAAATACATTATACTGTGCAGGTGGCATATAAACAGTTGTACTGTGTATTTAGGAATAAATAATAAAAAGTAAATATACTCAGTACTGATCAGTTTTTTTTTAATTTATTTAATGTATATGAGCACACTGTAGCTGTCTTCAGACACACCAGAAGAGGGCATCAGCTCCCATTACAGATGGTTGTGAGCCACCATGTGGTTGCTGGGAATTGAACTCAGGACTCTGGAAGAGCAGCCAGTGCTCTTAACCACTGAGCCATCTCTCCAGCCCTAGCTTCTTTTTCAAAGTTTTGGTTTTTTTGTGGTTTTTGTTTTGAGACAGTCTGTTTAGGCCTGGCTATCCAGATACTTGCTATGTAGACCAGGCTGGCCTCAACTTCCTAGAAATCTGCCTCTATCTCCCAAGTTCTGAGAGTAAAATACCTGCCCCGTTCAGCTATCTCTGCTGTGCATGGTGGTGTACAATCTCAACCCGGGTCAGCCTGGGGATGTGGAGTTTAAGGTCAATCAGGAGATGTCGCAAAAACCCCAAAGTAACATTTACCCTACCATGAGGGGTGACTGAGTTCATGGGTTCCATAGCTAAGGGGACCGGTTATTTATAATGCACAGGTGAGAAAAGTCAGCTGAGTTCCGTGTGTCTCAAGTTCACACAGCTCTGGTACGCAGTGAGCTGGCTCTGAAGCCAGATCTTAGAGTTATTCCTTGGCTCCTGTCAAGCTGAGCGTTCTTCCTTGATTCACTTCCCATCTGCTGTAGTCACTCTCTGGCTGGGGATGTGGCTCACCCGTACAGTGCTTACCTAGCTGGAGTGACAGGTTTGCCCCCAGCACTGCCAACTCTACCAGGGGATGGGGTGGCGGAAATAATATACTCATTCACTGCTGTGAACTCTTTGAAGTTTTTATTCTTATGTGTTCAGGAATTCATGGAGGCTAAGAGAATGTCAGATCCCCTGCAGCTAGAGTTACCAGAGGTCTCGAGCGAGCTGTCCAACAGGGGTGTTAGAAACCCCACGCTGGACCTCTGGAAGAACAGTAAGCACTTTCACCCACTGAGCTATTTCTCTAAGGTTTGTTGGTTTGGTTTTTTTTAAATGTGTTTATGTGCGTTCCTATGTGGGAATGTGCAGAGCAGTATAGGTTGCCAAGGTTTCTGGGTGTTGGATCTGCCAGACTAAAGTTACAGTTTGTTGTACTTGGGGGGGGGGGTCTTCTGCAAAGAGGACTCAGGGATCTTAACCACTGAGACATCATCCCAGTCTCTCTTTTTTTCTTTTTTGAGACATGGTGATGTGTTTATAAAAAGATAAAGGGAGGAGGGGATATGTTTGGTGGAGGTGTGGTAAGGTCTGGGGAAGGGGATGCCTTAGCAGGCCCATGCAGAGGCATTCCTGCCCCTGAGGAACCAGCCACACACGACAGTATAGTATAGAATAGAATTTATTCAGGGCATGGGGAGGGGAGTTGAGTTGAGAGGGTAGTAGAGGCAGAGAAAGACGGGGGGGGGGGAAGAGGAGGAGGAGAAGGAGGAGAAGAAGAAGAGGAGGAGAAGGAAGAGGAGGAGGAGGAGGAGGAGGAGGAAGAAGAAGAAGAAGAAGAAAAGGAGGAGGAAGAGGAGGAAGAGGAGGAGAGGAGGAGGAGGAGAGGAAGAGGAGGAGGAGGAAGAAAAGGAGGAGGAAGAGGAAGAAGAGGAGGAAGAGGAGGAAGAGGAAGAAGAAGAAAAGGAGGAGGAGGAAGAGGAAGAAGAGGAGGAAGAGGAGAGGAGGAGGAGGAGGAGGAGGAAGAAGAAGAAGAAGAAGAAGAAAGAAGAAAGAAGAAGAAGAAAGAAGAAAGAAGAAGAAGAAGAAGAAGAAGAAGAAAAGGAGGAGGAGGAGAGGAGGAGGAAGAGAGGAGGAGGAAGAGGAAGAGGAGAGGAGGAGGAGAGGAGGAGGAAGAGAGGAGGAGGAAGAGGAAGAGGAGAGGAGGAGGAGGAGGAAGAGGAGGAGAGAAAAGAAGAGAGAAGTCAGGGGCTGGGGATTTAGCTCAGTGGTAGAGCGCTTACCTAGGAAGCGCAAGGCCCTGGGTTCGGTCCCCAGCTCCGAAAAAAAAAAAAAAAAAGAAGAGAGAAGTTAAGTCGAGGCCAGCCGTGAGCATGTGGAGAGAGAGTGGGGAGGGGAAGGCAAGAACATACAAAAGCAAGCAGCCCCTTTTATAGTGAGTCAGGCATACCTGGCTGTTGCCAAGTAACTGTGGGGTGGAGCTTAGACAGAATGCTAACACAGGGTCTCACTATGTAGCTCTGCCTGGAATCACTCTGTAGACCAGGATAGCCTCCAACTCATAGAGAGCCACCTACCTCTGCCTCCAAAGTGCTGGGATTGAAGGTGTGCATCGCACAGGCTGGTCTTGATTTCACAATCTTTCCGTCTCATAAGGGCAGGGACTGCACGAGTGCCACACATCATCTTCAAATTAAATCTTTAATTCATCCTTGTTATAAAAAAAATTTAAGTAGAGAGAGATACCAAAAAGTGTCCTTTATGATTCAGAATTTGCTACTTCTGGGCCAGAAAGAGGGTTAGGTGGGTGAAGGTACTTGTCCTCAAGCCTAACATGCCTAGTTTTATTCCCAGGACTCACATAATAAAAGAACTAATGCTCAACAAGAGGACTTCCACGTGTGCTATAGGGTGTTCGTGTTCACACACACACACAGTAAACTGTTGCTTTTTAAAGAATTTACCACTTCCCTAATGAATGCTCCTGTGTACTGGGCCAGCAGCTTGATAAAGACACTTGAGGACAGGAGGCGTGGCTCGGCCTTCCTTAGTCCAAAATAGGCATTAATAAACAACTGGTGAAAAGAATCCATTTAAAATCTCTTAAGCCTCCACACTTTACATTTTTAGATCCAGACTTCCGCTCGCCCCACCCCAGTGGGACTACTAGAGACCCGCCAAAGCTTCCTCTTTTCCCACCTTCATTAAAGAACAAAAAGACATCCATTTCTTCGTCCTCACAGTGTCTGGTTTGTATTTTAGCAGGGTCTTAGAAGGAAATGACTTTTCTCTGAAACTGTGGCCGCCCAACCCAGCTGTGGCATTCTTAGACCTCGGGTAAACAGGAAGCTTCCCGCCTTGGGCCCTTCATGTTCCTCCCTCAGACTATTAAAGACTGTTAATAGGCCGGTAAGAGGACAGCTGCTGGCCATAAAGTCAGCCCACTCCTTAGATCCTCGGCGGCTAAGCCTCCCAGGCCAGAGGCCCGGCTCCTCCAGGTGTGCGCACCTAGCAGGGGTCCCCAGGTGTAGGGTATGTAGCGATGAGCTCGGGGGACAAAACCCGGGAGACCGCAGCAGCTCTGTGGGGGGTGAGTCACCCCTCCCAGGAGAGGAACAATCGCTTCTGGTTATCCCCCAAAAGGAGGCAAAGTGCAGTAAAGGGAGACCAAAGGGCTCCGGCTCCTCCCACACCCTTTGCGGGGGAGGGAGGGGGAGTCCTAGGATTTGCAGCTGCTAGTGAAGCAGCAGCAGTGTCTGCCAGCTGGAGGGACACTAGGGGAGAGGTGTTGTCTTTTGCCAAGAAGGGCACTTGGTGTCTTGGCAGAAGGCAGAGGGCTGCCCCAATCTGTGTGTACATTTTCAGTAGCATTTGACTCTGGACCAAATGCTTGGCTGTGCTAGTGCTGTGGTGATGGGTGGGAATGCTCGTTGGCCAGGCGGGCTGGAGGCTCCCACAGAGGGTGCTGGGCCTCGGCCAGGAGCTTCCCTTCAGCTGGCAAGTTGAGCTTTGTGTCACGGTTGGAGGGAGTGTGTCCAAATTCCAACTCTCAGCTTCCCAGAAGCCACTGCTGACTGCCATCTGTTTTGAAGGATGCTGCTTATTGGAATTTTTGGCCCAATGGGGAGTAAGAAGGATGACGACAGAGAGCCAAAATTTTTACCTGGCTCAAGAAATGCACAAACGCTGCACAGCAGGGATGCTTTTTTTTCCCCCCATTTATACAGGGTCGTATTCTGTAGCTGCCCTCAAACTCACCTCCGGCCTCAGCATCCTGGAGTGTTGAGATAGGTGGGAGTCACCACATTCCTCAGGGTCAGTGACACTACTATTAGTAACCAAAGGGAGCCAGGAAGCAGCATATGCTACTAGACAACCTTGGGCTGACTTCGCTACAATGTTCCCCCACGAGTGCTGCGGTCTCCAGGCCTCTGACTCACGCCTACCAATCAAGCATCTTTGAGAATGGAAAACCCGCCATCCTGGGTTACCTTTCCCACCAGGTGTCAGGACTCGCCCACAGCTTCTATTCAGAGTGGTTCTCAGGGTTGGTGGGCAGGCTCTTTCCGATTGATCAAAGGAAATGGGTGAGCCTCTGGGTACTTAGACTGTGATCTCTTGTTTAAGGTAGCCTCAAGATTTAAGGCCTAAACCACACCCCAGGGAAGGAGTCTCCTCCTTAATTTCAGAGACGGGAAAGGCTCTGAAGGTAGCTTTAGATCATACAGCTGGAAAATGAGGAACCAGAGCCAGTGCTCTGATCCAGGTGACATTTATTACTGAAATTAGGGCCTCACACACTTTACTGCTGAGTTCTACCCCCTAACCCCTATGGTTTATAGAAACTAGTTCCGTAGAGCCTGTGGAGTACACTTTTACTCCCAGCCCTCAGGAGGCAGAGGCAGGAGAATCTGTGGTCAAGACCAGCCAGATCTACATAGCAAGTTCTAGGACAGCCAGATCTACACAGCAAGTTCCAGGACAGCCAGATCTACACAGCAAGTTCTAGGACAGCCAGAGGTACACAGAGGGACCTTGCCTAAATCCCATGACCACCCCTCCTCCAGAAAAAGGTAGTTCATTGCAAAAAGGAGTTTTTAGATTGTCTTAGTCTGTAACACACACACACACACACACACACACACACACACACACACACACACGTATCATAAAGAAAACTTCAGAAACCTCTCTTTTAGAGCAGGCAGTTCCTTTTTCCTTCAGTCATTACATTGCACTATCTCCATCGTCATGAATGGACTAGGCTGTTGCCTGTGATTTGAGCAAACATTTAAATTTACCCACCAGGCCAGGCAGTGGTGGCTCATGGCTTTAATCCTAGCACTCAGGAGGCAGAAGCAGGTGGATCTCTTGAGTTCCAGGTTAGCCTGGTCTGCACAAATCTGGTTTACAGAGTGAGTTCCAAGACGCCAGGGCTACGCAGAGAAACCCTCTATGGAAAAACAAAAAGATGAAGACTTACACATGGATCAGAGGTAGGTTCAAGATTGCCTCATACTTGTTGACCAGGAAGATGAGAGACAGATCTACTGAGCAGCGAAGTTACTCCCCTAAATTCACCCCGCCCAGGATGAGAGGCTCCCATTTTCCCTTCTTAACTGGCCTCCAGAGAGACATGGGGAAATCCCACTGGACAGTGCTCCAGGAGTGTCCAGGCAGTCCTAGTTGGGGTGTCTTACAGCTTTCAGACCCAGGCTTAAATTAGCTTCCAGCTTGCCCTGAGATTCCAGGTCAAGTCCAAGGCAGGAAGTTGCAATGCAGAATTAGTCCCAGGAGCCAGTAGGTCAGGAAGTAGACTAGGATGCATTTTGTGACTGGAGAGCAGGTCTTCCAGTTGTATAAGAGTTTCATGACACAGTTTCTGGGGGCCTTTTGTCCTGGTGGGGAATTCTCAAGAAGCTTCTGAGGGGCTGTGTCTACACATCTTAACAGTGGTTCTCGATCCTGAAGCAGGTAAGCTGGAAACCAGTATGTGATGGGAGTGGAAGAGCCCAGAAGTCGCGTGAGAACCTGGAAAAGCCATGTTGGTTGGAGCATCAGTGATGTGGCTGGGTAATCATGGCCTGACAACTAAAAGTCACACTGGGATAGCAATTGCAGCAAAAGCTGCAGATCTGCCTAATGACGTATACATGTCAGCCAGACCAGCCTTGAGTTCCTGACAATCAGTCTAATTACCATGATAACCGCCAACCAATACAAAAAACTCCATGTGCTCTAATTTTACCCAAGGTCTCTACATGTTAGTCTGCGTTGGAGGTGGGAACCTGAAGAGGCTCCTTAACACAAGGGGCGAGAGCAGAGAGTCTCGTTCTTCTTCGTTCAACCTTTCCCATCTCACAGGAGTTCTGATTCAAGTCTCCAAGCGCTCTCACCTCCTTGCAAAGTCTGAGCTTGCCTGGCACTCCCTTCAAAGCTGATCCCTTTGCAGACACAAATTACAATTCTTTTATTTCCCCTAACTACATGGCTCAAAGAACATCACAAATTGTCAGAACTGGTCAGTGTAGGAACTTCCTTGGAGACAGCCAAGAACTTCAAAATTGGAGATAAAATCAAACCTCTGAACCTGTACTGTCACCACCACCCCTATACCCTGGACAAGACGTCTACTGCCTGTGCTCAAGACACCCTAAAAGGCCAACATGGGCAGTCTGTATACTAGGGAAAGTTCCTCAAGAGAACTGATAGCGTATAAACACCAAAGATGAAATGAGCCAATTTAAGCCACATTAGATCACACTAAAGGCAGGCGTGTGCAGAGAAGGGGAGAAGAGGAAGAGAAACAGACACACACATCCAAAAGAGTCTGGATTATAGAGGGAGGAGCCTCTTGGGCAGGCAGGGTAAGCCAGATAGGGACTGAGGGATGCTGGGAGAACCAGGAAACCTGGTCTGTTTTGGTATGTAAAATATGCACCTCAGTCCCTTGTCCCCGGTGGAAACCAAACAAGAACCTCCTTTATCCCTACAGTCCCCTGAACTAAAGCCTCTCACAGTCTTCACACCTTTGCTCATGCCCCCTCCTTCCCAGCTTTTGTTTTGGAGACAGACTTTTATGTTGTGCAGGCTGACCTCAAATTATGTATATGAGAATGATATTGAACTGATTTTTTTGAGAGTTTTCCACTGAACCTGATTCATTGCTAAACCGGCTGCCCAGCACACCAGTGGTCCTCCTGTCTCCCCAGCACTAGCACAGGTGAGCACCATCACCCCTGACTTTTTATGTGGGTGCTAAGTTGAAGATGCAAAGTCCATGCTGTAAGCGCTTCATCAGTTTAGCCATCCCTCCATTCTACGCGCCTCTTATATGGGAGGTTGTTTTGGTTTTTCACTCTTTAGAATCTATTTTAGATGTAATACCTTCGTCCCTTAGTGAGTTAAGAACTTTTCCACATCCACAATAATTATTACACTGTGTGTGTGTGTGTGTTATTTCAGAGCTAGGGATTGAACTCAGGCTTCGAACATGCTAGGCAAATAATTATGTACCACTAAGGGATACTCTCAGCACAACTGTACCAGTCAATCTGAACTTTTGTTTCTTGAGCAGGATAGCAGTCTGCAGATTTTATTTTTTTATTTTTTTATTTTTTTCGGAGCTGGGGACCGAACCCAGGGCCTTGTACTTGCTAGGCAAGCGCTCTACCACTGAGCTAAACCCCCAACCCCCAGATTTTACTTTTTGAGAGAGGGTTTCACTGTGTAGTCCCAGCTTGCCTCAAACTCAGAGACCCACCCACTGGGATATTTTGTTTTTTGTTTTGTCTTATGAGAGGGGTTTTCTGTGTATCCCTGGCTGTCCTGGAACTCACTCTGTAGACCAAGCTGGGCTCGAACTCAAGAAATCTGGCTGCCTCTGAGTGCTGGGATGAAACCACCCAGATATATATATATCTAACAGCAGTACTATAATTTGAAACAAACAGGGTTTCACAAAGGCCCAGGCTGGCTTCAAACTCACTATGTAGTAAAGACTGAACTTAGTCTTTTCTGTCTTTTTGAGCGAGGCAGGTCTCATTATGTACCCTTGGCTGGCCTGCCTGTAACACAGAGCTCCCCTCCCAGGTACTGGGACTGCAGGCAGTCTCACGCAGTATTGGGAAGGACCTGAGGTCTTCATGCATCCTAGGCCAGCAGTCTACCAACTGAGTTTCCTCCCTAGCTTCTATGTTAACTGTCTATTATGCCTGTCTCTGTGTTCATAGCATGAGGCTCACTAAGGAAATACTTGTGTCTTACTCAGGTTCTCATTTAGATTCTGGAACAAAGAAAGCCTCAGGTTCGTGTTCCTCTGGTTACTCAGCCAATGTGGGTCTGAGGATTGCTTTGTAGCCCAGGCTGACCTTCATTTAAACTCTTCGCCCATCCTCCTCAGTGGGGATTACAGTTGTATCTGATCTCATCTGTCTGCTCTAACACCTGTTGACTAAATGAAGCATGGGTCACTGAGTGAGAAAGTTACCCGTACAGCTTCTACCTGTACCCTCACAGCCACCGCAGGCAGAAACCCAGCTCACCTGGACATGCATGCACAGACCTCCAAAGGCCAGCAGCGCTGCCGCGTGGACCAGGTACACAAACACCTTTGCACTGAGGAAGCCAGGATGGGGCTTCTCCAGGCTCTCCCTGTCCTTGGTCCTTTGCAGCCCAAGGGTAAGGCAGAGCCAAGGGTGGGCGGTCACATACGTCCAGGTTGCCCACACAACCAGTACAGTCACTGGTGTAGCTAGGAGAAAATTCGGCACCTGTCTGAGCTCATAGTATCGCAGAAGACCAACGTTCCAGTAGACATCCTGAATATAGCTGTATATTAGTGGAGGAGCCCGGGAGCACCATGGGGGCTCATAGTCTCCTGCAAGCCGGTAGCCTCTGTCCGAAGCTAGCCGCAGCAAGGGCTCAGGGATGGCATGGGCTGAGCCTGGGAAACAGAACTGGGTGTAGGCATAATACTGAAAGAGGGCAAAAGGAAGGCTGACTGTGAGTACTGACAAGCACAGAGAGGCCATGAGCTTGACCAGCCCTTTCAAGGGGTCCAGCACCACCAGAGAAGAACAAAAGCCTCTGCACTGAGAATGCAGGAGGAAGCCAACGCTGACCAGCCCGTTGGAGCGCACCCCAGCGGCAAGAGCAAAGAGCAGCCCACTAGCCCAGCCTCGGCCCCTCTCCAGCTGCCCCATGGCACTGAATGTCAGGAAGGCAAACAAAGCTTCCGAGTAACCAGCTGCCAAGAAAACATTGGCAGGGCTGAGGCAGAAGAGCAGTGCCGCACAAAAGGCCTGGCGAGGACAGTGCAAAACCAGACAGCCCAAGTCATGAAGTGCAACTGCGGCCAGCACAGAGAACAGGGAGTTGAGAAGTGCTACTGAGACCAGCAGGCAACTGCGCTCGCTCAAGAGGCCCTGCAGGGGCCTCAGCAGTTCAGTTCCCATCAGCAGGGCCAAGGGGAAGCCAGGGAAGAAGGCAAAGTTGTGCTCATAAAGGTAGCCGTGCTCAGCAATAAACAGGAAGTGTTCAGCATCCCATCGAGACAGACCACCCAGAAGAGCTTCCACAAGCTGATCCACAGAGCCCGAGGGGGCGAGGCGGGGAGGAGAAAAGGCATCGGCATGGTGGTCTGGGATGATGATATTGAAGAGTGCCTGTGGGTGAAGAACCAGGATGTTGGTGAGTAACTGCAAGAAAAGAATTACCCTTACTAAATACAAAGAGCAGACTGTTGGCCTGTGCGTGTGCATGTAGGAAGGGGCTCAATGCTAACTTTAACCCTAAGTCTGACACGAGTGCAGAGGTCAACAAACAGGAGATGCCTGAGTCTACCATAGAAGCTGGGTCAGGATCCGTGCCAACTAGATATGGACGCAGGAATAGTTCTCTCAGGGGTGAGACTGAAGGAGCCTGCCTGGGGAGGAAGTAAGGGCAGAGAAGAGCTCTGAGCATGGCGCCCGTCAGCGATGAAGGTGGAGTTCTCCTGGAAAGGACTGAAGGATCCAGTATGGAGAGGAAGCAGGAAGCCAGCCATGCTAGCATAAGCCTTGACTCTCTGAACTCAGGAGCCAGAGGCAGGCAGATATATCTGTGAGGTCCAGGCACACGAGCAGGAAGGGGGAGTGAGGAGTGAGGTGCAGGAAGCCCCGGGGAGAACAGTGTCTTAGAACCAAGTGAAGGCCATGACTGAGAAACTGTTGAGTGCGGCTCACAGGCCTGGTAAGAGGAAGTGAAGCTGACCACAGACTTCAACAACGTCTCTAAAGGTGACTGGTGACTGATTAAGAGCTATTTCTGCAGAATGGGGGTAAGTGAAGCCACCTAGCCTACAGAAAAGGGGAGATTGAGTTTTGCTGTAAGGATGAAGGGAAAAATGGGGTAGTAGGTCCACTGATGTACAGTAAAAAGGACAGTCTCATGTATGGGGGGAGGGAGTTCAACCTGCATGAGAGCAGAGTGTGACCTTGCCCTGCACACCCAGTGCTGGTTCTGGGTGGGTGTCACCAAGCCCGGCTGGGGTGTGGAGGGGCTCAGAGATACATTTTTGCACATCACTGGAATAAGGCAGTGTAAGCAGGCAGGAGGCAGGGAGGAACACGGGCAGGTGAGCTGAGAGAGGGTCATTCCGCTTCAGCAGTAAAGGCACATGGACACAAGTAGGTCAGGGATTTTCCTGAGTGTTAATTAGTACTTCAAAGTACTGGGAAAAGTTGTTACAGATTTGAAACTGCTTGGCAAGCCTGGAAGGTAAGGGGCCCTGCTTCTATGCAGAGGACCTGGGTTTGGTTCCTAGAACCTACAGGGCAGCTCACAGCCGTCCGGGACTCCAGCTCTAAAGAACCTACTGCCGGGGTTGGGGATTTAGCTCAGCGGAAGAGCGCTTGCCTAGCGAGCGCAAGGCCCTGGGTTCGGTCCCCAGCTCCGAAAAAAAGGAAAAAGAAAAAAAAAGAAAAAAAAAAAAAAGAACCTGCTGCCCTCCTTTGGCACTGTGTACTGTATGCAACATGCACACAGACAAAATACTCATGCACATAATTAAATATTTTTTTTTAATTGTGGAAAGAGGAAACCATGAAACTTAAATGCTGGCTGTAAAGTCGAGCTGTGTACTAGAACTACCCAGAGTTTACACAACACCTACAGAGTCCAGGTCTCTCTCTTAGTGACTTAAATTAAGATTGGACAGAGCCTGGGCATTTGACTTAAAGAAGAAGTAGACTTTTGTTCATTGTGTGTGGTGTGTCCACATCGCACTGCAGGATGGCTGGTGCGAGTTGGTTTCTTCCTTGTACTACATGGATCACAGACCAAACTCGGATTTGGAGGCATGTGGCTATCTACTGAGCCATCCTGCCAGTACTGGATTTTAGAATTTTAAATTGCATAATACATTTTATATATTTATTTTTTTGTGCTAGAAAATAAAATCCAGAGCCTCATATGTTAAGCACAAATCTACCTTTGGGCTACATCCCCCTCCAGCACTGCATCTATAAAAAGTGCCCCAGGTAACTGATGTGCAAAAACCATTTGAGAGAACAGGAGGGTGAGTGGGATATGGAAATTCATCAGGACTTCCAGGTGGCGCTAAGGACTCGCTTTATCTTGTTTTTTTTTTTTTTCTTTAGAAAGGCGAGTTAATATAGTTGATACACTTGTGTTGTCCTTAGGGGAAGCTGTAGGCACGGAGGAGGCAGACACTCTATTTACCAAGACTAGACTTCTGTCTCATGAGTAAAACAGGAGTAGCGGGACAAGAGAGCTGCATGGATGCCTGGGAATGCTTACCACAACAGAGCAGACTCAGCTCTGTAACAGAGGAAGCTGGAGGCCAAGAAACATGGTGGGTTCCAGATTACAAAGCCAGAGAGAGTGAAAAACTCAGATCTGCAGGAAGAGGAGTGAGCTTCAGAGACAGGAGAATGGTCAAAGAAAGGTGCAGGACACAGATTCTCTGGGAGCAGTGAACCTAAGCTCTCTGAAGGGAGGCAGGACGGTGAGGCGAGGGATCAGGCACAGGGCATATCATCTTCTCACTGTTGATACCACAGACATCAACAGAAGCAGTGCCAGAAAGAAAGGGTGCCGGTGAGCGGGGAGTTAAGGCTTTGAGAGTAACTGTCATGGCTAGGGATGGCAGCAGCAATGGAGGGAGCTCGGGCTACAATGTGACAGCACTGGCTTTATAGCTGGAGGGTGAGAGAGAATGAGACCAATTTATTGTTATGTGTCTTTCTGCCTCATTAGCCTGTCAGCGACTTGAGGGAAAACATGACCTTTCCCTCACAATTTAGCGCAGTTTTGGGAATAAGTACTTACTATAATTTTGGTGGCTGAACTTCAGGGATTTGAGGAAATACAGTGTTTCCAAGCTCACACTGACTGCGAACCCAGCTGCCCTGGCTCCCCTTCCCAGATGCTGACTTGCTGTCCTGCTCCTTGGGTTCTGCCAGGAGCTCAGCTGACACTGATTCAGAGCCATCACTGAATCAGGCTCCCCAGCCAAGCAACCAGAGCACAGCTCACTCAAAGATCTTTCTCTTTTTGTCAGTTTCTTCATCAGGCCACTCCGGTGAAAAGACCAGGGGCCAGGTGACAATCACAGATAACAGCACCGGCCACCCAGTTGAAGACCTTTTAATACCCAAGTTGGCAGAACCTGAAGTGGTTCATACAACAGGGGAGGAACGATCAGAGCCAGAAGCTCAGAGGGGTTAGAAGAGGGGAGACAGAAAGGGTTTCTACAAAGGAAGCTGCTAGGAGCCCCGGACACGAGATAGAAGCACACGCACGGCATTTCGTCAACTCAGCCAATCTAGGGTGGTGACCTCTGCTCATTCACAATCATAGACAGAGCAGGACGCTAGGCACCAAATCATTCATTTATGTGCGGTTTTATTAAAGTATGTATCAAGGCAGCCTGGGGGAAGGGCTTGGTAAAGGGGCAAACATACTGAGGACTGAGTGGCTGGGACAGCAAGGAGAGGGTGTCAGTACTGTGGATACGCATAGATGGTGTCTCCACTCAAGTCACTAAGAACTCCAACCCCAAGAGAGAGAGCCTGGGCCACACCTTGAGCTGTCACACACACCTTACAAGCATCTCTGTTGGTAAGACCAGCAGATGCCTATGGCTGCTGGGAAACCCTCAACTTTGGGTAGGGAGCTAGGGAGTATGCGGTCTTTAGCCTGGGCCTCTGCTGCTTCATGTGTAAGACAATGACCAATGCACTGTTTAAGGCTCTTGCTCACTTCTCCGCCACGGCCAGGTCTCATCTGCATGGGTTCAACCACACGCTGAGGCACACCGGGAAGCGGAGATGAGGACCACTTACTCTTCAGTCCCAGCTCAGGCATGGCAAGAGCACGCTTAGGGGAGGGCTCCAGACTGACCTGTAGCTCAGGCATGGCAAGAGCACGCTTAGGGGAGGGCTCCAGACTGACCTGTAGCCCAGGCATGGCAAGAGCACGCTTAGGGGAGGGCTCCAGACTGACCTGTAGCCCAGGCATGGCAAGAGCACGCTTAGGGGAGGGCTCCAGACTGACCTGTAGCTCAGGCATGGCAAGAGCACGCTTAGGGGAGGGCTCCAGACTGACCTGTAGCCCAGGCATGGCAAGAGCACGCTTAGGGGAGGGCTCCAGACTGACTGACCTGTAGCTCAGGCATGGCAAGAGCACGCTTAGGGGAGGGCTCCAGACTGACCTGTAGCCCAGGCATGGCAAGAGCACGCTTAGGGGAGGGCTCCAGACTGACCTGTAGCACTAGAGTCAGGATGCGGCAGCTCACTGCAAATTTCAGCACCTCTTTCTGGGACGGGTCCAGGAGCCCCATCCTCACACCATCAGGACTGAGCTTCCTCTGGCTTCCAAATTCTGACACCCAAGGAAGAAAATGTCACACACAGGCCAAAAGCAAATCAACAGCATTTCCTCCAGAAGAGCCACCCACTTCAGCATCGCTATGGCAAACATAACCACCTGACTTCGGGTGGGAAGACTCTCTTGAAGGCAGATGGAGCACTGGTGTCACTCTGAGGCTGTGGTCTAGTCAGAGAAGTAACACACAGATAAGCACACAGCTGGAAAGCTAAGCCCACGGAACTTAAAAACCTATTCAACTGCTTTTATGTAGGACTCAAAAGACTGGGGTTCAAGGCCCAATTCTGTCATTTGCAGGTTCTCACTCAGTCCCTCTGAGCCTCAGCACCGTATGTGTAAACCCGCGCACTATCTGCAGCCCTCCAATCCCACCAACACGTCATCATGGTAAACTGAACTCAACTCCAAGGCACTGCGCAATCCATGCTGTGGCTTTTATTATTCCTATTATTTGGCTGTGCTGTTCCCTTTTGCCCAGAATAATAAACGAATTCCCAAACCAGAGTCCCCAAAGCGGGGCACTGAGCCGTCCTAGAAGTCTGTAACAACACATGCCAGCTTAGCTCTCTGATGTGTGTTCAGCTGGTCTGTTAAAATTAAGTGGAGAAGGAAAAGAAAAACCACCGCTCAGCAGGACTTCGGCCAGCTCCCACAGCTAAAACAAACTTAGGGGGAAGACAGCGTCTACCACTAGAGAGGGAATAAATAGCGATTTCCCATCTCTGTGGGCGTGGCAGCAAACTCATACAAAAACCCATGCCATTCTGAGCACAGAATGCACACCAAGGCATTTTTTAAAAAACACAATTTAAAAGCAGCCATGGCTCTTACTGTGTATAAGCCAGAGCCCCTCTTTCTTCGCTCACATGGCTAACCCCTCCAAACTTTTAGGCTTCACTGGCCTTCTGGAATCTTCTGATCCCACTAGACAGCCTTATGCTCTCACTGCCTCTTGCCTGCCATCTTTATCTCCGTATCGGTTACTTATGAGGACAGGAGTTTTGCGTCTTAATTGTTTTTCCGGGACCTAGCATGTAAAGGGATATCTGTTCTGGACAGCGTAGAGAATCACCAGTTCTCTGCCTCTAGAACTGAAATCACCGGGCCAAGCACTCCTCCCATCCTGTTTCCTGCAAAAGGCCCATTTGCCGCCACAGTGACCCACAAGGCTGAAGGAGAGAGGACACTCCCACAAAGTTGTTCTCTGTCCTCACTTAGGTGCGCCACGGCCCACCTGTAGCCACACACATATAAACATATGCACGCAAAATAGAATGAAAACAAATGTTAAAAATCACAGAAAGCATGGGAGAAAATAAAAAATTCTCCGCTAAGCGAATGGCTGGTTAACTGCGGCAGTACCCCTTCCTCGGCACAAGGGGGAGCCTGCTGCTTACTTCATCACCAGGGGACGCGGAGAAAAGGAGGCTCCTCTAACCTCCCAACTCCTTGTAGGCTTACTTGTGACAACTCCGTTTAAAGTTAAGCTTCTGCACACCGCCAGGAAACAGTATTTTCTGACTACACACGGGATCTCCAACACTGGACTCACTAAACCTAAATACATCACAGGAACACGCACACGCACACCCAATTCCTCTGCCCTAGGATGCCTTTTTTTTTTTATTTTTTAAACTTCCCTGGCCTCCCATCCGCATGTACAAGGGAGGCAGGGAAAGGAAAAGTACTGAATCCGCCTCTACATCTTGATTCTCACTCCCTCCTTCTTTCAAACTCCGGCATCAGTGGCCACAGGAGACGCAACCCACACTCAGTTTACAGTTAAACCAAGTAAAATCAAGACAGTTAATGATCTCTCTAGCTATTTTGCCAACACCCCTTTGAAAGAAGCCCCTTGCCAAATCAGACTCTTAACTGGCCGGATGCTTAGAACCAGCTAGTTTCATTCTTTTAATTTTCCTGTGAGTTAGGCTCCAGAGATCTCATTAGACACCAGTAAGACCGTGTAATTACCATCGCCATTTTATGGATGTGAAAACTGAGGCTCACTGGAACCAAGTGACACTCCCACCACTTAAAAGCGCCTCATGCACTGCTTTCTAAAACCTATGCCCACGGTCATGCGAGCCTTTTGCCATAAACACAAAGGGTCTGCATTCTTTTCCAGCTAGGACATCCAAGGCCTAGCCCTGTACTTTCCCTAACGATAGCGACTGTTGTTACTGGAAGCTTATGGTGATGGGCCCTATCTGGGAAAATCTGTTAACTCTCTGGCCAAGGCTAATATATCCTCAATGGGTGATGCGTTCTGACCCAGAGGCCTCGCGAAGCGAGCGGCCTCCTTCTCCTAAGTTCCGCGGTACTGGGAGCCCCTTCCAGCCTGCTCTTTTCGGACACAATTCCTACCCGGGAAGGGGTAGTGACCCTCACCCCAAGGGAGCCGCGGCCCAGGGCTTCGCCCCTAGGGAACGGCGGGGCCGGGCCAGGCAACAGGGCCGGAAGCAGACGAGGGCCGGAGGCCGCAAAGGAAGAGGCGGCGCCGGTGGCTGCTATGGCGGAGGGGCGGGGCTCCTCGCTTCTTTACAGCCTCCGCCTAATTTCACTCGGCCTCCGTTTGACAGTTTCCCTCCCCGGAGAACTCCAGAGTTCCAGAGCTGGCGCCGGATCCTCCGCGCCCGCGCGTCCAGACCACCCCCGCGGAGCTCCAACCTCAGCGCCTCCATCCGGGTCACGTTCGTCCCGCGCCTGCGCGCTGGCCCCGCCGACGGCGGCCCCGCCCCGCTCCTGCCCGGACTCGGAGCACACCGCCCCCCTCCTTGGCGGCCATGTTGACCCCGGCTAGGGCGGGGGCCGAGGCTGAGCGTCGCACCTTCCCGGCGTGGTGACACCTGAGGAGTTTGCCTCTTCGCTCGCCATCAGTTTGTGCGCGGGCGCTGCGCTCCCAGTCGGGGCTCTCGCCCCAGTTCCCCCTTCCGTAAACAGCCTCTGACTTCTCGTTGTGGGCCGAGGCTGGACCGGGTACTGCCCCAGGCCTTTTCACTGCTGCCTGAGCCGCGTGTCCTCTCCTGTCCCGCCACACCAGCTCAGCACAGGACCTGGCACACAATAGACAATATGAATAGGCAAAAGAAAGCCTTCTTGGGGTTTTTGTGGCAAGCAGCGGTACCCAGCGCCTGGGTGAGAAGAAAGTAGGGGAATCCCCCTGACTTTCCCCTCCTCTGGCTATGAAGGACCTCTGCCCTGCTTCATTCAGTTCACAGTCCCACCTCAGGTGACTGTATGGGACGAGGAAGGAAACCTCAGAGAACACCCCCGAGGACTCCTCCCTCAAGCAGTTTCTGTCGCAGGAACTGGCGCCAAAAAAAAAAAAAAAAAAAAAAAGGAAGCTAATTCAACTAAACCGTCTGTTGGGGAGGAGCGGCCAGTTGGTACCCCTCTAACGGAAACTGTTAGAACAACTTTGCACCCTCCTTAAAGGAAACAGATAATAAATCCTTCTCCGTTGGTGGATTTCTTGTTTCACAGGATTCCAAAGCCTTCTGTGGTTTCAGTTATCTGTCCTCTCAACGTAGCTTGGGTCTAGGTTAACCTCTGGCCACAGCCCGGGCTGAGGGAGGGGTTTATCTTCTGCAACAGCCACAAATGTGGGTGGGAACAAAGAGATGGTCGCTATCTCTCCAAGCAAAGAAAAGTAGCCCACATCAATTCGGTGGGGGCCAGTAGCTGTGTCTTTCTATCATTTCAGGCCCTGGGATATCAACTGCCCCTTGGTTGTGTGTAAGGTGGATAAATGTATAAGGCACATTTTAAAGACTGGTAAAGAGAAAATAGGAGTTTACAAAGTCATTCTTCTAGGTTTTGGTTTTTGTTTTTTGGTTTTGTTTTTTTAACGTGGAATCATCGCATTTGCTGCCAGTCTTGTGAGTCAAATGTCAGTGCCTCTCTGGGCACAATTGTGACAAGGGCTCAAGGTTGTGACTTGAGTCTCTTAAAGACAAAACGGAGACATTGCTTTGTGAATTCACAGGGGAAAATGGCATGCATGCTCAAGGTTCTGTCTGTCCGTATTGAATTCCCGCAGAGTCTGCTTGTAAAAAAAAAAAAGGCAGGGGTCCTTTTGTGAGAAGTGAGAGTGTTTGCTCAAACACCCTTCCTTAGGAGGTAGAACTTTGTCTAGATCTTCAGTTGCACTTGGCTGCAATTTCTCCTTCCTTCCCTTCCCAGCCACCCAACCCCCTTCTCTTCTGCTCTGTTTCCCGTTTCATTTTCTGGCTTCTGCTCCTACAGAAAAACAAGGAAGCTGAATCTTGTGCTCTCAAAGCCCTGACACTCTGGCTTTTTGGACTGGAAGGTGGCAGGATGGGATGGGAGGAGATTGCAGGGCTCCAACGCTGTGAGTGAGAGGTGAAAGTGACAGAGCACTAAGTAGTTTGCCTTTAGAGTCTACAGTTAAAAATGGAGCCTGCTGAGCCACTAGAACTGGAGAAGGCAAGGGAATCAGCCAGCCATGTCCCCGGGCTCCAGAAAGAGTACATCTCCCACCTGGTATAAAGAAGGAAGTACTCTACACCATAAGGCAACAGTTTCACTACACAGATCCCTAAACAATGTAAAGTTCAAGAGGATGATAGCATCTTAGTCCTTGGAACTTGCGTGCCTCTGCATTTTCTGATTTTCTTGCCTGAAACAGTATCACACCAGACTTACCCTATGGCTTCAGGGACAAACTATCCATCCACACCCACCACCCTGTTCTGTCTTTCCCTTGCCTGTTTTAACACCATCTATTTCTTCCTGTCCAACGTCTCCTACTGGTCTTCCTCTTTTGGGATATTAGCTTCTGTATATAATGGAACACCGGGGCAATCGTTCACCCAAGTGTTATAGAGTGCCTGAGAGCCATCTTGGGCAGGGAGTATGAAACAGAACATTTGTCCTAGACTTTATCCCAAGCACCACAGAAATAACAGCCACAAAACCCACCGTGCCTTGTCAGCTTTGTGTCTGCTGAATAAACCAGCTTAACTTGGTGGCATATTTTACAGACAAGGAAATTAAGGCTCACTAAGGGAAGTCCCCAAGGTCACAAATGTCTTGAAGTCGGGTCTCAGCCTTCCAAGTTGGTTCAATTGATATATTATTGAAGAGTCTTGCTATGTAGCTTAGGCTGGCCTCGAACTCATGATTCTGAGATTATTTACCTGTGTGAGGCACCATTCCCAGGTACTTCATGTTACTGTAATGTTTCCCAAGTTTACACTTTTATCTCTTCCTGACTAAGAGCCTTTAGGGACTATATTTTGTATCATATATAAGGCACAGCAAGTCCTAATAGCACCTACCTTCTTTTTCTTCCAATGGAACCGTACCATGCCACGGACAATGAGGAAATCCCCCTGAGGAAGACATGTTCAATCCTTGCCCTCATGGGATTTATGGTTAGGTAGCATACAGTACTCTTCAAAGACAAGCTGTCCTAACCCCATGTCTACCAGAGAAGTCAAGCTCACCTCAGAAGCAATCTGACAACTTGATTCCACCTTGTAGCTTCCCAACCTTGTTCCTGCCCCCAACCTGAGGTTACCTGGGCTCCAGACTGGGCAGAAACAGCCCAGTGTATGTTATCTGTTCTCTCTAGTCATTTCCCTGGTATTAAGCTTTTTAAAGCCCCCTAACTGTGGGGTTGCAGTGTCTGACTCTCATCTGAGGCAGGGCACTGGATTCAAAACCTTACTGATGAGAAGGACCACAGTTTGTGCTTTCTTTATTGGTTGTTCAAGATGGTTTCTCTGTGTAGCCCTGGCTGTCCTGAAACTTGCTCTGTAGATGAGACTGGCCTTGAACTCACAGAGATCTGCCTGCCTCTGCTTCCTGATTGCTGGGATTGAAGACTCATGCCAGCACTACGAGGCCACCCTCTGATTTCCTTACCATCTACAGTCAGTGGGCTAGTCTAAGGCTCATGATCAGAAGCCATACCTTTCCAGAACTTGATACTTCTTTTCGCTGAACATAAAAAGTCACCGACTAATGGTTTCCAAGGACGAATCAGAGATGACACCAGTTAGGTCTCGAACATTTACTAGAAGTATCCTGTTTGACCTCTGCCATGTTATTTGAAGGCGCTCACCCACCCCAGATGACTAAGACTCTCCCCTGTCTCCAGGTGCAGGGGATGCTTCAAAAACCACGGTCATGTTACTAAATACTTCTGTGAGCATTTGCCTTTCAATAGTAGAAACCTTGACTCTACTGAGGCATGGTGGGAAGGCCTTAGCCCCTTGGGGGTGGCAGTGGCTGCCAAGCGAAAGAGCCAATGAACTTCAGAGTATTGTTTAGGAAGTACTTGGCTGCGGTCCAACTCTGAAAGAAGGTTAAGGTCATTTGGGGGTGGGGGTTGGAGGGGAGGGAGGAGCCTGGGAAAAGAACTACTAGCCACACCCCGGGTTCTCTACTGGCCAGGTTCTATTTACTTCTCAATAGCTAATTACTCCCAGCTCGCTGGTCAGCAGTCCTCTCTGCCAGTGGTTCCAGTCAGGAGCTGGAGACTGGGCTAGGCTGCCCCCGGAATTGCAGGAGAGCCGCTGAAAGGAGCCCAGGAAACAGAACTCCTAGGTAATGCTCCACACACAGCCCAGAAATGCACTTTCTAGACTGGGAAGTGAGAGCTTCAGAGTTCCGTAACAAAAATAGCGACTGGTATTACTAAGTAAAATAAAGATATGAAAAGCCCCTCCCCCAACCCCTTCAAAAGGAGAAACCATCTTGGTTGTCAAAGGTTTCTTCCTCAGTCAGTACTCATTCCTCATTCTGGCCCCCTGACTCAAATATTAACAGCCACATCAAGTTAGACAAGCGTTTGACTAAAATTCTCGAGACACCTTTGCCTCCTGCCAAAGACAATAGAAAGCACCCACCCAGTGCAAGCTGTGGACCGAGCACGAGCACGGGGTGCCACTTGCTGGGAAGAACTTGGGCCTTGGTCAGAGGGCCTTGTTTTGCATATGAAAGGGAGCTCTTACACTTACCTCAGAGACACAGGGTGTTTGTGGGACTATTTGCAATATATTCTGTTCAGCAGAACAGACAGGTGTGCAACAGAAAACCATCTCAGGTCTCACTAAGTATTTACAATGATCTTTTGTTAGCATCTTTGATTGTTCCAGAAAAAAAAAAATCTGAACCTTAATTTTCCCCACTTTCCTAAGGGAAGGAATGATAGAGATGAAGAAAAAGGGGATATTATAAGACTGGCCGGGAAGCAACTGCGTCTGCCGCTATGATGCCATTCAGTAGATACAGAATGCTAGGTGTACGTTGGAAAGGGATAGGGCGGTGAGCCTCACAGACTTCGTGGAAGATGGCAAGGAAGTATGAAACTGGGTAGAAAGGGAAGCAAGACGGAGGGAGAGAAGGGGGTAAAGGGAAACGTGTGAGTGTTTCACCTGCACTTGGGTGGCTGGTGCCCGTGGAGGCCAGAAAGGGGCAGAACCACCCCTCGGACTGTAGTAATAAACATTAGTAAGCCGCCTTGTCAGTGCTGGGAACTGAACCTGGCCTTCAGTCAGTGCTCTTTACTGGTTCTCAGCATCTGTGCTGGACAGCTCACAACTGCCCCTAACTCCAGGAAATCCAATAGTCCCTTTTGGATTTTTAACCCTTAGAGCACCTCAGACTGCAATGTAAAATAAAGTGGCTAATACCAGGCTACCTAGCCAGTTTGAGACCTGAGCTACATGAGCCCTTGTCTCAAATACGGCGATTGAGAATACAGGAATATGTATTCCTGTGTGTATTCAGGCACAAGTGCAAGTCAGAGGGGAAAAAATTGAGAAGTAGGGTTAGAGGGTTCTCTCCTAGCACGTGGGTCTTGGGGAACTGGGGTGTGAACTCACGTCATTAGGTCTGTCAGGAAGCACCTTAGGAAGTTGAGCTATTGTGCTAGTCCCCCCCCCCCCCCTCTTTTTTGGAGGTCGAGCCCTAACTCAAAAGCCTTGGGCGAGTTAGGCAGCAGGCTCTACCACTGAGCATAGCAGACCTGTGACATATGAACAAAGGCAAGATGATAAAAAGCTATGTATGTATGCGATTCTCGGACGAGTGTTATCTGTGGTAAAGGAGTATAAAGGGCAACTCCAAGGTGGACACTCCTTGACAGTAGAGCACAAGAAGGTGGGAGCCAGGCACGATTGACACAAAAGCTTTAATAGCCACCCCAGCCCCCCTTTGGAGAAACTATGTATATCAAGGCAACTCTAGGCAGGTTGCCTCTGCCTGAGTTCTGGGACTTAATGTATGTCACTGTATCTACGAGTTCAGGAGTTTTTTCTGACTTCTAATGAGTTTCTGTGGTTATTATATGTTTGTACCCAAGCCAAGCACAGGAGGAGGGGAGGGCTATTTTAAGAACTTGAGGAAGATGTGAGTAATGAACTTGAGGTGGCAGTGGCTGGACTGAGAGACAGAGTCAAGGATCCGTTGTGATACTGCATGCCTTTAATCTCAGGAGGCAGAGGCAGGCAGACCCCACAGAACTCTTTAGAGGTTCAGGCCAGCCTATTCTACAGAGTGAGTTCTATAACAAACAGAACTGTAGTGAGACTTTGTCTCAAAAATCACAAAAACAACAATCAAGAAGAAATGAATTGGGTTGGGGATTTAGCTCAGTGGTAGAGCGCTTGCCTAGGAAGCGCAAGGCCCTGGGTTCGGTCCCCAGCTCCGAAAAAAAGAACAAAAAAAAAAAAAAAAAAAAAAAAAAAAAAGAAATGAATTAAGGGATTTTTTTCTGGTCAAACATCTAAGGTCGAACTTGCAATTAACTGCAAAACCTTTGAGAAAAAGTAGGCTTCCAGACCAGTTTCTCTCTCTCTGTCTCCATCTCTCTCCCTTCCTCCCTCCCTCTCTCTCTCACACACTCAAGCTTTCAGCAGTGATATACTGAAGTCCGGAGTCAAGAGAAGACCAGATTGCAGCAGCAGAACTACTTCTAGGTAAAGGTTATTTCTCTTTGTCAACCACAACTTAGAGCACATTAGGGGTGTTCAAGAAGACAGGACTCCTCATACCCTACAGAAGGCCAAGACAGAGACTGTGTAGCTGTCCTGGAACTCAACATGTAGACCAGGCTGGCCTCAAACTCCCTCTGCTTCTCAAGTGCTAGGATTAAAGGAGTGTGTTACTCTGCCCAGCTTCTCTTACTTTAAAGATTTATTATATATAGTTACATTGTAGCAGTCTTCAGACACACCAGAAGAGGGCATCAGATCCCATTACAGATGGTTGCAAGCTGCCATGTGGTTGTGAGATTTGAACTCGGGACCTGTGGAAGAGCAGCCAGTGCCTAACTACTGAGCCATCTCTCCAGCTCTTCTATTACTTTTAAAAAGGGGCTAGCCTGGCTAAAGATCTGGTTTAGTTTTATGAACATTCAAACTGTCTTGTGTACATGGGGCCCACAGAGGTCAGATCATGCTACATCTGTGGGTCCTGGACCACCCCTTGACCTAAGGTTGTAAGCTACAAAGCGAGTGCTGAGAATTGAGCCTATGTAAAAGCAAGTGTTCTTAATTACTAAGCCATCTCTTAAATCCTGGTTAAAGATTTATTAGTTTTGTGTGTGTGTGTGTGTGTGTGTGTGCGCGCGCGTGCGCTCGCACGCATCATTAGAGGGGTCAGATCCCATGGATTTGGACAGGAGGCTGTCATCCACCAAACATGGGTTTTCCTAAAACTGCCAAGCTAGCTATCTTTCCAGCCACAGGTAAAGCTTTTTAAAATAATTTGAAAAAAAAAAAAAAAAAAAAAAGCCTCACAAAAGTCTTACCAAGATTTAATGTACATTTATTCTTAACACGTGGAACATATAGTATAAAGATTTCATACTGAATAAATGATATTCATTAAGCCAAAAAAGGAAAAAAAGGAGGAATTTACATCAAGTTTTTAGCTACATTGTTGAAATACAAATATGCAGATTTTATCACTGAAAAATCTCAATTGTGTTTCTTCATCAGCAACTTCAACTGAACCTAGAACCTTTTCACACCTCGATTAGAAAGGAAACAAAACAAAACAAAAACCCAGAAAAAAAATAAACTGTAAGTTGATTGGCTGCCGAGACAGCAAGGACTTTTTACAGAGACCTGTAGAGCATCGCACCAAGAGGGCGACGTCTGGCAAGAGATTAAATAGCTGTGTCTCGCTTTGTGCAGGTCACCAACTTGTTAACTCGCCATACTATAAAGGGGTAGCTGGGAAGGGAACCAAACTGTGGAGATTCAAGGGTATGTGCAATGTACAACATCATATATATACACACGTGGCAGCGCGGCCGCTGCGGCTAAGGTTAAAACCAGGTCTAAGAGGTGATTCTCAGGGTTATTCATACAATCAAGGAGGAGAGAAAGAGGTCAGGGTGTTGTAGGTTCACACATGATACTTTGGGGGAAAAGCCTTTTTTTTTCTCCTCAACATTTAACTAAAAACATTTTTAAAAACTACAGCTTGCTGCTGACCCAGCGTCTTCTCTCGTTTCCGTGTGAGACATTATTATTACAGTATGTTTACAGTATCAGGTGTCCAGTACAGTACATGGAAGGACCTACACTCTACTGCACGGGCCTCGCCAGTGAACAGGGCTGCTCACGACTGCCACCTTCGCGGCTCCTGCGAGATCGTGAATGGACAGCAACAAAACCACACAGCTCAGCAGTCACCTTTGTCCTTCAGGGTTTTTTTGTATTTTTTTTTCCTTTTTTTTTTTTTAACCATTAAAAACAGTTATGAAATGTGGCATCCCGTTGATGCAAGGACCGGGAAAGCCATTTTTTTTTTCCCCAAACTCACTGTAAACAACAGTAACTTTGGTTAAAATAAAAAAGTCTTCTATGTAGGCAGAGCTTTGTCTTTCAACAGGGTGGGTCCTGAGGGAAGCAGGTGAGGGTGAGGAACAGAAAGGTGTGAGGGAGTGAGGGTGGGGAGGAAGAGAAACAGGAGAGGCTTTCCCAAGGGAGAAGCTGGACAGCACAGGGTAAACTGGATTCTGAGGTGGTTTTGCATAAATAAAGGGCAACAGTCAGTTTCTAAGTTCTCCACACACTCACACACACACGGGGAGGGGAGGTGCCCCACGGCTGTCATGACTGGCCAATCAAAAACAGTACATCGCAAATGACTTGTGAAACCAGTGAGTTCATCAGTGGTGACACGGAGATGTCCAACAGCCGTGACTCGTACAGAGTGAACTCTGAGTGGTTCTCGTCCACCTTGGCCAGGGCGAGTAGCGCTCGGGCAGCCCGCCGCATCATGTCCACACTAGTTGGTTCAAAGGGTGGGCTCTGCATATGGAGGAGGCTGGCCTGGCTCTGCTGGAACTGGGTGGCAGCAAGGCTGTCCTCCAGAAAACCCAGGAGGTTGCCGATGCTGCCCTTCTGCACCGCAATGGCCCGGGCTGCCAGGCTGTCCCCCTGTGCCAGATTTGCCAGCAGTACCACGGCCATCTCCCGGCACACTGGGTTCTTTCGGTCACTGAGGAAGCGCACCATGGTACTATACAACTTCTCCAGGCGGCTAAAAGGGGGCGTGGCCAGTATCAGGTCCACATTGTTGTCCTGGATGCTGAGTTTGCTGAGGGTTTCCAAGACCAATCTCTGAGGAGAGAGGACGGCATTGGGGCCTAGGGTTGAGAAGGGGTCCTGGGCTTCAGCTGAAGGGCAAACTGCCCAGTGTAGGAGTCCATCCAGGACAGGCAGGCAGATGCTCTCAGGGTATGGGGATAGGTCCAATTGCCCCGAGATGTTGGCAAGGGTGACCAGAGTGTTTTCCCGGAGCATCTCCAAGCAGTCCCACCACCATTCCACTTTGTCACAGCTCACCCCTTGGTCCTGTTCCTCCTCCTTCTCATAAGTCAGTGGCGCCTGCTTCCGTTCTGGGTGCTTATGGTGCAGGAGGATCAGCTTGCCCAGGATAAGCAGCAGCCCTGGGTGTTTGGACATCTCAAAGTCGTTGCCTGGCACAAATGACAGGCTCCGGATGGCATTAGAGACACAGACACAGCGCTTAGCAAGGGAATCCTGCCAGTCCAGAAGGGTACACAGTGGGGTCTCATCCTTACTATGGGGTTCGTCCTCTAAAATCTTGATGTTCCGGTGGCTCTGTGCTGGGCTAATGCCAAATGGAAACTTGCTGCTTTCCTTGTTGGCCTCTGCACTCTTTGTTCCCTCGTCAGTCAATGTGCTAGACCGGGTGGACAGCATGTCATCCATAGTGGCTGTGATCCTTTTTTCTGGAAGGCCATCAGGCGGGGGACCCTCCTGCTCCGTTGTCCCTGGTGTACCCTCTACTGTTGTGACGTGTTTCCGAGGGGGCACTGGGGAGGGCACACAAGGCCGGGAAGGCAGCAGCTCTATCTTGCTCTCAAAGTGGGTCTGGATGTGCTCAGTGGTATCCCCACCACCAATCCGCCAGTGCAGCAGGCCACTGTCAAACTCCTGCACGCGCCCAAGCTTATCTGAGCAGTCCACCACAAACGGGTCATTCTTCTGCACGATCTTTACCGGGAGCTTGTCAAACTTACTGACTAGCTTCTCCTCACTCTTCTCTGAAGGTGGCTTGTCCTTGCCCAAAAAGGCCATTTCCTCATCATTTTCAACCCCTTCCTCCTCTTCCTCCTCCAGCTTGGGATCTACGTGTTCCTCTTCCTCTTCTTCCTCTGTGGGGGCCGGACTAGACACCTTGGTCAATCTCCCAGGGTCTAGCAGTGTTCTTTGTCCTGGGTCCCCTACCTCATACTCCTTTAAAATGCCAAAGATTTCAATCAGGCATCGACGGAAATATTCAACAAGGAGCTCTAGCAACCCTGGGAGCTGAAAGAGAGAAAAGGAAATAAAGAAAGGGAAGAATTCTTGACATGAGTCCCCAAGACCTTATCCAATTCCTTCCTTCCTTCCCTCCCAGTTTGACATAGTTTTCTCACGCAGGAGGCAATGAAGTTCCTATTCTAAAGGCATCTCCATCAATGAGTCTTAAAAAAAAAAAAAAAAAAAGACATCTCCAGCACACTGCTTTCACTTCTCTCGAACCATTTCCTTCCCAAAGGAACGAAGTTTTCTTTGACCCAAACAACAGTTACATAAGTCTGCCTCCAGCGAGCGAGAGATGTGAGCTACATAGTCTATACCTCACCGATCAGTAACAACCAATGCTTCTAACACTTCTTCCTGAATGTACCCCCTTTCCCAGCATGACCTAGGAAAGGGAATGCACTGTCAACAGATGTTCATCTATTCTCCACTAGTTTCTAGTCACATTTCCTTTTGCCTGAATTCCATCCATCCACCTGATTATTAGAATTGTAAGGATCTTGTTTTTACTGCTGCCTTTCACAGAAATGACCTATATGAAATGGTGATAAAATCCTAAGCATTATAAAGTTGGTCCCGGCATATGGAAATGAACACAATTTACCCCTTACTCTCTCGTGGACAAGACGTTACGGAACAGTAATAGTCCTGCTCTGAGCAGCTATGGTGAATCACAAGTGTAATCTGAGGGTTTTGGAGACCAAGGCAGGTCTGTTTGCCTTGACTTCAAGGCCAGTTCGAGATAATGAGTCCCAGACTAGCCTGAACTATAATGTGGCGCCCTTAATCAAAAAGCAGAAACTAAAGAAAGGTAAGCTTTATAATCAGAAAGATGCTGGTTGCTCTGTGAGTCTGGGCAAACATAAGGCTATGAGTGTGGCCGTGTTAGTGCACACCCTTGCTCCAGCACTTGGGACGAAGAGGCAGGTGGGCTCCTGTTAGGTTCAGGACACATACAAAGTAAGTTCTAAGCCAGCCAGGGATACAGTGAAATTGTTTCAGAAAACCAAAATGAATCCAAGCCCACTTATTTAACTCTCGTGTAAAAATGACAACCGAAACAAAATGGTGAGCAAAGCAAGAGCACACTAATCTAATGATGCGTCCTCCAGTCAGCTCCCCCATCAACAAGTGGGCATAGTCAAGATTCAAATATACAGTGGCACACGCAGTAGTAAGAGCTGGAGAGATGGCTCAGCAGTTAAGAGCACTGGCTGCTCTTCCAGAAAACACAAGTTAGATTCTCAGCACCACAGATACACCACACCCATACAAGAAGACTAAATTCAGCAATTTCCTCTCTCAGTGTAGAAATAGAAGAGGGGAGGGAGGAGAGGAAGGGAACTGCTCTAATCACTGGTAATACTACACTATTTCTTCTGGTAGACTGGTATTAATGTCCTTAGTAGTCTATCTTCTTTACTTCTGCCACCACTGTCACCATCACCACTTTTTAATTAAAACATACAAGATCTCGTTAGTTCCAGGTTGGTCTCAAACTATCTAGGATAACCAAAGATGATTCTGAACTTCTGATCTCCTACCTATACCTCCCAAGTGCCGGGATTATGTGTACACCACCACACCTGATTTATGTGGTGCCGAAGTCCATCTCTGGGCCATGACCATGTTAGGGAAGCACTTTACCATGTAACTGACAATCAAAGTCTCCAGTCTTAAATTAAAGAAAAAAGAAGAAAAAGAAAGGAAAGAAGCACAGCAGTCCTGGTGCAGGCCTTTAACCCCAGCACGTGGGAGGCTGACCCAGCCTGGTCTACAGAACTTCCAGGATAGCCAGGGCTAAACACAGAAGCCCTGCCTTGAAAAAAAAATTAATAAATGAAGTAAAGGAAGTATTATGGGAAGAGGGGAGATGACTTCTGAGTCAGGTCTTTCTCTGGGAACTGAACCCAGGCTCCAGTGGCAAGGGCCTTTGCACATTGAGCCATCTTGCTGGATCCTTACCAGTGACAAAAAGTTTCTCCCAGCTATGCACAGTGCCTTTACCCCCAGCACTTAGGAGGCAGAAGCAGGTGGATCTTGGAGTTTTAGGCCAGTCTGATCTATAGAGTAAGTTCCACTATAGCCAAGGCTCCAGATAGATAGATAGATAGATAGATAGATAGATAGATAGATAGATAGATAGATAGATAGATAGATAGATAGACAGACAGACAGACAGACAGACAGACGGATGGATGATACCTTGTCTCATAAAACAAAAGCAAAACTCCCAGCTGAGCATGGAGCGAATGCTAAGACAAGAGCGCTTTAGGTTTTGTGGCTACCTCCATACTGTTAACTTAGTAAGACCCTGTTTCAAAACAAGATTCCCTAAAGAAAAATGAAATCCTTTCTCCCAAATAAATTTCCTTTGGACAGGATAGCCAGAGGTAAGAAGAGAAACCCTGTCTTGAATGCGACCGGGCTCCTTCTGAAAGTCGTCTTACAACTCCTGTAAACTAGCGCTGCGTCTAACGCCTTATCCCCGAGAGGGGCAAGGGACACACACTGTGAGCATGATAGACTTCCAGCAAAGTGACGAGGGCTGACGAGGGCTTCATTCCTGCTGTGACCTAGTGTCATCTACACCAACAGTACCTTCCCCACCTCGACAGAAACCTGTCCTTACCTGGCTGAGGTTGAAGGTCATGATGCTGTTGTCATCATACAGTAGGATGTTAATGGTGTCTAACGCCCACGTGCTCTCTGCCAGGAGCCCGGACTTGAGGGACATCATTACCCGCCATGCCTCCGGGGTTCCTGAAATAAACCTCTGTGTTGTCCATCCACCAAGCCCCAGCTGGCTAGAGGTACCCCCAAGGCTGTCCTGAGTCAGGCTAGTCTGACTTCATTGTTCTAAGCGGTCTAGGACACCAGCATATGGCAGAGCCTTCAAGACAAACCTCAATCAGCTCACATCTTCCATCCTCCACACTCTTTGGCTTTCCTTTAGCAAATACTGTACCAGATTTAACCACATCCCGGACATTGGGATGGAGGAACCACGTGAGAGATGGAAAGGGGTAGATTGAGCCACCCAGTCAGGGAGGTCTCCTTACCAATGTCTTTCATCGTGAGCCGCCTTCTCTGCTTCAGCACAGGCTGTGTGGCCTCCACAGAGCCAGGGGGAAAGGTGATATCCCGCCGGATCATAGGCGGCTGCACAGGGGTAGGCGCTATGTGCGAAGCAGGCACTGGTGGACCTGCCTTTTGCATTTTCATCCCAGAGTGCAGGAATGGAGACTTGCTAGGAGAAGTACGGTTCTCCATGGGCCGGGGCAGGGGAGCGGGACTGGATACCTGAGGAATGTGATTCTGCATGCTTGGTGGGGGCTGGTAGTTAGATGGAGGGGGTCTTGTCATGGGGGGAACAGGGGCTGAAGGACCATAGGGAGGCTGGCGCGTGCCATGGGAAGGCCACGGGCCTTCATGGTTGGCCCTCTGGTCTGTGTGGAGCATCTCATCTGTTCGGTTCACACCATGATAAGCAGGGCCCTGGGGGGCAGAGCCTGTGTTCTGCCTGTTGGCATAATTGTAGGTCATGTCATTTCGCCCCTGCCACATGGTGCCTTGCTGAGCAACCTCAGCGGATGCCTGTATGGGGCCGCCCATCATCTGTGGTGGCATGTTCTGCTGGGCATTGGAACCAGGAGGTGCAGAGACTCGGTCTCGGCCAAACTGGAATGGAAATTGGTTCTGGGGGCCGCCTGCTGGTCGGCGCTCAGTAGCAGCGGTGGCAGTAGCAGGGTAGGCATTGCTGTACTGGTTGTAGACATCCTGCTGAGGGGAAGGCTGGGCAGCTTGTGGCTGGCTGGCAGACTGGGACTGAGCTGCAGGCAGCTGCTGCTGTTGAGGCTGCCCCTGCCCAGTGCTGTACGGCACACTGTACAGCTCCCCTTCATGCCGCTTGGCAGGAGGGCCATACGTGCCATCCATTGGCCTCTTATAGTTCTAAGGCAGAGAAAGCAGAAAAGAAATTAATATTATGTAACGAGTCACATAAAGTCCAAAGAGTCATGGATAGCTTCCACTTAATAGATATTAACTCATTTTTCTTTTTGCCCCATGAAAGACAGGACAAATGTCAAGAAAGCAAACACTTTTGTAAATTACTTTTTGAAGCTGTTTCTGAGAGCAACCACTATTTTCTAGAGTTCTCCTTTCAAATAGAAAAATATGTAAAACATCAAAAAATCAAAACAAACTCTGTTTCTAGTCCTTTCTTTAGAAGAGAGACTTAATAAACAAGGAAGACAAGTGACTCTCTCAGTAGAAGTGCCTAGTTGGCTAAGAGGAATACCAATGTCGTAGCCAAAATGCATGTTACGGATGCTACGGATTACACTGGGTGGCTTACAGACGGCTTTCAGGGGCAATGGGTGTGGGTATATCCCCAAACTCGCTTCCTTACCTGCTGCTGCTGCTGCTGCTGATACATTGTGGTCTGCTGGCTGGGGAAGGGACTGCTGGAAGGGGTGCCTTGGGTGGAGAACTGATTGCCATAGGAATCGTGTCTGCAGAAGAAGGAGTGGGTCATGGTGGAGAATCACAAACCTGAGCAGCACAGGCAGAGGAAGCAGGAGTCACTCACCGCTGCTGCTGCTGCTGCTGCTGCTGCTGCTGCTGCTGCTGCTGCTGCTGCTGTGGGGGGTAGCGGCTAGGAGAATACATCCCCGAGTCTGGGGTGGAAGGCATGAGATTTGGCTGAGGGGCTCCAGTGCCCATATTTCCTTCAGGGCCAATTCCAGGCTCCGTCCTAAACAAGATTGGAGAAGAGAATTGAGCAAAGTATAGCTTCAGGGTATCCAGGGTGGGATGGGCAGGGGCTTACCTCACTCTGTCGTAAGGACCTCCATAGGGATAGTGCTGTCGTGGTCCCATAGCCACATTACCCAGCCCAGGGCCAGCAGCACGGCTGTAGGGGTCACCCATCCCGCCGTTGGGACCCTGCCCTGAGGACATGAAGGGATCACTTCCTGGAGCTGAGTACAAAAAGGAAGGCAGTGAATGAGGAAACCAGCAGGTTGGCAGGTTCATCAATGTACACATTCCTGCGACACGGTTCCAGGCTCTCTACAGAACATGGTGTCTTCCTGTTTCTTTCCTGACAGGTTAAATAGAGAATGCCAAGTCTTAAGAGTGGCTAGGTAAGGGCTGGAGAGATGGCTCAGCGGTTAAGAGCACTGACTGCTCTTCCAGAGGTCCTGAGTTCAAATCCCAGCAACCACATGGTGGCTCACAACCATCTGTAAGGGATCTGATGCTCTCTTCTGGTGTGTCTGAAGACAGCTACAGTCTATTTATATATAATAAATAAATCTTTAAAAAAAAAAAAAGAGTGGCTAGGTAAAGCAAGTTGAAAGAGAAAAGGAGGAGGAAAAAATATATAAGAGTTTGGTGGCTAAGTGTGTGGGGCTCAGTGGGATGAAACTTGCCTAAGGTAAATGACTCCCTTGCTTCAGCCTCTAGCATCATCCCAGAAAGGAAAGAGGACAAGGCCGGCAGGGGGAAGGGAAGAGTATGGTGAAGGGTGACACACAGAAGCATTTCAGAGGCTCTCTCAGCACTACCACCAAGCCACTCAAACTCCACAGGCATAAGCCAGCACCACCCAGCAGTCAGTCACCTTTCCTCATGCCGCCATAAGGATCCTTATTTGGCTCATAGGACATGCGCCCCATCATGTCAGAGGTATTCATACTGGGCTGGTACCCAGGGTTTGGAGTCATGGAATTCCGCTTCTGGAATGTGGGCTCACTTCCATCAGGAAAGGCATCCTGGATTCCAACTGAGTTGCTCCTGCTCCAGAGTGAGGAAAACTAATGAAGCCCCCCATACACCAATTCCTCAGATAAGTCAAGAACCACAGAAGCCACGGGTGGGGGAGTGAATAGGCATGAACTGCCCTCCTCAGGTTACCCCAGGTTACCCCCAGACACACCCAAGAGTTCCTGATCATGAGCCTTACCTCATGCCTGGTAAGGGGGGAATTTGACTATGTGGTGTGGATGCTGGAGTTGGTGGCTTCAGGTCTCCTCCTTCTGCCATAGAACTGCTGGTTGACTGAGGCGTTTGTGGCCCCTGCATAGACCCTGATCCTGCTGTGGACAGAGAGGCAGGGTGAGCAGCTAACTATAAAATTACGGATGCTTTAGAGTCTGGGTGTATGCACATATGCATTTGTATGCGTCTGTTTCTCTCTTCTGAGACAGGGTCTCATACTGTGGAGCCCAGGCTGCTTGGAACTAAGGATCCTTTCTTTCAGCTTCCAGAGTGCTGGGACTGACACTGTGTTTGCCTTCCCAGGATCCCTCTGTGAGAGACTTTCAGAGTCAGTGATGTAAAGGGATTGGATCTTATCACTTATGGAAGCATGTCCTGATCAAACACAAAACACTGGCATACAACAGTTCACATACAAGAGCTGCACACCTGAGCTCCAAGAAACATCCCCCCACTTTGATGTTTAAGGGTTGGCTGCAGTCTTGCTTTGGAGAAAGGAGGCGGATGTTATTTTGCACCAGGTCATTTAAGCCTTGGGTAGCTTCCTGATTACCTAGCTTTCTTTCTCCAAAGAACCTGTGTAACCTATTAAACATCCCCCGATGCTGAGCAGTGAATGACTAATTAGAGCCCCCAAAGTACAGGGTGTAGAGCGGAGTCACATGGCCAGAGCCTAGTGTTTCTATCAGGCACCCAGCAAAATGTCACCCTTAGGTTCTTTCTAATATTCCTCTAAAGAGCACAGAACTCCCAGTGATGAGCATTTCCACTAGGTACCGTTCGTTTCTAGCATTAGACAGCACACTTCTGAGGCCTTCCCAAGCTGATGAGTCATCTCAGGCACACATCACACCCTCAGAGGTCAAAGACAGGGCACATATGTTTACACCTACCTTCTAGGGCCCTGGCCTCTTTCCCATGCTAGCCTAGGCCCAGCCTCCTCTGAGAACAGAGGGTAAAGCAGCACTCCTGTCATCAGAGAAGTCCCATTCATATTCCCTCTCTACCCTCTAACCATTCATTACCATCCCAGCTCTCCCGGGAGTTTACAGCTCTCTTCTGAGCTGCATTCTAAGGCACTGACATCAGCAGGCCGAAGCTCCCAGATGGCCCAGCCACACTGCTATTTGTCAGTTTTCCCTCACTCCTCTGGTGTCCCTCCCACTCACTAGTTTACAAACATTTGGCAAAATGCCAGGCGTACAACAGGAAAATGAGAAAGTTAAAACTTAAGGCTGCTGCACGGCACCTCCCAAGGGAGTCGCCACTACCGCTCTTTAGTCTGCCAACCTGCCAAGCCACGTGGATGGGTAAAAACACACACCCCTGGCATCTGCTCTGCTCCCTGGAGGAAGGGAGGGAGGCACCACTACCTAGGGAAGTGTGCCCTCAACCTCAGTGGGGTGCTCAGCCATTCTTACCAGGAGAGGGAGGCTGGATCTTGGGTTGGGACTTCTTGGAATCAGCAGCTGCAAAGATATCAGGGGGAGGGTCTTCTCCCCGCTCAATCTTGCACTCAAAGGCATAGAGACACTGGATATACTGCTTTTTCAAGGAGCTGGCGGCACTGCTCGATGTGCCCACATTGAGGTTGGTTGCAAGTTCCCGCCATTTTTTGTTTTTGTTGACCTGAAAGACCACCAGAAGAGTCATAGTACACTTGACCCAGGCTTCCAGCTTGGCAAGAAGCTTCCAGTTTGAAGTAACTGCAAGCAGCGCTGCTTCTTAAGACAGGACAAGCAGAAGGCTGACGTTGGAACAGAACTCAGTGCCTAGTCTGGATGCTCTAACCCTCACCCTCTAACTTCTTAAAGCTAATGATTTCTACATGATTCTTCACCACCAGTGTGAGGCTGTCAACCTAAGGACAGCCAGTCCACTGTTCTGCCTCCTTGTTTCAGTCCCAGGACATACTGACCAAGACTATTTCCCAAATATTCTTCTAATTAGTACTGTGGCAGACAGACAGGTCTGGATCCATAGTGTATTCTTCAGCACAGGGCCAGCTTATGCCTCTAGTGCAGAGAACACTGGTACAAGCAAACATTTTGGACTATGACACCTTTGAAGTGATAGTTGCAATCTTCAGAGCTTAGAGAAGCTCTAGATAACCTCCACGGAAAGGAGGTGACCACAACACTTTGCAAGGTGGCACTGGGTGGGGAGAGTATCGCTTTGGTTGTTTGTAAAGTTAGCAACAGTCGTGTTTAACTGCACATTCTCTCCTACCCTGTAACATCGGACCCGTCTACTGGGATGATCTTTCACTGACCTGTCAGACAAGCTCAGGACTCAGTCTTGCCTTTCTCAGGGCCTTCACTTAGAAAGGAATTCTTACTGTCTTTGGAATATAACTACTTAACAGCAAGTAAGATTTCCTTTTTGAACTGGAGGACAAGCTTTGTTCTGTATCTCATCCTATGCTCAGTGAGTTCAGAGCCCCACCAATCAGAAGGCAAGTTATAAGCAACCAATCCCCCTTTCCCACAAGTAGGAAACAAGGACCAAATGGCAGTGGAAAGCAGATATGCACGCAGGGTCACCTCAGCCGCCCTATGTGGCTCTGCTTCCCACGCCAGTTACATGGCAGCCTGCACGTGCCCTATTCTGTTTTGTTTTCCTTTGTGGGGGAGGGGAAGGAAGCCTGAAGGGAGAAGGGATTCAGAAATGATTAGTAGTTGGCTTCGTTCCAATCACTTTCTTTTCTGCTGGTGACAGCTGTTTTCCTTTTCTGATTTAGAAGGTTTGGAATAAGTTTCTTGCTGTCAGGCTCTCCCACCCTCACTAAGAGTTTCTGGTCTGTACAATAATGAAAAGATCACAGAGGAAAGCCTACAAGGCAGAGTGAGCCTCACTTGTCAGCCTCTCTGGCTAAACAGAAACGGACCGTGAAGTATGGCAGTGGCATTTCCAGTAAGGACTGAACTCTTCTCTGAAGTCACAGTATAAAGGAAGGCTTCCATCATTTAACTTCTTCCTCTGCAACTAACTCTATAAGCAATTTCCCTGGAAGACAGAGTCTGGTTCCCATAGTCTGGACTCTTGCAGAAGCTTTACGTGGATCATTTCTAACATCTGACATGACATCACGTGTTTTAAGTGTCTCAGAACATGACCCTGTGGGATAAACGGTACTCTCAAAAGCCAAATGTCTGGTGCTTACCTGAGTCAGCCCACCAATCTCCTTCACAGACACATAGAGGCGATAGAGGTCCAGAGGCTTCCTCCCAACAGCAGGCAGATTTGTCATGCCCATGGCCTTTTCCTCTGTGAAGGCCAGGTACCGGTCCACCCACATCTTCCTCTCGGGCTCACCACCCAACTCATACAATTTGGTGATCTTCTCATTGGTGGTGGTAGAAGAACTGGACTTCTGGAGAGAGGGTTGAAATAAGCGTCTTAAAGTCTAGGCCTTTGTACATGCTGGCGGCTGCAAGTCCCTTCTGTCCACCCTCTACCTTTGAGAGAGCTGGTCTAGAGCCTGAGCTGCTGTTGAGATTCCCCTGCTTCGGTCTCCCAGGTAGCTCAGAAGTTACTTGTTCTTTTGTAAAAATTGTGCATGATAGTAAAGGTGTGAGCGTCACCGTGAAGCTGCAGATCCAGGACAGTTGTTCTACCGGTACAGAAGCTCACTGAGATATGTAGACTTTGGATTTGGTCAATTTGGCTGTGTCATTATTTTTATTTCAAAGTTGTCTTTTTAATGTTAAAATTTAAAAATTACTTCATGTAAACGACTGTTTTGATTGTAAGTACAAGTGTTCTACATGTGTTAGGTGCTTGCAGGACCAGGAGAGGGCATGTGATCAATGGACCCCACCTGGAGCTGGAGTTAGAGACAGTATCAACACCAGTGGGTGCTGGAAATTGGACCCAGAACCTCTGGAAGAGCAACCAGTGCTCCTAACCACTGAGCCATCTCAATAGACCCCAACTTTGTTTTTTTGAGCCAGGGTTTCTCTGTGCAGCCCTGGCTGTCCTAGCATCACTTTGTATTATACTAGGCTGGCCTCCACAGAGCTCTACCTGCCCAGGCTCACAGCGCTGGGACTGTAGGAGTGCGCTGCCTCCTCCATGACGCTGACTGCAGCTCTGCATTTCATTTTGTTAAATATTCAATTTTTAAAAATACTGATGTGTACTGGGTATAGTGGCACACATCTTTAATACCAGCAATGAAGGAGGCAGAGAGGCAGATGGATTTCTGCGTTGAAGGCCAACCTGGTCTATATAGTGAGTTCTAGGTCACACAGAGCTATACAGTGAGACCCTGCTTCAACCCACTCACTCCCCAACAAAATAAACAGCCAGGGGCTCATCAGGTAAGCATGATAGCTGTTTTCAGAGGCCTGGGTCTGGGTTCCAGTCAGGTGGTTTCCCACGTCGCTGTAACTTCAGCACATCTAGTTTCAGCCTACAGGGAGTTAAGAACCCCATCCCCTCCTGCATCACTGGCCTGCTTGTCAGGTGTAGAACCAACCATTTCTGCTGCTCTGAGTATGTCTAGGAAGAGAAGGGCAGCCATCTGCCTATAGCACATCATTATCAGTTAGTTAGACGCCTAAGAGGCTAAGCTCAGAGAGAGGAAAGTGTACTGCAGAGTCCAGTGGTAGTGATAAACCTAGGCCATGGAAGCCCTTGGCGGTCCCAGCAAAACAAGCTAAAGTCTTGTCATTTTCTTTCATTTTTTTTTCCTCCAGCACCCTGTATTCCCCGTGTAAAACTGGCTGTCCTTGAACTCAGGGATCCACCTGCCCCTGCCCCCTGAGAGCTAGAACTAAGCACTAATTGCCCGGCTCTCATTTTTCCTTCTTACCATTCAGCAAAGGGCTGAAGACAAAAATCATTACCTTAGATTTGGATTCTGTCTTGGGTGTCCCATCTGCCTTGTTGTTCATTTTTGTGGCGGGAGTTAACTTAACATCCCCAAGGCCCATCATCTCTGGGCTGGCTGCCATCCCTGTAAAAAGAAAACAATTCAAGTCCAATAGATTTTGCTACATACAACTTGAAGATCTTTCTTGAAGAAATTCCTGTGATGAGTACTCAAGTTACGCTGACCTGCTGAATTGTTGGCCATGGTTCCACCCATAGGATATGGGGGTCCCTGAGGGTTGATCATGCCAGCCATACTATTAATCCCCTGCCCATAGGGAGGTCCAGTTCCCATGATGCCTCCTTGATTCATATTTGGGTAGCCTGGTGGCCTAAGGAGGAAGATGAAAGTTAAAGAGAAGAAGAGGTTAGAGACACAGTGAGCTTTTACACTTGTGAATGACCAAACACCAAATGGGGCTGTTTAATTGTCTAATTAGAACAGCTTAGTTTGGGGTTGGGGATTTAGCTCATTGGTAGAGCACTTGTGTACCAAGCGCAAGGCCCTGGGTTCGGTTCCCAGCTCCAAAAAAAAAAAAAAAAAAAAAAAAAAAAAAAAAAAAACCAAAAAAACAGCTTAGTTTGATGGGGAACAACCCTTGAAGAATAAAGTCTTATGCTCTTTATAAATACCACTTCCCATAAGCAACTTCCAAAGCCGCTGTATTTCTATTTAAATGCCCTCTTTAGGGCATAAAGCCAGCCTATAAGGCACGCTCAATCTTCACTCGCCACACTAAAGCACCTCCAGTAGCCTCTCTTCCGATATCCTTCCCTACCCCCAGGCCCCCAAGGAGGTAACCTGTGGACATAAAGCACCACACCTAGCTTAAGTTCGCACACAGGGTGCTTCCTCACAGCAGCTTTACTCTAACATCCATAAGAACCAGCACATTGGTGTGCATGTGTTTAAACTGTGTGTTAAAACATCAGAAGCAGAACATTCTCTCCGCTCCCCAGCCTTACCTGTTTTGGATAGAGTTGGCAGCAACATGCATGGCAACAGCAGATTCTTGAGTTTTCCGGTTCATCCCCCCTGGTGGAGGACACATCCCTGACCCAACCTGAGGTGGCATGTTGGCCATATTAGGGCCATAAGGCCTGTTGCCCATAGACGCATGAGTCATTCTTCCTGGAGGGAGTGTGCCGTAGGGTGGGATTCCAGGCTGCCCGTGCATTTGACCTCCAGCACCCAGCGGGTTCATACTTCCAGCCATGCCTGCACTGGGGTAGTTGGCGTTGGGCAAGGCGTTATAGTTAGGCTGCCTAGGATAGCCTCCTGGGAGGAGAGGGAAAGACAACACGAGCCTGGGTTAGCGAGTCCCAGAAGTACTCACCTCTAAAACTCCAAACAATTAGAATCCATCAATATTTGGATCAGGAAATTAAAGCCAATCTGTCATTAGGGGATAAAAAGGAGCATGTGCAGTAGGCCTCTCTAGCCCCCCTCCCAAGTTGGGGGTAGGGTTGCTGGGGATTGAATCCAGGACTTTGGACATTACTGGGCCACACTCCCTTATGACCGCCCAGCACAGAGAATGAATGGCTGCTACTTTCTACATATTGTTCTTGCCTCCCACCCAAACATTTTAATTTGTGTGTATGTGCACATATGCGGGCATCAATGCACATCCACTCACGACACATTGCCTTTACTTAATAAGCGTTTGTGTTGACCCATCAAAGACTTTTTCAAGGTGACAGCATGAGCTGAAGAAATGATGGATCATAGTTCACTCCACCCTAGGGCCTCGGCTGGGGAGCTGTAAGCAAGATGCCCTACTCTTTGAACCCAGACATTAGCATATCAGCTCTCCCTCCTTCTAACTGGGTATAGCACACTCACCTTGTGGGCCATACTGACTCCCCTGGGGTCCATAGCTCCCCATGGAGTTCTGCTGGTAGGAGCCCATGCCCGAGTGCATCTGTCCTCCAGAAGGCTGACGTGGAGATAAGGCCGAGCCGGGCTGAGGGGAAGTGTACTGGGGCATTTGGGGGTTCCTCTGCATATAACCTATTTGTGGAATGTATCCAAATAATTACCTGCTCAGAATGAAGGGGATAAATGGCTTCCCCACTCTGCTGCAACTTTTTTTTTTTTTTCCGGAGCTGGGGACCGAACCCAGGGCCTTGCGCTTCCTAGGCAATCGCTCTACCACTGAGCTAAATTCCCCAACCCCCTGCTGCAAATTTTTATGGCATGGAATCTGCTACTGTCCCCCACCCGCCTGCTCAGATGTCATGAGAGTGACACGCATGCCATTAACATAGGGTTTACATATCAACGCTCTCTTTGTTGTTTTGAAGACAATGTTCTGCTTGCCCGAGAACTTAGTACACCAGGCTGGTCTTGAACTCAAGAGATCTACCTGCACCTGACTTCCCCAGTGCTGGGATTAAAGGCATGTGCTACCACTGCCCCGAATCAACTTTCACACCAAACAGAAAACTGATAAAAGCATTGGTCAAAAAAAATCCCCAAACAACAAAACCCCAAGAAAACAAAATGAGTAAATCCAGCACGGTGTGAGGAGTAAAGGAGCCAAGGCTGGGTCGGTCAGCATGGAGCCATGTAGACTGACTGTTGGAGGACACACACACAGACAAGCTCACTGAGCCCAAGGTCTGCTGCCTGCATTAGTCTTTCTGCCACACAGTGACTGAACTGGGCACTTGGTGGATGCTTTAGTACCACATTCCCTCCGTTTGCAGCTATGAATTTGGTCTAGCATGTTTGCAGTTGACAACATCATGTTACAATCGTGGTATGTTGGGGTGCCCCTGCTAGCCCTCTGTTGAAGCCCAAGCGCTCACCTCGATCTTGGGCAATGCTTGATTGGTTCATGGAAGGGTGCATGATGCTGTCCGACTGACCACTGGGTGGCCGGGGTGGCATCTGGTTGCCTGCTCCAAACAAACAAAACAAAACAAACCAACATGGCTTAGCACGTTCCAGCTAGAAGGTGAATGTGGAGCTAGAGAAGGCCAAGCCCTTTCTGTGCCACACACAGAGGTGTTCACCCAGGGGGCCCCCCCCTTCTTCAACTGCTAAGGGGAAAAACCACGCAGACATGAATCAAAGCTCCCTTTCATCACAAGACCAGCCCGCCAGCTCTCCCTCTTCCCCAAAACCAGGGTACCTGGCACTGCAGCAGGCGAGAGTGGTCCTGAGCGAGACTGAGCGACACTGGCAGGAGAGCCAACAGGGGACGGGGACGGGCCTCGGATGCCAGGCAGGTGAGGGGAGGTGTGAGGAGAAAAAGGAGACTGAGCTGGATTGCTCTGTTCTCCTTGGCTGCTGGAAATCCCTGATGTGCTCACGCCAGGACTCAGAGCTCCTTCTGTCCCCATGGGGAGATCATCGATTGAACCAGACAGATCCTGAAACATACATTTAAGGAGATAAATTAGAAAAGGAAAACAAAAAAGCATACATATGATTGGTCACAACAGTAGCTGTATACAGCAAACATCATGAAGGCCCACACTGAATACACGTGTGAATTCATGGGCCTTCTGGGCTTTACCAACACTGCTAAGCAGGGTGGTACTGGACACTTGCAAACTAGCACTTAAGAGACCAGGCAAGGGGCTGGGGATTTAGCTCAGTGGTAGAGCGCTTACCTAGGAAGCGCAAGGCCCTGGGTTCGGTCCCCAGCTCCGAAAAAAAGAACCAAAAAGAGACCAGGCAATAGGATTTTGAGTTTAAGGCCAGTCTAGACTATACAATAAGAACCTGTTACAAGACAAACATACACACAAACACACACAGAGTCTAGCTGTGCTGGCACCCAAATATTTGGGAGATAGAATCAACTCATTTATTCTTTATAGTCAAGTCATGAGACCAGGGGCTAGTCTGATCCATGTAAGTGATTTCCAAGACCCTACCTCAAAAACAGAACAAAACCACCTGTAAACCAGTAGGCTACCTGCTACCTAGGTAACCAAACAAATTGAAACCTTTTTCAATTCTGCTACTGTAACAAAAAGTAGGCTCCGAGGTTAAAAATGATCATATATGGAAAAAGCTGCAGACACATGAAGGGGCATCTGGGTTGCAGGTGGCAATCAGGGTCCCATGCTATCCCAACAAGATCCTGTAACAGCTGGGGTTTCATACTGTCTCTCAATTAACAAGGGGAAAGCTAAGTGCTTGCTACTCCAGGAGAAAACTACAAAGTACTGCTAGGAACCCCTCTTCCTCACGTCCCTCCAATTACTATGTTCATGTGCATGTATGTGGATTTTTTTTTAAATAAAATGTTTTATGTGCATTGGTGTTTTTCCTGCATGCATGTCTATGTGAGGTGTCAAATCCCTAGAACGGAGTTGCAGACAGTTGTGAGCTGCCATGTGGGTGCTGAGAATTGAACCAGGGTCTTCTGCAAGAGCAGCCAGTGCTTTTAACCTCTGAGAAATCACATCAGTGCAGCCAGCTTACTAAGGACTCTTTCAAGCCAAACCTTTTCATTATACTTAGAAGGTAAGAAAGAATATGGGACATGGGAAAGAGAATCTCCTTAGTACCAAGAAAGTCTGGCATTAAATTTCTAATTCCTGATCTCTAAGACGGATGGAGAGAAGTTTACCAAATGAACAAACTCAATGTTCTGTTCAAGTACCAGAAGGTCCCCTTGCTTGCTCCTCTGAAAACTGCCAGTTTCTAGGATGACCCATTTGCTCACCGGAAGAAGAAACTAGTCTATTTTACAAGAAAACAAGAATCAAATGCCCATTTTTTTTTTTTGCCAGCACATCCACCCTCCCCGTCCACCCCCATTTATTGATTGATTGATTGATTGATCCAGGGTCTTTCGTAGCTCAGGCTGACCTTGAATTCACTATATAGCTAATACTCTCCTTGATTCTCACCACCCAAGGTACACCAGCACATCGGCTTCTAAGACCTACTCCTGGTTCTCTGGTGGTGGGGATGCCGCATGTGCATGTGGATCTAGTGGTCAATCTCAGGTGCTGTTTCTCAGGTGTCGTATACCGTGAGGTTTTTTGAAAGACAGATCTTCAAATGGAACTAGAACTGGCTAAGAAGGCCAAGATGGCTAGCCAGTGTGTCTCAGGAATCTGTTTGCCTCTGCCTTCCAGGCAACTAGTATTACAGAAGTGTGTACCCCTACTGTGCCTCACTTTTTGACACAAGTTCTAGGGATCGAGTTTAGGTATGCACTTTTCCAACTGAGCAATCTCTCTCCAGCCAAAAGCACCCCGATCTGGTTCTGTTCAAGTTATTTCGAAAAACCAAGTGTTCTTTTGGACAGTTTACATTAACACAGGTAAAATACAAACAGTGTCTTAGAAACCATATCTGAGATAATGCCTGACATCCTTTTGAATATCTTTTTGCTGCCTCCCATTTGGTTCATGCACCCAGGACACCCATCATTAAACAGTCAGGAAATGGATTCAGCTGCACCACTTGTGTTAATGAGCATAGCTCACCACAGATCTGAGGTTAACTGCTCAGTCTTGGCTGAGGAATTCCAGAAGCAGCCCTTGGGCTGAAGTCACAGGATCTATGGCTGGCAAAGAGGGACTTCCTTCATAAAGGCACTCTGAAGAGTTGTCGGTTTTGATAAAATGTCCTGAGTTCCTTTAAGAAAAAGCACCACTGCCAACACAGCCCCACGCCAGCCAGGGTGCCGGGCACAGACGCGTGGCAGCACTCACCTCATCTCTTTTTTTGATTGGTTTGAAACCAACTTAACAAGCTGTTGTATTTTTTTTTAAAGATTTATTAATTTATTATGTATAAGTACACTGTAACTATCTTCAGATACACCAGAAGAGGGCATCAGATCTCTTTACAGATGGTTGTGAGCCACCATGTGGTTGCTGGGAATTGAACTCAGGACCTCTGGAAGAGTAGTCGGGTGCTCTTAACCGCTGAGCCATCTCTCCAGCCCAAGCTGTTGTATTTTTGTCACGTGGTAACAGTGATCATTTAAGAAAGGGATAGGGCAAAGGATCGGCATTACAAGAGCTGCTATCCACGTCTCTGTGCAGGGCACTTTGTATTTCACTCAGCCACCCCCCAACCCCCCAATTAGCCTCACTCTGAAGACTGGTCCTCCTCCTGCCAGTTTACTGAGGCTCACCACCAGGGCTCCATCTCCACAGTCCACCCCAGGTTTCATGTAGTTCAGGTTGGATTCAAACTGGTATTTCTGACCCTCCTGCCTCTGTCTTCCAAGTGCTGGGATTACAGACAATACCACCACACCCAGCTCAGGTTGAGGATTTTCTTTTCTTTTCTTCCTTTCTTTTAAAAGACAGGGTTTCCTTGTGTAGCCTTGGCTGCCCTGGAACTTATCCTGTACACCAGGCTGGAATTTTCTATTTTAATTTCTTACAACTTTTTTTTTTTCCCTTTTCTTTTTTTCGGAGCTGGGGACCGAACCCAGGGCCTTGCGCTTGCTAGGCAAGCGCTCTACCACTGAGCTAAATCCCCAACCCCTACAACTCTTGATTGTATGCATTACTACCACTAGATTTTGAAGACACAAAAAACTGATGTCTGGAGAAAGCCCGAGTTACATGCCCAAGTCACCTGGTGACTAGGTAGTGAACCCTGGGCAAAAGCTCAAGCCCAATCTTGTTTATTATCGTATAAAATCTTCTCCATTATCCTATAAAATAGTATGAACTGAGGAAAACACACACTGTACTGAGTTAGGTACACAAAGCTCAGTTTTAGATGATTATTGTGATTTTGAGCAATCTGGCAAACAAGCGTGGCTTAGGTTTCAATGAGAGGACTGGACAAACATGAGTTTGACACTGTGTGGGGCATACTCAAAAACCCCACTGGCATAGTACACTTGGGGCCAAAGACCAGCTGCACTAGTCTAGAATTAGAAATATATATGCTGGGTGCTGGTAGTGTACACCTTTAATCCCAGCACTTGGGAGGCAGAGACAGGTAGATCTGAGTTCAAGTTCCAGGACAGCCACTGGTACACAGGGAAACCCTGTCTCAAAAAGGGAGGGAGGGACACACACACACACACACACACACACACAGAGAGAGAGAGAGAGAGAGAGAGAGAGAGAGAGAGAGAGAGAGAACATTTGAGTAGCAGTGGCTAATCACATGATAAATGTTTTTATTGGATATAAGGGTTTAAGTCTCCAAAAGCTGCCTCACAACCCACTCCTGTTGTAGGAACAGGTACAACCCCAAACTTCATGACCTTTTATGGCTTGAGACGACACACCTTGGCTTTCTACTCTACAATCATCCAGTTTTTCAGGTGTTCTGTTTCCTACAATTCTGATGTAGTGTTTGAGTCAGACCGTCAGTGTGCCTCACAAGCCTGGTTTCTACAGCACACTCACAAAGATAAGCATTCCATCAACCTAAGTCCACATGCCTTTAAAGCCCCATGTTCTCGAACTTGACTAAAGGACCCATCTAGTCAGCATCTCTTGGGAGAGAAGGGGGTTGCCTGCAAGTGTAGCAGTGTCTCCTCAGTTGACAGTTTTTCCCCTAGGATTGCTCTTCTCCAAGTATAATCCTGCTAGAGATGGGAGTCGAGGATCAGCCTACTCAGTGCCCTTGCCAGTTCCAAGGAAGCAGCGGGGCCAGAAGAATTTCCTCACGTGTTTCCAACGTGTTTCATGAATTTTATTGCTCATCTGCCATGCAGATCAAAAGCGCTGGAGCAGGTCCAACTATTTCACACAGAATCTCACACTCCAGGCTGGCTACAGCTCCGAAAGCCTTCATTCCTTCACTTGAAATACTGCCCAGTGTTATTTTGGGATGTGACCTGATAGAGGAAGCCCACAGGGACACCATGACGATAGCTGTCCCAGCTGTGATTGGTCGACCAGCCCTAGAGTGTGCCAGCATGGGTTTGTCAGGCTCTGCTGACAAACAGAATTCAGCAGCTGATACCTTCTCTTCACACCACAACAAAACCATGCCTGAAATCAACAGTCCATACCCTCATGGTGGAGGTTGGGAACTGGGCTCTCCAAGAAAAGAAAAGTCCACAAGATATACCATGAGCTGGCTGTCTGGTGAAGCCGTTAGATACCAGTACAGGGTTAAAGAGTAGGAAGACAAATGGCCTACCCACAAAACTATGCAAGGAGACCCAGCAGGCAATATTTCTGCATCTACCTAGCCATTAAGAGTCTCTCCTGGTTTTGTATGGTTACTGCCAGGTAAAACACTCATCAATGGAACAATAGCTAAGGTCTGAGGGAGGCCACTGCTCACTTGCATGTGATCTGCTTGGAGGCATTGGGTGTGAAAAGGACAGAGAGGCAGGTAAATCCTACACTGTGGGGCAGGGGTGAGAGGCGCTGAGAATTATACCCACAGCAACATGTCAGTTCCCCTACCCAAGCCTAGTCCCACAGATCCAGGGACATAAGGAAATTGTTCCCATGTTAGAGAACCTGAGTGAATCCTCAAAAACACAGGAGAGATGTGGAAAACCAGGCCAGGGCAGAAGGTAGGATGGGGTAACAGATTCAAATGATTCAGGGAAATGAACCACAATTAATTACTTACAACAAATTTGGGAGGTTTAGACATGGTGATATATGTGTATAACCCTATCACTTGAGGCAGAGGAAGAAAGACTGAGAGTTCGAGGCCCATCTAAGCTACACAGTCACACTCTGGTCTTCAGGAAGGTTGTGTTTTGTTGGCGTCACAGTTCTCAAAAAGCAACAACAACAACAACAACAACAACAACAACAACAACTTTCTTAAGCACACACTTACTCATCAAGGGCAGCGGGCCCGACTACTATCATCAAACACTTCTAGAGGAACGGAGCAGTGCTGACACAACACTGGGGATGCGTCAGAGAGCGCAGAACAGGCGCTTGGTCTGGAATCTGCTGGAGATTCACACCAACTGTCTTCTAACCCCGTTACCAATCAAAAGGATATGGCTTAAGATGGAGAAATCAAGATATTCCCGTCTTCTAGAAGGAGCCCCATCTCAGGTGGCTGTAAGTCTTCATACTTCTTCCTTGCTCAGCTCTGGGACCCTTTCAAACCATAGGAAAAGCAGGGCTCGTTTAGGGGCCTCATTCCCCAGGATAAAAGATGGGGCAGTCAGTTCCTTACTGAAGGAAAGTCAAATAGCTTCAACACCCACATCCCCAAACCAGGCCAGAGAAATGCTCCAACAATAGGATAGCAGACTCCTTCAAACACACACCAAGGGGGAGACATGGCTCAGAGGTTAAGAGCCCTGACTGCTCTTCCAGAGGTCCTGAGTTCAATTCCCAGCAACCACATGGTGGCTCACAACTGTCCGTGATGGGATCTAGCTGTTCTAACTCACCTAAGCAAAATCGGGAAGTGGGTCTGATTCAGGGTGGAGGCTGAGGGCTTGCTAAAGTGCAGAGGGAGGAAAGGAGACTGCTGTGCTGCTCACATTCCTGTGGAAGGAGCTCCTGCAACAGCAGCTTAGCTACTGCAGAAGCCATTGATCTCACAGGGGTCAATATCTTGCTCCCACCAATCTTCTTAGCTGGAGGTTTAATCACATTGAATGTTTCTGTTCAACATCTCTACAAGCACTCTCCACCCCCCACCCAAGAGTTAGAAAAGGAGAGGATGTTCTCCTTCACTGTCCTTATCCTAGGAAAGGCCCCAAACCAGCTCAGTGGGTAAATGCAAACTGAAGGAGCGAAGGCCTGAGGCAGTCTACATAGGCAGCAAGGAAAGACCCAGTCTCAGGATGCCTGTAGCTTACTGCCAGGCACTCCTGTAAGGACCAGAGCTCCCACAGGTCAGTAACTGGTTGAATTTACTCTCTGGTCTCTTATGGTCCTGATGTTACTTGGTTACCCCATATACATGGATCCAGTCTCTCTCAAAGGCTTCTCATATGAACTAGAGAGAAACGTCTTATCCAGCTAGTAATACTAACAACCTTGTGGCCAAAGAAATCCACAGTATTTTCTTTAAATCATTAGTTAATCACCAGCTAACAGACTTATCTGACAGGCAGATGGGGTGGGCCTGGGTTGGGCAGTGCACATCTCAGAAATAGGGCCATTATAATCCCAGCAAGAAACCCTAACATTACAAAGCTAGAAAAGGCCAGGAGCAGCAACTGCTTATCTTGCCAAGGTCAAGCCTTGCCTATTATAGGAAGGCCAACTACACAGTGCCTGTTCCATCAAGACCACCAGCTACGATTCCTGGACTTAAGCAAGGACAGTTCTGGGTCTCAGAAATGTACCAGGGGGGAGGATACTGACTTAAGCGTCCACATCATCTGACTCTCCCCTCAGAACCACAGCAGCCAGAAAGCAAGGAGTGTCGTCTGGGGAGGGTGATACGCTGAACGTGAATAGTGACTGGGGACTGAGGGTCTCTGGTTTTGTAAAGTTCTAAAATTATATTAGCCAGAGATCTTCACTACCACAGTCTAGATAAAAGTTTGAATCCTTAGGTAGAACAAGTAGACCTGGTAATGGAGAATAGACAAGATTCTGAAGGAAGAAAAGAAAAGGCAGCCACCAACCTCAGTATCTTTAAACCGGGACAACAATGCAAGGAAGCCTCGGTCAAGTTCTAGAAGACGATGTGGGGAAATCCAAACATTCTTATTATGTCCTCTCAACGTGCTTCCTTTCATCTGAAACCTGGCTTCTCTCCTGCTCCCAAAATGGTGGCAAATTACCTTAACTCATCTCAGTAGACAATATTGAGCATTCCTTCTACATCAAGGCTGGCCTTAAGTGACAACTGTGCTGATTCTCGAGCTCCTGTCTTCAATCTCTAGGTTCCAGCTGCAAAGGCATGGCTTCTCAGCCTCCTCTGGTAAGTGTTAAACGGGGAAGGAGGCTGCTAGCTTAGAGGGTGATCATGGTAATCAAAGATTATGTCACAATACTTGTCAGTTCCATGCTGGTGCGCGGGGGAAGAGGAACGGGCTTAGGACACAGGAGATGATGGATAAGGACTGGCTCCTCAGAACGGCACCAGAACTGCTCGGACTCAACACACCTTCCGGGCAGAGCTCCAAGTGTCTCACTTGATATGGGAAAACAACTCCACAGAAAGCCTCTGGACTAAGTTTGACAGATTCCCAACTTAACTAAAGGGAGTCCCAATGGTTTCTCTACAAAGTATTTCTAGGTAGACTTGGCTTATTTCCAAAGACCCAACCACCTCATCCCACCCCGACAAACAAAAATAACTTGGTGATTATGTATTTTGGGGTTGGTGTTCTGGGTTTGGCTGGTATTTTCTATAGAACATTATAAAAACATCAAATGAGAGGGAAAAAGAAGAAAAATGAATGAATGTAAGCCAAGACAAGGCAACAGAATCATCCCTACACTGTCAGGAATCTCACAAGATTCTTGGTTTGAAGGACTTGCTCCTTCCAGAGTTAATGCCATGATCTGTATCTTCTCATCTTCATTTCTTTCTGGGTGAGCCCCAAGCCCCCCCTCCCTGTGTGTGAGTGCCTGTGTAGATGGGAAATGGGAGAAGCTGCGTCAGCACAGTTAATACTGTGTTAGCACGGTTAATACTGTCTCAGTTCTCCATCCCCCGCAACTGTGAATGTTAAAGAACTAGAAGCTACATCTTCAAGAACTCAGCCACTGCAGACAGTAAGCTCCACGTCCAGTTAAGGCAGTGCAGACCAGAGTTCCATTTCTTCCGCTTGTTTCTGTAGGAGCATTTTGGTTCCAGGCTTGACCTACGTAGTTTTTGGTGGCAGCAACTACTGCTTTATGCTGTTGAGGTTTTGAGACAGGGTTTCTCTGTGCAACCCTGGCTGTCCTGGAACTCACTCTGAAGAACAAACCAATCTCAAATCACCTCTGCCTCTCAAGTACTGGCATTAAAGGTGTGCGCCCTTACCTCTGGCTGAGACTGCTGCTTTTTGATTCCTGGGTCACAGATCTTGGGGGAAGGGGGGAACCTCAGGGCCAGTCAGACAGTGCTTCTGGGTCAAACTGAGGCCAAAGTGACTGTTTCTGACTGAAGTCTGCACAGCACCACATCCTAACGAACTCAAAGTCATCATTACTGAACGTTTTTCTACAACCAACCCATGATACAGCCCTAAACACTCTGCTTCAGTATATAAGGTGACCCATCAGAGAAGCTATGTAGGAAATAAAACAGACTCGATCACAAAGCTTACACTCCCAAACAAATGCTTTTCTTGGGAGGAGGAGGGGAGCCCTTTAAATATATCGGTCCAGAATGGCCTCCTTCCTTTCTTCCGTTTTTTACAACTTCCCTGCACATTCTCTCCCATTCTCAGTTGGAGAGAGAGGGGGGGGGGGGGAGGGAGAGGGAGGGAGGGAGTGTGTGTGTGTGTGTGTGTGTGTGTGTGTGTGTGTGTGTGTGTGTGTATGGGAAGGTGCATAAAGACTTGAACTAGTGTAGTAGGCCTTTTAGTCCCCGCACTATTAGGAGTCCCAGGCAAAGGCAGCTGGATGGATCTATTTGAATTTGAAGCCAACCTTTCTACATAGGGAGTTCCAGGTCAGTCAAGGCTATGTATAAAGATAATGTCTCAGAAAGAAAAACAAAACCAAAATCCACCAACAAAAAGACTTGAACTGTTCTCTTAAGCAGGACCCCTTTTCATCCTTATGTTCTCTTCGGCTGTTCAGAAGACAGTGATACCCACCCACCACCCATTCTAGACTCCCTAAGAGATGCTTGCACTAACAGGGTACCGAGTGTCTTCCTCAGAGGTAGGAAACATGTTTCTAAGCACCAGCTGCAAAAGAACAAGGAACAGCAGTCCTAATAACCTAGGACATCTAATGAGTGAGTGGAAGATAGCCCCAATTATTTTTCTTAAGTTTCTGGTCTAATTTCCTTTAGCAGGCTGGGGATGAACTGAAACACAAGTCGCAGTTATGTGGTGAGCTTCATTGGGGAAGGGGGTACTTCCCATCAGCCCTTCTAGGTACGACCACCTCAGGAGCCACCATATTAAAAGGTCAGCTGCTTCTCAGGCTGAAGCTATTCTAAAGAAAACAAGAGGGTCCAGAGAGAAGAATCTGCATGAGACACAGGCAGGAAGTGTAGCTGAGCCACCGAAGACGAGAATAGAAACAGGAAGTGGCCCAGGGACAGCACGCAGTTATGTGTGTGTAGCACAGGCTCCGGAAGGCACCAGCAGGATCTGAGCTAGAGCGGGCTGACTGAAAAAGGATGGCGAGTGAAGGTGTCTATGTGTGTGTGTCTTTGTCTGTGTGTCTTGGGTGGGGGTGGGGATTCCCTTTCAAGGACACAGAGAACGCTCTGGTTCAATTCTAGGTGCTGCCAGGTTTAGATCACCCCTTTGCTTACCAAAATATTCTGTCAGTATCTGTCACCCTTAGGAAATAAAAACAGCATCATTAAAATCCTTCAATTCTCCCCAAAACTTTAACCATTCATGGGATTTGTTGCTCCTCCCCAAAAGATAGCAAAAAAGACGGCTTAAGCTTAACTAGGTAGCAACATGTAGGAGTCCTTTCAGGAAAGCTTACTGAACACATACATAAACTTAGCCGACAGCATAGATCGGAGAATTCGAAGTCTTCGAGCAAACATACCATGCATGGTGTTATGCCAACACCAAAAATGAGAACCAAGTTCCTAAGAAACTGCACTAGAAACCTGCTGGGTCATTAGAGACAAAGCAGAACACAGAGCCACGCCCACAAACTGAGCCCTTAGGAGGGAGCTGGATGTTCCAGGACAGCCTGGGCTACAGAGTTCTGGATCACTGTGAGTTACATAGCAAAGCAATATGGATAGACACAGAGAATGACTGTATCTCAATCAATCAAAAGAAATAACGCAGGATGGGGTTCGCAGGGTGGGTGGGGTGGGTAGGGTGTGTGGGGTGGGTGGAGTACTGGGGTGGGGTGGGACGACACAACAAGACACAGACGACACCTGGGAATTATGAGGGATTTTAAGATTGCAGAGGAATGCTAGGAGCTGCAGCCCTGAGGACATCAAGGTCTCAAAAGCATCCATAAAACAAGTGATGTAATCTCACAACCAGAGACTATTTAAACTTTATTATACTTGGTCAGGAACTTGTACTGTACACTCAAGTTCCCAGCCTGGTATTTCCTCATTTTCTTTGAAAATTCCTAACTCTGGGCTTTTTAAGTCATTAGACCCATGGATAACTTAAGGTGTCTAGAGTAATACCAGTCAAGGACTTAGAGGCAGAAGCAGGGAAGAGGTAACTACCCACCCCATCTCTTGAGTTTCATGTCACCCAAGGCTGCAGAGTGAGACCCTGACTAAACAAACTAAGCAGTCCTAAAGGACCCAGACGTCTATGACACAGCCTTCTTCCTAAGGCAGAAAAGCTGTGAGCACAGAGGAGCAGGGAACTGGCTTGAGATATGTCTCATCAAAATGGCTGCTGAAACGAGACCAGACAAGGACTGCACCACCAGGCATGCTAACTTGGAAGGGGGACCTAAGACAAAGAACCACCAGCAACTAAGGAACAGGAAGAAATACGGACTTCTCCATGGAAAAACACAGCAACTGGTGATCCAATGCTGAATTTCACTCCTGAAAATATACATATAGGACTGGAGAGATGGCTCAGTGATTAAGAGCACTGGCTACTCTTCCAGAGGTCCTGAGTTCAATTCCCAGCACCCACATGGCAGCCTACCACAATCTATAATGGGATTTGATGTCCTTTTTGGCATGCAGGCATACATGTGAACAGAGCACTCATACATAAAATACACAAAAATGCAAAATAAAAATCTAGAAAACATACACAGGCAGGTGATGATGGGACACAGCTTTAACCTCAGTAGTCTAGGAAGCAGAGACAGAAAATCTGTGAGTTCTCTGCCTGTCAGAGCTACAGAGTGAGTTCCAGGTGTACAGAGAAACCCTGTCTCAAACAAAACAAGCAAAGCCATACAACCAACATTACATAGACTGAGTAGGTTGAATTTATAAACAAACAAACAAATAAATCCATCCATCTATACATACATACAAGGGTCAACTGGCCGAGGTGCCTGTTACTTAACATATCAAAGTGGACCTGGCAGCCAGGTTCACCCTACCAGCTACAAGGTCCTCCTGGCCAGCATACCCTGTCCTTTATCCTGATTTCTCCAACCCAATAGGCTGAGCTGCTCTTCACTGTATAATCTATAATGATTTTAGTTACTAGCTCTTTGTAATTTTGTTAACTTTAGACCTCCTGGTTGCTGCTTCTGGTTCCCTGGTTTCCCCTCTCCCCAGCTCAAACGGTCATGTCCACCCTGGACTCTCTCCGAGGTGCCTGGCTTTGGCTGTGGTCTCCCACACATCTATAATAAACTTTCTCCTCTACCCCAGCATGACCGGTCACGTTCCTTTCCCCTTTCATTTTCTTCAGTATAGATACAGACAGACACACATCTAACAGCAAGTAATCAGAAAGAAGATGCGCATCTGAAATACATCAAAGGAGGGTGATATGAGGGAAGGTTCGGAGGGAAGAAGGGGAAATGATGTAATTACATTATAGTCTCAAAAAAGGAAAAAGAAGAAAGGCCAACAGATCAGGGATAGGGCAGGTAGAACTGTCTGCATCCTCCGGCAATTCCACAGATGATATTCTGAGTAGTAAAGAGCGGGTTTAATTTAGCATTAACCAGGGGGCTTTGTTCCAGACCAGAAGTTCTCTAAGACAGGGAGGGCTCACTGCTATCCAAAACCCAGGCGGTGAGGACCCAAACCCTAGCCAGGCCTATTCTCCGAAGTTCTCTAGATGACTCCTCATTCCAATGGCTTACCCTGGGAGACAGCTGCCCAGTGGCCCATTTACATCTCCTCACCTGTGACTTACAAACAAAAGTGAAAGGGAGGCCAGAAAGATGGCTCAGCCTGAGGGGTCTGAATTAGATCTCTGGTCCACTTAGTGGAAATCCCAAAAATTGTTCTGACCCCGACAAAGCAATGTGGTATTTGGGAATCCATGGGCACAGACTTAACAAACAAATCCAATTTCTAAAAAGCGAAATCCATTTACTGTCCTTCCCACCCAAGGACAGGCCTACTGATACTTTATACTGCAGAGCATGACTGTAGATGGTGTGGTGGCTCATCCCTGTAATGCCAACACTGATGTAGAGGAAGGAAGATCTGAGTGAAGGTTGAGGTAAGACCAGGAGCAGCTCAAAACTTAGGAACATTGGCTGTTCTCTGGCAGGACATGGTACCTCACAACCATTTGTAATTCCAGTCCAAGGGGAACCTGTGCACATCCTCCTGGCTTCTGCAGGTAGCTGGCATACACAGCACTCATGTGGTACACAGATGCACATACAAAACCACCCCTACACATAAAGTAATACATTCCAAGACAGTGGCTGGAGAGACGGCTCAGTGGTTAAGAGTACCAGCTGTCCTTTCAGAGGACTAGGGTTCAATTCCCAGCACCCACATGGCAGGTCACAAGTTTGTAACTCCAATTCCAGGGGATCCAACATCCTTACACAGAAATACATGCAAAACGCAGATATATGTAGAATAAAAATAAACAATCATTAAGAAAATGCAAAACACTGAAACATAGAGGGGTCTCTTCTCAACAAACAGCAAATGACTAGATCATCTATGGCAGTATTATATGGGTGGCATGATAAAGGAAATGTTTCATTTGAAATGAGAGTTAGAGCCAAGTTCTGACTCTGAACATTGTATTTTTCACATGACACAGGAATGGGTACAGTTCAATATACTGTAGCTGTCTGCAGGTGGCTAGAGCCACCTTCCCAGACCCACTCAGTGCTATCTAAAGATGGTTAAAACTCCAAGGGGTAAAAGAACCAGGTATGGGGGTGCGTGCCTTCAATCCCAGCCCTTTGGAGGCAGAGGCGGGCTGATCTCTCTGAGCTTCAGACCACCCTGGTCTACGAAGCAAGTCCAGGACAATCAGGACTATACACAAAACAAAACAAAAAAGGAATTAACATAAACAAACAAACAAACAAACAAAGCAAGCCTCTGGTCCTGTCAGACTTGACTTTAATAAATAGACCCATGCCCGCCAAGTAGGGACCCAAGATTCAGATCTTCAACAGCAGCCTCTTAACCCAAGTTCTCAGACAGAGAAGAATGACCTCCATAATCTAAGCCGGTTTTCTTTTTCTCCCCTATTCCAGCACCATTACCCTTTCCTCTTCCACTGTGGGGCAGGGGACTTGGGCTGACCCCGCCAGCTCTCCTGCTCAGTACCTATTAACAGTTCTCCTCATTGCATGTGTAGTGCCCAGCGTACTGTAGTACCCAGGAGGCAGCTGCAGGATGATCGGTAGGTTTCAAGCCCGCCAGGGCTGTCTGAGATAGAGGAAGAGTCGAAGGGACAGACAAGGCTGTCCTGCCATTCCTCCCTGTGTTCATTTCCATTGCCTATGTAGAAAAGATCCCAATAAAAATGCTTCATGACAAACCACCTGTCTGTTTTCCTTGATATAAGCTTGATACAGACTGTTTTCTCTTCTCCTTTGGCTCCCGAAATATCCAATCCTGGTCCTATGCCGATCTCTCCATCTCTGCTGGCTGCCTCCACCTGTGACTACAGGCATTGTTCAGGGCTCCATCTGGCTCTGTTCTCTATACTCTAATCATAGCCGCTAAGGTCTACTTCATTTCATGGTTTAACTATTAACTATCAAGCAAGACAGCTCTCCAGCACTACCTGAGTAATCTTGTCAGAGCTTTAGTCTTTCATCTCTGACTAGTAATTAGCCATGTCTCCGGACATCTTACTAAAGCTAATTATTCTAAACCAGAAAATGACACTTAACTTGGACTCAACAATAAGTTTCCCCTGTTAGACTTAGGTGATGAGATCATTTCCCTCTCTTCTCTCTCCCTTAGAAAGATCTTATCAATCAATCAATGTCTTTACATTTTGCACCAAGTACGATACATCTATTTTCAAACTTGGGAAATTCTTTCCTGAACAAGACCATGCAATTTGATAGAGGGGGCAGACCCTTGTACCTCTCACCAGAATTAAATATAACAGTTTAACTTTTACTCCCGTGATCTCAGACCCTGGCCTTTCCAAGCCATAGAGAACAGCAACAATTTAAAGGAAACCCCAAGCTCAACGCTTATGGTCTAATGTTCATCCTCTACAGTACAACTCACTCTAGGAACCTGTCGGAGCCTGAATGTCTTCAGTGCACTCTTAGTGACCTCTGGCCTTGCTAGACTTTTTCTTACCTCAGGTTCATCTACCTCCAGTGCATACTCGACTTGTAGAACTCACTATAGAGATCTCCTCCTCCTGAGTGCTGGGATTAAAGACATTATCTCTCTATCCGACCATCATTTTTTTTGAGACAGGGTTTCTCTGTGTAACAGTCCCAGTCATCCTGGAACTTTCTAAGTAGACCAGGCTGGCCTTGAACTCAGAGATCTGACTGCCTCTGCATCCCAAGTACTGGGAGTAATGGTGTACACCACCATGCCCAGCTGGCTTTTTTGAGATAGGGTCTCACTGAGTTATCTGGGCGCTTCTTGAACTTGGAAGCCCTTTGCCTTGGTCTGCCAAATAGTTGAGATGACATAAAGAGCGCATGCCACCAAGGCTCACCTACGCAGACACACACGAATCACTGACTCAGCAAGCAGGGGCAGCGTCATCAAGTGCTCCAGGCTTCTCTCCAGAGACAGGGAACTAACTTACCTGGGAAAAATACACCCCATAGAGGACAAGGGGGCCGGCGCCCACCAGGGAGAGAGCACTTGCTGCTCTTGCAAGGTCTCATTCACCTGCCAGCTCCCACAACTCCACAGGGACAACCTCCTCTGGCCATGGCAGGCACCAGGGACCCATGTGCTGCACATATATACATGTATGTAGACAAACACTCATACACATTTTTTTAAAAATAAACAACCCTTTCTCAACCCTGGGCATGTGTGTCTGCAGACCCAGTCATGGAGAGGCTGAGGAGATGGGGAACTCAAGACCAGCCTGTGCTATGGAGTGAGACTTTGTGTCTAACACACTAGACATGTCCACATGTCCACCCTCTATCCTTCAGAACATGAAGGACCTTATATGTCACAACACTAAACCTATAGACAACAGACAGTCAGTCAAGAGGTTTAAAGAAGCAGGCAGTACATGACCAGGTCCCTTTCCGCACCCCTCTGGTAAACTATTAAAGATAAACTTGAAGGGAAAGGGGAAAAAACAAAAACTAAGCAAGACACCAGTGAGAGGTTAACAGAGACCTGGAAGAGGAAGAAGGGAAATGGAGAAAACAGAAGAGACAAAGGCTTGTCTCTTGCGCCACAGCACAACTGTGAAGAGCAGAGGACAGTTCTGTAGAAATCCCCTTGTGCTTCAGCCAATTTCTGGGGACTGAATTCAGGTCACGGCTGTGCAATACTCTGCTATGACACCTGTCTGCCTCTCGAAATCTCTTAGGTAGATTGTAATTTAGGGGCCCATTGGGCAGAAGAGCTCCTGGGTGGCTATGCAGTGAGGGCTACCCTAAGCGAGGAATCAGCTGCTCCAAGGTCGCAGCTTCAGGGCAGTCTGTCTAAGCTGGGGTGTCATGAAGGGGAGCAGAGAACCCAGAGAACAGCCTGGGTTGACCTTCAGCAGGTGCTGTTCACCTTGGTTAGAGATAAGGTCTCTCCCTGGCTAGAACTGGCTGGATGAGGAAGTCCACATCCTTTTGATGGCACCTCCCAGCATTAGTTTTGTAAGCACTGTCCACTATTCCTGGCTCAGTTTCATGGCCACCAGAGCTCAGACTCAGGCCTGTGCTTATTGTACGGTAAGCCGTTTACATTACCTGAGACTCCCCAGCCACTTTCACTGTTCTCCATGCCCTTCTTCCTCCCTTTTCTTTAACTCCTCTCTTTCACTTTCTTGGCTATTGGAGGCAGAATCTCTCTGTGTAACCTTGCCTGTACTGGAACTCACTCTGTAGACCAGGCTACCCTCCGACAGAGATTCTCCTGCCTCTGCCCCCAAGTGCTGGGAGTAAAGACGTGTGCCACCACCACCCAGCTGCCTTCTCTATTTTCAACTCACCATCCACCCTCCAAATCCCAAGACAAGCAATCAGCAGTCTAAGTCCCCATCTCTCTCAAAGCTGCTACAGTGGCCACCTAGACTAGTTTTAAAGGTCAGTGTCTCATGTAAACTAGAACCATCAATACCAACTAAAAAAAAAATTGCAAACTTTGCATACATACCCAATGAATCGATCTTTCAAGTAGGGCTCAGTAATATTTATTTTCATTAATTGACAGATAATTTTTAATGCAGGCTAAAAATGACAAAGTTAATTATCTTCCCTCACTCAATGGGGCTTGTATTCTTGTACCCATTTTCCATGTCTCATCACCAGCACAGTTTCAAGTCTAAACAGAAGTTCATGAAAGTGTCCCTGTTTAAAATAAAGTATACGGGTTGGGGATTTAGCTCAGTAGTAGAACACTTGCCTAGCAAGCACAAGGCCCTGGGTTCCGTCCTCAGCTCCGGGGGGTGGGGGTGGGGAATACATTATTCTGGGAAACCACCACACTTGTCTAAATAGCTCTTAAAACAATCAAATACCCCCATCAATGAAAAGGTAAGGCCTCTTTAGATATCCTCCATGCACAGACCTATTCAACCACCCCAGACCTGAGGCTACAAGTATATACCAAGTACCATGTTTAGCTGAAGAGAACAGAAACTCAGACACAGACACAGAGACAGAGAGAGAGTCGCATGCCCAAAAGAATGTGCGTGCATCATGAGCGTGTATATGCAGGGAGTGTATATGCAGGGAGAAGCGAGGTCAGAAGAGGGCCGAACTCCCTGGAGCTGCAGGCACAGGCTCTTGTGAGTGCTTGATAGGTATGCAGGACTGCCCAAATAGAATCTTTTACAACCCAGCCAGTGATGTCACATGACCTTAATTCCAGAACACACAAGGCAGAAGCAGGTGAATCTCTGTGAGTTCCAGGTCATCTAAGGCTATACACATAGTGAGACCCTGTCTTAAGCACCCATCCTCTTCCTTCAAAAATCAAACAGCACCACAGCTCCAAGTTAATCACAAGTCGGACTTCAGTTTTTAGGACACTCTCTTATAATTCTGCCCCCAGGAGGAAATTAAAGGCCTCACCTGCCCCTTACAAGCACTGTCTTGACATAAACTAGCAGCTAATTCACAGGATGGATACCACATCGTAGCCTCACTTCCTAAAAAAATACTCTGGAAACCAGGAGTCCGGGCCTGTCCCGTCTGCCGTGATCTAGCATTGAAAACAACCTAGTAATAGGACCAAGTCATCCCATACAGTATACACAGCAATGTTGTTGGTATTTGCTTACTTTAGGGAATTAAAATTTAATCACAACATTACTCCCTTTTTCCCTCCCTCCAGCATCCCATATCCCACCCGGCTTCATTTTCAGGGCCCCCTTTTTCACTAATTATTTATTATGGGCAGTTTCCAGGCTCACTTTCTCAGTAAGTTGAGAGCCAATAACACATGCTAGGTACCATGACAGTGATAATCAAGGCATCAAGTCAGCCTGAAGTAAACACGTGCTAAATACATTAACTTAAGCCAGGCACAATGGCTTGTGGATATAATCCAAGCATTTGGGAACTTGGGCTACACAGTGAGTTCCAGGCTGGTCTAGGCTACAGAGATCTTTCTAAATACAAAGAAAATTATAAAAATAACCTTGGGCCAGGCAGTAGCAGCCTATGCCTTTAATCCCAGCACTTGAGAAGCAGAGCCAGGTGGATTTGAGTTTGGGGCCTGTTTGAAACCCCATCTAGAGGTTGTAAGCACTGGCTGCTCTTCCAGAGGACACAGGTTCAATTCCCAGCCCCCACATGGCAGTTTACAACTGTCTGTAACTCCTGTTCCAGGGATCTGACACCCCCATTCACTCCAACGTACATGAAATAAAATTAAAAAGAGAAAACCAGAAAGATAAGATAGGAAGAACATGTCCTTTTTTTTGTTTTTTGTTTTTTTTTTTTGTTGTTGTTTTCGGTTTTTTTTTTTTTGTTGTTGTTGTTGTTGTTTTTTTCCGGAGCTGGGGACCAAACCCAGGGACTTGGGCTTGCTAGCCAAGTGCTCTACCGCTGAGCTAAATCCCCAACCCCTTGTTTTTTTTTTTTTCTGGAGCTGGGGACGGAACCCAGGGCCTTGCGCTTCCTAGGCAAGCGCTCTACCACTGAGCTAAATCCCCAACCCCAACATGTCCGTTTTTTACCTGCTACTCTAACATGTAGCAGGTAAAAACCACTGGTCTTAGATCATATGAATACAAGGCATGGGGCCACTGACAAGCTGCCTACTCCCCAGAAGCTGCTGTTTGAACAAATGGACTATACTTTTCTAGGTTAGGATGGATAAGTGAGCCCAGAAAGCTATGCATACATGACTTTGCACCCTGGTCTCCAGACACTGAATTATTTGCTATGCTTGCTTACATCTACATATTACAGGGATTTTCTCCAGTCAACAAAAAACTGCACTTGCTTGTGAAGCCATCATAGCAGTTACTTATGATACCTTTGCACTTGAGGAAATGACCTTTAAAGGTATGGACCAGAGTAGAAGAGAAAGAGTAGAGAAGCGGTTGAGAAATGGGTGTGCTATGTACAAGGGTGAAAACATGAGGGTCTAAGTGCTGTCCATGCTCACACAAGGAGCTTGACAAACATGCCTTACTTTACACTTACAATTAGAAAGTGTTGTTAAGGGGACAAGAATCACTGTTTCTGTTGCCTGGGTAATGGCATACTAGGTTTTAGATTTTATATTAAAATCAGTGAAAAGTTAACTCACCAGTTGCAGAGCTGGCTCGGCAACTAGCTAAGAACACTGACTGCTCTTCCAGAGGACCCAAGTTCAATTCCCAGCACCTACATGAATGCTCACAATTGCCTGTAACTTCAGTCCCAGGGGACATAATGACCTTTTTTAAAATATCTCCAGGCACTGTGTGCACGTGATGAAAGACATACATGTAGGCAAAACACACACACACACACACACACACACACACACACACACACACACACAGAAAAAAATCAACTCATTAAATTCATTAAATGCCAGGTAATTGCTTCTAGATGATTTTGATATTATTATCTGAGAAAAAATTCCTCAAATGAATGAACAAAGATCGCAAATGGAGAGGAACTATCCGGTCAGTCAGCCCAGCTCTGTCCCCTTTTAGGGAAGGGGTGCCACAGTGGCTCGGTTAGTGTTTTGTCAACCTGACATAAGCGCCATCTGGGGAGAGGCGCCTCAGGTGAGGAAATGTCTTTGTTAAACAGCTGCTGGGGAGCTCGCAGACTTGACCCGTGTGAGGGGTGCAGTCCACTGTGGGTGCTGCCACCCCATGTGTCCTCCATGCCTCCCATGCTGAGCTCCTTCTCTGAACTTCTCATCAGGATGGGCTATAAACGATACTCTGAACTGAATCCTTTCCCCTCCAAATTGCTTCTGGTTGTGGTGTTTCTCATAGGAACAGACACTGGACTAAGATAACTAGCAGACTTACACCTCCTTTTTATAAGCGGCTAAGGAAAGAAAGAGTCTTGTAGAAACTCTGACTTCTTTCTTCTTCAGATGTGACTGTCTCCTACCCTCACTAGGTAAATCTTTCCACAAACAAACAAACAAACAAACAAAAAAAAGAATAACCACTTTTGCCATTTTAGAACCAGCTGAGGCCTACGCCAGCACCTGTTTACCTGTTTGCTTTGTTTTTGTTTTTTTTTAATTAAAAAAAAAAAAGGCGAACAAGCCACAGGTGTCTGACCAGCTCACCTATATGGAGTCTTCCGCCACAGAGCTACTCAGCCGCTTTGCCAGGTTCCATAATAGAAACCTAAACCTGGAAACAGTACTCTTCCTTCGGATCTCAGAAACACAACTCTTCCTGACTCCTGGAAGGTTAACTTCAGTCTGTATAAAACAGATTAACATGCCTGCCTATACCCTTTCAGAAAAATATAAAATATTTTTCAATCAAAAGGTTATCAGATCAAGGCTAACCTGGATAACAAAGAGAAACCCCATAACTACAGTCACCAGAATCAAGAAACCTTTTGAAGGTCAGCAATTCATAACGCTGACAGAAATCCATCAATCTGAGCTCCTGACACTATACTATAACAGGGCACTGAAATTAACTGCGCACAACAGATAAGGCAGGAGAACAACAGCCACACGGAAACTCTGCTTCAAAAAAATAACTGACAACAAAAAATAAGACCATATGCCATGCTCCACAAAGCAAACTGCACAACCCAAGTAGACTCAACCATCTGAGACAGACTTACTGGAACCAAGGATGGCCTTCAACTCAGCGAGTCTCTTCCCTAAGGTTCGCCAGTGCTAGGATTATAGGCTTATATAAGCCACCATAAAACTCCTCAAGATTTTAAAAGACTTACCTAGGCATATGTGATTGAACTCCCAACTTCTAACAGAAACAGAATTTACAATGGCAAATTTTCTACCTACCAACTTATGATTATGAGATCTGAAAGAAACCTATTTAATTTCTGGCCATGAAATTTACTTTCAGAGGATTAGACTCTGCATAACTGTTGTAGGGCCATGAGCAAACATTCCCACAATAGGTATCAAGCAGTTCCTGTACCCAAGATGACTACAGGACAGTATGTCACCATACATCAAATGTTCTTCTCTCTTAACCAGCAATATTAATCACCACCATCTAAAGCAGCGTAGGGTCATCTCAGATATGAAAATGAAGGCCCAGAAAAGTGATGTGACTTTGCTACAATATATAAAAAGGTAGTAGAATTAGGATGCAGACACATATTTTTCAAACATACATTCTCGAGTGTTGTTGTTATACCGGTGTTACAGCACACATGTAAGGTTAGAGAAAATCAGTTCATCAAGCTCAGTAAGTAGTAAGGGAACCATCCTGACAGGCCGCCTCTAGAGAGAACAATGCCTTTCTCAGAGTCTGGTCAGTAGATCCCACAAGCAGGCATTTGATTCCCTAACCAAGTATTTAGGTATCAAACACTCTAGTAGATAAAAGCACACATTCAAACAAAACCATCACCAGAAAAAACACTTCTGCTCAACTCACACTCAGTGAGACTCAACTCACAATGCAAGCTTCAATACACTCAGGTCCTAGCTCTTGAACTAATGCTAAGAGAGCTGGTTCAGCAGTAAAGAGCTCTGGATGCTCTTGCAGAAGACCTGGGCTTGACTGCCGACACCCAAAGCGACTAACAACCATTTGAAACTCTAGTCCCACGGGATCTAACAACATTTTGTTCTGGTCTCCGAGGGCACCGAGCATGCATGTGGTACACAGGAATGTATTGAGCCTAAAACCCATGAAAGTAAAACTGAAAATAAGGTTAATTTTTTGCAATTATTTTTGCACTGTGATAGACAACAGCCCTTTGAACATCTACATTTGCTCTGACCCTTATATTATAATTACTTTATGAATAAGAGGCCCAAAACTTTTAGAAAACAAAACAAATGCAGTGAGTGAAGGCAGAGGGAGGGGGGTGTGAGGCCAGGCAGGGTTACACAGTAAGCCCCTGACAAACAAAAGAACAGAGCAAACACTGGGTTTGGCAGTCCACATACGGGCCTAAGTTCCTAAGTGCTCTGGAAGGAGCAGAGGGTCAGGAATTGAGGGCAGCTTTAGGCACATGTAGAGTGAAAATTAAACCAGGAAACTGGAGACTGTCTCAAAAACAAATAACCCTACACACAAATCACAAACCTATCCCTGGATAAACAGACAAAACATGTTCTACAAAGTCAAGTCTATGAATTCCCACTCAGAATTTTGAACATCTCAGATCAATGCCACCGAGACACGTGAAACCTGGTTTAGGATTAGTTCCTCTCTATTCCACCCCCCTTACAGGTCTTGGAAATACTCACAGGCAAGCTGGAGGGTCTTGACTGAAGACTCAGGTTCATATCTTCTTGCCCTCCCTTGCTGGAGGTCATCGAGGGGGCTGAGGATGCCTGAGACCCAAATGAATCTTGAGAAAGCTCCTGTAAGGAAACACAAAAGAGCTGTGAGGGCTGCTCCGAATGGCAGTGCATACCTTTAAACTCAGCACATGGGAGACAGAGGCAGGCTGGTCTCTATTCAACAGCAGCCAAGGTTACACAGAAACCCTGCCCCAAAACAAGAAAAGAGACCGACCAACTAACCGGGCTGCAACTGCAGAGACAAAGAAGCCTGTTTTCCTTGTAGATCCAGGTTCAGTTCCCAGGATCCACATAAAGGCTCACAACTCACAGCTATCTGAACTTTTTTTTCCTTTTCTTTTTTTCGGAGCTGGGGACTGAACCCAGGGCCTTGCGCTTGCTAGACAAGCGCTCTACCACTGAGCTAAATAAATCCCCAACCCCCTGAACGTTTGTTATAGAGGCTCTAGCATAGTTTCCTGGCTTCTACGGGCATCGAGTACACACAAAGTAAACAAGCACACATACAGGCAAAACACCCATTCAAATGAGAATAAGAGACCAGGCAAGTGCACTTGAGGGGGAGAAGCACAACTGCTTGTATTATTTGCAGAGACAAAAACGTAAGCAATGGTTCTTCAGGATGTTAAGAGTGAGCCTGGGGTTGGGGATTTAGCTCAGTGGTAGAGCCTAGGAATCGCAAGGCCCTGGGTTCGGTCCCCAGCTCCGGAAAAAAAAAAAAAAAAAGAGTGAGCCTGATACGGTATCGAACGCCTGTGATCCCATCACTAGCCAGGCCAATGCAAGAGGATGGTAAATTCAGTGTGGCCTGCATTTGAGGCATTATCTCAAAACAAAAAACAAACAAAACTTCCAAACAAATCCATCTCAACAGTGGAATTTGATGGAATTGTTTTCTATTTACTATTACCCCAGAGGAGCCATTTCTTAGAGTTAAAGGCAGAAATCTAACTGAAAGTTTAGTATCTTATCAATGAATGGATCCGATTAATTTTAAAGATTTATTTATTTTATTTATATAAGCACACTGTAGCTGTCCTCAGACACACCAGAAGAGGGCATCAGATCCCATTACAGATGGTTGTGAGCCACCATGTGGTTGCTGGGATTCGAACTCAGGACCTCTGGAAGAGCAGCCAGTGCTCTTAACCACTGAGCCATCTCTCCAGCCCCCTCCCCAATTAATTTTAAAAATAACCAAAACCTGCTAGCACATTTACCTAGAGTTTAATTGATTTTGCATATGGTAAAGCTCTCAAAACACCAAGCTGTAAGGCTTCGGGCTGAGTCCATGCAGAGCAAGAGTTGGAGCGTCTTACCTGTGGTGGAGGGAAGCGCTGCTGGGAATAGGCAGTTTGCTGGGACTGCTGAGGCTGGGGCTGAGGGTACGCGGCCTGCTGGGAGAGCGTCGAGGATGCGGGCTGCTGAGGTTGCTGCTGCTGGTAGGGAGCCTGTGCCTGTGGCTGTGAGTAGGGGGGCTGGCTCTGGGGGTGCTGTTGTGTGGTGGACTGCTGGGAGGGATATGGAGTTTGGGACTGCTGATGTGGAGGCTGGGAAGGCTGCTGGGAATATGGAGGCTGAGAGGACTGAAGTTGTGGTTGCTGAGTCTGCGGCTGCTGCTGATATGAAGGCTGGGCATGAGGGGTCTGAGACGGTGGCTGCTGGGAGTAAGGTGGCTGCTGCTGCTGCTGGGGATGAGGACTTTGCTGGTTATAGTACGGAGTCTGGCCCTGCTGACCATAGGCACTGGGGCCTTGCTGTCCGTAAGGTGGAATCTGTAGGAAAGAAAACAACCTTTTAGAGTGAGTCACCTCCATGAAGTTGGGTGTGGAGAGCAGTCAAGCCACATCTCAGGGTCCATCCTTCGACCACCCTCTAGGAGCTAAGCCATAAAGAATGGCCAGACTCTTCAAACGTAAGGCTGGATTCACTCATGAACTGATGCTAGTTAATACTCACACAACTCATATGCGCTCAACAACAGTGATTCCCCAGTGAGCCTGCTCTTTTCATCCTGGCCTAGATTGGTTTTGTTAAGAATTTTTTCCTAACTACCATAAAGAGACACTAGGCACTTGGTTCATACAATTGAAGACCCAGTGTTTAGTAGTCTGGATAATATACAAATCACTAAGCTACCCTGCTGCTCGTTCATTTAGTCTTCATTTTAAAATTATTCAGGAGCGGGCTGGAGAGATGGCTCAGTGGTTAAGAGCACCGGCTGCTCTTCCAGAGGTCCTGAGTTCAAATCCCAGCAACCACATGAGGGCTCACAACCATCTGCAATGGGAGCTGATGCCCTCTTCTGCTGTGTCTGAGGACAGCTACAGTGTGAGAAAGGAGAAGGGCCTCCTCACCACAAGGCAAGCGGCACAGATGGTACCGCAGGAGCAGAAGCAGGTGCTCAGCTGTGGCCTTTGTACCATTTCATCTCCCAAGGGGAGACCGGCAAGGTCAAGGACGACAGGCGCTGAAGTATACTGGGTTAAATGCAAGCTATGCTGAGAACTAAGATAGACATGGAACATACGCAGAATGGTTTGGAGAACCTTGTCCTTATTAGCAGTTAAGCCAGCAAGTCCATGTGCATAGCAAGATGCCTGGAAACCATTCTCATCCTATACCTCAAACATAAATTGTGGACAGCAAAAAAGTGTCAAGGGAATCAATCAAATACCTGCTGTGCATAAGAGAGGCTACCCATGGCACTCTGAGCCCGGCCCTGCATGGTCATCGGGTACCGCTGTGGAGTCTGGGACCCATATGGCTGCCCTGGGTACCCATGTCCTTGTTGCGGTCCTGAAGGAGGTCCCTGTTGTTGTGAGTATGGGTTAGTCCCACCATACGGCTGAGGTCTCATCTTTCCCATCTGATCCATTGGACTCGATGACTATAAAATAAAAAACATTTTCATCACCCTCAGGCTTCAACTGTCTCTTGCCAACAGGAATATACAGATGTCAATTCTAAGTCCACATGCTACAAGAGAAACCAGTTATTATAAAAAGTAATGGGACAGTTCCTGTAACCCTACAGTAGTCACTGAAAAGACTTTCATAACTAAAATGGCAGTGATACACGAAAGCATTTGGAAGCTAAAAGTTACTTTCTAAGGAAGGTACTGTTAGTGTTCAGGGAAAGGCCAGGTACAGAGTCACTAACATGCGCATAGCCCAGCACAGAAGTCAGGACAGTTAGAAAGGACAGTATTACCCACATACATTAATTACTATAACCTTGTTCACCATCAAAACTGATTGTTCCAATGCATCAAAAACTGAGATACACACGCACCCTTGAAAGCTGAAAGAGGCGTGGGGGGCTGACTCCACAGTCCACCAATGGAAACTTTCCTACGCGTGCCTACTGTGCCATTGTACAGAGTAGTTCCATTTACACTTTCTTCAAGTGAGCAACAGGCTTTGCAATAGTTGCTGAAAGAACAGTAATGAATTTGGAGCCTAGTCTATTTTGAGTAAAAAATCCTTTTCGTTTAAAACTGAAAATTTTAGCGGTTGGGGATTTAGCTCAGTGGTAGAGCGCTTGCCTAGGAAGCGCAAGGCCCCAGCTCCGAAAAAAAGAACCAAAAAAAAAAAAAAAAAAGAAAAGAAAAAAAACTGAAAATTTTAGCCAGGCAGTGGTGGCAGCACATGCCTTTAATCCCAACGCTCAGAAGGCACAAGCAGGCAGAGAAGTCTAATAAGGCCTGCTAGGACTAGACAGAGAAGCCCTGTCTCAAAAACAAATAAACAAAAGTGAAGCTGAAAATAATACAAGGACAGAACTTTGTCTCTTCAAAGAACAAGATACAGGGCTGGAGAAATGCTCAACAGGTAGGTAAGGGCATTTCCTGCTCTTCAGGAGTTTGGTTCCCAACACTGGACTGCTCATTCTAGCTCCAGGGGATCCAATGATCTCCTCTTCTGGTCTCAGCAAACGCATGTGTGTGCACCAGAGAAACACAAATAAAAGGAAATCTTTAAATAAACAAGTAACAAGATGAAGGCTGGGTGGGACACACAGGTCTGTAAGAAGCACTCAGGACCTGGAGGCAGGATGCTGAGGGAGATCAAGGTCATCTTAAACTATAAAGTGAGTCTGAGACCAGTCTGGGTTAAATGGGACCTGGCTCAAAAAAGCCAAAAAGAACCAAGTATAACACCAACCATGTAAGCTCAAGATGTGGAAGCACGGGCATCAGTCTACAAAGGCAGCTTTCCAGGGGCCTGGTGGCCAGACACAATCCTGGCACTGAGAGACCAAGGACTGCTGTGCATCGGAGGTAACGACCAGCTCTGAGGAGTTTCAGGAGTCTCCAAAGAAATGCTTAGAAATCCACATGACTTTCCAGCCCTCGGTCTATGACACATTCAATCAGTTCATGCACTTTCTGACAGTTTCGACCTGATGAAGCTATACGACAGTCCCAGTACACTTCCTCTACCAGAGACACCTATCTGTATAGAGTAAGAATGTGAAAAGGAAGAAGTTTTCTAAATAGCTCTGAAACACACGAAGGTAGAGAATAGGCACAGGGCCTAATACAAAACAACTTCAAGCAGGACCTTCGATCCGAGTAGGGGATAGAGAAGTATTAAAGGGATCAATATCATTAGCCATCAATCAGAGGAGTTCAGTAATCGGCAGCATACGGCAACATCTCCTGGGGAGTTTGGCCTCCATCTGTGATTCAGTAAGTTCTGACTAGGCCCGGGCCATGCATATTCATAACAAGTTTCCTGATGATCAATCACTGCACCCCAGGTCTGGGTCCGCAGCTGAGTCTAAAGAGTTCCAGGACAACCAGGGCTATTACAGAGAAACGGAAAACCACTGCAGCAGGCCTTGGGCACAGCCCAGGTGAGTGTCGGACACTACCTATCCTAGCAAGTAGCAGGCCCAAGGTCCAGGTCTCACTTTTTGGAGGGACAGAAGCTAAAAGTGGGTGTCTGGAGACATACACAACCACTTCTCACTTCTTCCTGCCATCCCTCTCCCCTCTTTAAGCATTTTATTATACTGGAGGAAGTAAAGCTACTACGCAGGAATATCCACCACAGAGTACAAACACAAGCGGGGACAGAGTACAGCCGTGCACCTGAAACCCCAGCTACTCAAGAGGCTGCGACAACCTCATCTACATTTAGCAAGTCTTAGACCAGCCACAACTATGTATTCTTTGTGTTTTGTTTACCCTGAGAGAAACAAAATGAAGCAGAAGCAGTTCTCTCGGCCTATGGGTAAATTTCAACTAAAAAGTAACTATGGTAAGACCACTTTCTTCACAAACTGTAGAAATCCCCAGAACTGTGTCCCAAATAACTGCCCCTCAGGGTTCTTCTAAACTATTCCCAATCTGAAGACCCAATCAATAATCAGAATAATCAGAATTTTAGCACCAACATGCATTATTTTGGGAATAGTTTAACAAAAATTAGGCTAGTGAGAAATATCACAATTTCCAACAATACTGCTGGCAACGGAGCCAGGACCGACCAGGGGAGGACCAGGGGAGAACCGGTGAGGGTGTCTTTGAATTCCACACATCACATCTCACTTCACCCCAGGCTACAGGGGCTGTCTGAGGCCCCCAAGTGAAGATAACAGGGACCAGCATGCACTGGCTATCTGTCAGTCTATCTGTGCTCCAACCCAGCTTTAGTCATGACCATGGCGTCGCCGTGGAGTTTCTACACAGTGGCTACTTAGCGAAGGCTGTCCACCCGGAATTTCCATGAAGCTTCACAAATGCCCAGGCCTCCAGGTTCCAATTTTATTGGTGTGGAAGGGCTTGAGCCCCTCCCACTTCCAGATCTATGAATAAGTGTGATGTATATGATTAGCTGGGAACCAGTGTGATCCAGTAAAGGATTATTCAGGAAGTTGTACTGATGTAATGTGTTACTATTACACACTTAAACTATGAAATGTAACCAGAGAACTGAATTACTTGCCTTTCTTTCCCCTTAGATTTTGCTACATGTAGGCCGGTCTAACCTCAATTTGACAACCTTAGCTTCCAAAGTGTTAGGATTAAAGGTGTGGGCCACTATATTTAGTCCTTTTATTTTTATTATTGTTCTTGTCTTTTTTATCCAGACTGGGTTTCTTTTTGTAGGCTGGCTGTCCTGGAACTCTGTAGACCAAGCGGCCATGGAGCTCCTAAAATGCGCCTGCCTCTGTCTCCTGAGTGCTGGGATTAAGGGTGTGTGCACCAAGCTATTGTTATTTGAATACTTGGTTATTTTTGCAGTCCTGGGGATTGAACACAAGGCTTCACATATGCTACATCAGTACTCTGAAACCTCACTTTACTTTTTACTGAGATAGCCTTGGCAACTTAGTAAGACCTTAACTTTGAACTTTAAAACAGATGTGTATGTTTATGTGTCTGAGAGTGTTTTACTCAAATATATTTGCCTGTGTACGATGCGCAGGCCTGAGACCTAAGGAGCTCAGAAGGTGCTGGATCCCCTTTAACTGGAATTATGGACAGTTGTGAGCTGCCACGTGGGTGCTGGGAATCAAACTCTGTAAAAACAAGTGCTCTTACCATTACTTCACCTCTAACCATGAAATGGTGACACTCCTGCCTAAGCTCTGAGTAAGATTACAGGCCGTGCTCCTAAGATTGGCATTTCACTCACATTTGTTAATTTATTACTTATTGAGTGTTTACTTTAAGTCAGGGTCTCAAGTAGCCTCGATGGCCGTCTCAAACAAGCTACACAGCAAAATAGGACTGTGAACTGATGTTCCTGCCTCCATCCAGTGACCCTATGGGCTGGGAATAAAGGTTACATGCCCCCATATCTCGGTTACATGGTGTGTGGGATCAAATCCAGAGCAAAATGTATGTTAGACAAGTACTCTACCAACTACTCTATATTCCCAGTCCACTTAATTTAATTAATTTAAATCCACACAATCACATATGGCTGGTGGGTATCATACTATAATGTAATTTGGGAGCAATGTTTCCATATAATTTATCACTTCCTGCTACATATGGCTCCAAACCTATTAAATTCTACACAGTATTAACATATAGACAGAATAAAGAGTGTAGTAATCTGACAGACTTGGAATTTAAATCCTGACTCGCTATCTGGCCCAGAACACTTCAGTTCATTACCTAAAATGTATACAATGCACAGCCTCCCACTTGGGAAGCTGAAGCAGGAGGATCACCATGAGTTTCACACAAACCAAGAATACAAAATAATCTCTCCTTATATATATTAAAATAATAATCATCATCATCGTCATCGTCGTCGTCGTCGTCATCATCATCATCATCATCATCATCATCATCATCATCATCATCATCATCATCATCATCTCTAGGTCAGCCTGGGCTACAGAATGAGACAAAAAATAAGCTTCCTCCGGTGCGTGTATAGAAATGTCTTTCCAATATCATGTTACCCAAGCTATGCATGCTGGTTCCTGTTTCTGCTCTCTTGCCCACAATGGCTTCCTCTCACTCCAGTGTTGGCAACTACACTTAAAGCCTCGTTTGTGCTTTCCCAATCACTCCCAGACCTAAACTGCCTTCTAGTAGCATAACTCAACTTGTCAACATGCAGCATGATGTGACTTTTAGCACACTTCAAACCTCTCCCATTTCTACATGGCCTACTGTAAATTTACAGAGCACTACAAGACTTAACTACCAACTACTCCAATAAACTACCTGTGTTTCTGAGTCCAAGGTAGTTTTGCTTTGTTTTAAAATAGTACGGAATCTCACGATGTTGCCCATTCCTCAAATACCCCAAACACAAGGCTGGATAGCTCCAACTATGAGGGCTGCTGCAGGAAGGAACAGGTAAGGAAGGTGCACTCCAAGGAGGAACCCTCCTTCCAGTTACCCAGCCAGAGGCAGCAGATACCCTCAGCCCCAGTATCAAGTATGACTCTGGGAGCAGAGGGACAGAAACTGACTGGACTGAATTAGAAGAGGGGGCATTAAAACAGTCCTGAAGAAACAATGACATTGAGATAACCCAACCTGTATCAGCAAGGGTTCTAATAACGCATACCCAGCCCCAAACACATGGCCAAAACTCCAAAGCTCACAGTGGCATGGTAGCACACACCTCCCCTGCACTCGGAAGGTTTAGTCTTACTCTACTCTGGCCTCACAACAGGATCCTTAAAGGGGCAGTCAAACAATAGCTTCTCAAAATGAAACCGACATTTTTTGGTCAAACTCACTATCAACAGACCATTGCAGCTCTTTCACCAAACAAAAACATCTTCAGCTCAAACAACCAGACCATTCTGGTCTCATGCCAAAGGCCCAGTATATGAAGAGAACCTAACTCACTTCTGAGATTTAAAAATATTGTGAAAGATATGTGGTGTACAGTTACAGGGGGAAAAGGCAAATCCCCCACCCCCAAATCTCTTAAAGTAAAGAACATCAAGTCTTCATCAGTGTTATTGAAACAGAAAATTTCCTACTTCATGTAAAATAGAAAGGCCAGTGTCTGTAGTCAGTAGCCACAAAGAAGGAGAAACCAAATCGTAGCTGCAAAAGAGCCAGAGATTCCACTCTGGGAAAGAGAGAGGAAATCCTTTCAGCGGGAAACCACAGGAGTAGATTACTGTGATTACGCTTCAAAAGCAAAGGCTTTGCCTCAGAGACACATAATTGAGAGGAAAATGCTGGCCCTTGATCAGGGAAGTCAGGCCCCCTGCTATATACTCTCCTGCATTCATAAAAAAATAAAAATAAGGGGAGGAAGAGACATAAGAAAATGCGTATCCGTCCACCACTTAGTCCCTTGCAGATCACTGGCCAAGCTATAAAGTGCCTGACAAATGAAATGAATGCGGTTTCGGGCATCAAAGGCATGGGTGCTTAGCAGGCCTATCCTGAGCATATTCAGTACAAACAGCTCCCACACTAACCACTTGCAGAGTTCCCTGCTCCCAGCAAATGGCGTTACAGGCACCTCTGGACCAGGTGGCAGCTACTGGAATCCCTCAGAAGTTCTTATGGAAAAGGAAAAGCCACAGTGGTCCTTTGAATTGCTGACTGTAACAAACTGAGGTTTAAGGTTCATCAGGGTTAAGTGTCAGATGATCAAAAGTAACCAGTTTCAGGATACTCAAAATATTAAACATAGTTGCAAATCCTCTATCTGACCATAAGTCACTCAGAGAGGAGACAAGACCAGACAAGCACTAACACTTCCAAGCACCAGGAGATAGCTAGCACTCCCTACCCCACCAGGTAGTGGCACCAGGAAAAACAAACTCTGATTTTAAAAAAAAAAAAAAATCTGAGATTGGACAGTCCGAAGCCAAAGATATGGAGAGGAAGTGACCAGAAGTGGAGGTAAGGGCCAACTTTAATGCCTAGCAGTGCCAAAGACTCGAAGGATTAACATGAAAGGTTGGGCCTGGGACTGCCAAGAGTCTCCATCGTTGGAAAGGAGAAGTCCTGACCAGCACACACTTGTGCTTTCGCTCTAGATGCCAACTAGTCGGTGCCAGGATAAACCTAGAGCCATACCCTTGGATTCTGGACCTCCAAATATTATTTTTGTACTTCTTGTGCTTTCAATTTATTCCTGGCCAGATTTGTTTATGAGTTTTAATAATAACAATAAAAATGCATCCCTGGCTCTTTAACCGAAAGAAGCCCCTAATTGATTCCCACAGTAATTAACCTGCATTTTACCTCAGAGAGCGGTAGTTAAGGAAGTCGGCACTGCTATTTATAACTCATCTCAAATTGAGGGCAGACTGCCTAAAATCTAACACATCCCAGCTGTACTCCTGTTTGAACTGGGGCCAAGGGAATTTTTTAAAGCAATCTTGGCACCGAATGAATGACACCAACAGTATGAGAGCGCGAGTGGTTGTGTTGTGGTGACGTAGCATTGGAGGTGGAGGGGGGGCAGTGTACTGTGATCCCTCTCGTGCATGCCTGCTGCTTGAGTCCCAGTACAGTAAGCTGGGAGCCGCCCACTGAGAGCCAAACACAGGAAAAGGCTTTTCCTGTGGACCGCCTTGAAGTGAGAAACACATGGCTAATCTGCATAAACTCGAAGCCACACCGCCCCTGCCAGGAAGGTTAGTGCTCGTAATCTCTGGCCATGAAGCTGGCTGCCTGGGAAGACTTGGACTGGCGCCTGATAACCCAGAAAGAGCCGAGAGAACAGATGGGTAAGGACCCCAGCAGAATACAGCCTCGGGTCACGTGACTCGCCACATGGCCCCGCCAGCACAAACTATTGTCTGGCTGCAGAGCTTCTATACAAAGGCACCAGGCTTCCACTTCCTGTGATTCTAGGGGCTGGCAGCAGCTGTTGATCAGTTCCCCGGAGGGGACCCTCCTCTGCTAAGGCAGAGCTAAGTACAAAAGTTAAGGCCTCTCCCAACCAACAGGCTTTACTTTCCCTTCCAAGTTCCACCGAACTCACTTAGATCTTAGAACTAGAGATTTCTGCAAGAACAGCCTTGTTCCCTGGTACATAAATCGAGCAGCATAAATCATTCCATTGTCCCTTCCTCTATAGCTACAGGCCATCTCTGCCTACCTCCACTTCCATCCACACATCCTGGTGCTGAGGACTGGTCAGATTCTTACCAATCCAAGAAGGGTGGAGTATACAATGAACTCAGCTGGGCTCAGTCCTGTCCTGGACTGAGACCACAATGAGGATACTGGGGCTATGGGATGGAGTGCTATCTGGTGCTTTCGATAGTGCTTTGCTATCGTGTCCAGGCTGATCTCTAACTCTTTGGCTCAAATGATCACCAGGAGTGCTGAGACTAAGAGGCAGTTACAGCACAGCAGCCATGTGCTGTACTTTTAAGCAGGGGAAACATGAGTACACGCCAGGACCATAACCTACCCCTTACCCTCCTATTTAGCCTTACCAGAGCCATCTCATCCATGGAGAAATGGAAATACACTAACATTTTATCCAGAGTCAAACCCACCTACCCTGGGAGAGTCTCATTATTTATAACCTGGAGACCACATGCCAATTTACTTGTTTATAGAAGATAAAAACACTTCATTCAAATTCTGGACAAACTAGTCATCTGCCTGTGTGGTTGCTAATTTGCAACCACCACCCCAAAAGGCTGTTTTGTTAATTAAACTCTTTCAAACTTCCCTGTGTTTAAAAGCTGAATAAGAGCGTTCTTCCAATGTATCACAACCAGACCTGAGAGCCTTCCGGTCCTTCCAAACGCACACCACCTCATAATGATACTGAGCAAGCTGGGCACAGCTGGCACGTGCATAGCTACAATCCCAGCACTCAGGACACACAGTATTCAAAAGATGGGCTGGGTTACAGAGCCAGACAGACACCACCACCCTCCCAAAGCTAGACTCCAACTCGAGATAAGAAAAAATTGACTATGGATCCTATTCAGACCAGAGGAGCATGGAAAACTTATTAGCGCTGAGAAAAGACCAAAGAAGAAGTCACTAAACCAGCTAATAAAACTTGCAGAATAGAGCCAATTGTAATAGCCACTCACGGCTGCCCACCCAAAACAGCCATGCCAGAAAAACCACAACCAGGTGCCTGCTATTTCTTCACTGCATCAGAAAGAGTACTTGGAGTAAAGCAGCTAGAAAAACTAGTGAATTCCCCACAAATGAGAACGTTCACCCTCCATCCACAGCACTTTCAGCAGCAGCCTTTGACAGAGGAAGGCTCTACGAGGAAGACTGCTTGTGATGATGACACTTCCAACTACAGTTATCTCCAAGGAAAGCAAGCAACTTTTCACAAAAATATTCCTCTTGCTGGGTGCTGTAGTCAATGTCTTTAACCCCAGCAGAGGCAGGCTGATCTTTCATAGTTCGAGGCCAGTCTGATCTACAAAGTAAATTCCAGGACAGCCAGAGCTAAGAGAGAAATCTTGTCTCAAAAACAACAACAAAAAAGTCCACAGACCTAAAAAAAAAAAAGGAGCACAGTGCCATAAAAACAGGGTAAGGCCCCAAGAGAACAAGTAGAAACTGAAAGGTTATCTGATAAATCTGGAGCTCCCTAGTTTACAATTCTCCAGGATAAGACAACCATACACGTTCCTGTGGGCTGGTGGACTGCCATCCCAGTTCTCACAGCAGCTCCACCGGGAAAGGCAGACAAGAAAGGGAATCAATTTTAAGTCAAGTTTGGTCCCAATCTTACCATCCAGATTTCTGAATTAGTGGCTAGAGAACAGGGTCAGGGGTCTTAATTTGAGTTTATTTACTTAATTACTTACTGTTTTGTACCCTTAACAAGCATAAACTCTGGGAAGCTAGAATTGTTTGCAAGATTTCCTACTTTAAGGAAAAGGTCTTCAGATAGTTCCCAAAATACAGAACTGACTGTAAAACTAAACAGGCCGGCGGAGGTGGTGCATACCTTTAACCCCAGCACTTGGGAGGCAAAGGCAGGCAGAGTTTGGTGAGTTTGAGGACAGTCTGGCCTACAAAGACAGCCAGGGTTCTGCTACAGAGAGAAACAAAAGACATGCTCTGAGGGTCGGTCTGTATGGCCTTGCTGAACAAAGGGCTTGAGAACTTTGCCTATGGTATTTCTAACTCATTGGCCCTCAGTTTCTTCATCAAAATAGAAAGGTAACTGAGTATAGAGGGAGAAGCAGACAGTTCAATTGGAGTTTTCCACTGCACTGGAGGCCAGCTAGGTCTACACAGTGAGAGCCTATCTCAGAACATACATGCACATACAGAGAGGAAGAAGAGGGAGAGAGGATAGAAAGGGAGAAGCCAGGCATGTGGTCTGGCATTCACCATAGTCACTCCATTACTCAAGAGGCCAATGGAGGAGCTGGGGATTTAGCTCAGTGGTAGAGTGCTTGCTTAGCAAGCTCCAGGCCCTGGGTTCGGTCCTCAGCTGGGGGGGGGGGGGGGGGGGGTGGCGGCCAACAGAGAATTGCAGCTTGATGACAACTTTAAGAAACAAGGTGAGAAACTATCTGGATGGAGAGATGGATGATAGACAGACAGACAGACAGACAGACATGATTAAGGAGCATGCCCAGTGGGTGAAGAACTTGCTGTACTAGCACAAAGACTAAGTCCCTACCCCAGTCCCCACGTGGACACCAAACAGAGGAGCAGTGTCTGTGGCTGACCCAGCATGGCCATACTATCTCAAGAAATAAGACAGCAGGTGACAAAGGAAGGCACCTACCACAGGCCTGCATAAGCAGGAAAGAGTGAGCTAAGATTTGTAGCTCAGTGTTTGTCTAATGAGGACCTCAATTTGATTCCCAGCACTGGAAAAACAAAGAAAAAACCAAAAACAAACAAAAAACCGCATGTAATTCTTGGCTATATGAGCCAGCCTGAAATAACTGAGATAGAAAATAAAATGATCAATCGTACGACAGTCCCTCTCTATCTGAAACTGCACACACTACACTTGCTACACATGCTCACACACTCACTTCAATGCATACATGGCTACGAAATTTAATTTATAGATTATACATTGCAAGAGGTTAACAGTAATAAAATATTTGCAACAACAAATGTCGATTTCCAAAGATGTGGAGTTTCCATAGAGTATTTTCAGATAGGAGTTGAGTGTTAGTACCTAAAGCCTCAGAAAGCAGAAGCATAGATGAGAAGGAAGACGGCACCATTGCAACAGTATGCAGGCGGGTAAGAAGGAAGACTATCGTCCAGCCAATAGCATCTGAGGGGTCTGAGGGAGTAAGTGAACCGGTGAAAAGTGTGCTCAATTCAACTAGACATGCTCCATCTTGAAGACTATTCACTGATTCCCGAAACGTCCATTTCTTCTACACAGGGACCAATCTTTTACATCACACAACTCTCCAAGCCTGAACAAAAAACACTGGGCTCACTTTCTAGCAAGGCACAGAGTGACAGGGGATGGGGAGACTGAGGGAGACAGATGACCATGCCTGAAATCCCAGGACTCAGGTGAAAGCAGGAGGGGGAGGACCTGAAGTTCCAGTCGTACTCAGTTACAGAGCTGAGGCCACAGTGGCTCACATAAGACCCCATTCTCAACACACACAAACGCACGCGACTCCTGAACAGACAGGCTTCAGTCTGGCCTTTCCTGTGAACCATTAGAAAAGCAGACCCTGAACCTTTGTACAGTCTCTTAATTTTTTCTCCCACCATAGCATTACCACACAGGATGGTAGACGCTAACAACTGCTTAGTGTGTGAGCCTAGACAGCACGCAGGTCCCAGGAGAAAGCTATGGGCATGTGTGATTAATCCTGGGTCTATCACCTAGCACCCTTAGCCATCTTCTTCCTGCTTGAGTCCCAAATTTCCAGCAGCAAACAAAGCTTAGAAACCAGAGCAATTAACACTTACCCCGAACACTCAAAAACAAGTTTCCCATGAACAACTAGAGGCTAACTGGTGATCAAATTAAGGTTGTAATTAAGAAAACAAAAACAAAAGGCTAGGGTTTAGCCCCACTTCAGCAAGGGCTAGTAGAACCTCCCTCTGTACAACAAGGATTAAACCCCGTGTTTAGCTGTGTAGGATGCTCCATCCCTTCTGATTCCAGCTTCCAAGAAGACTGAGGCAGGAGACGGGAACAGCAAGGCCAGCCTGGGCAACACAGCCTAACACTATCTCAAACAAAAACTCTGGGCAGACAAAAGGCTATAGGAGAAGGCACTGGTGGCCAAACCTGGTGACTGGTGACCGGAGTCCCATGCTCAGGAGTTGAATGGTAAGAAGGAGCCAACTTCTGTTGTCCCCTGATCTCCACGCCAATAGCATGCCATGAACACCCTGTCCCCCGCAAGTAAAAATTTTAAATTTTCATGCTTAACAAAGATATTTGACAGCTCAAATGTTAAGTACAAAGCTGAAATACTTAAGAGTGCCAGTATGCACAGTAGCCACAACCTCTTCCCCTTACAGCATCAAAAGCAAAAAAGGTAGTTTTGATAGAACTTTTAAAACATCAACACACAAATTAGATGCCCAGCCCAAAGCACCTATTTTCAGTCTGTTTTCCCAGAGAAGTTGCTCAATAGCTCCTTCCAAGGAAGGATTCTGACAACACAGCCATGAGCGTCAACAGGGGCCATACACTCCAAGTATCTGCAATTAAATGGATGAAAAGCTTTTCTTCCTTTCTTCCTTCTTTTCTTTTTTTTTGGGGGGGGGAGGGTCTGGGGGTGTTGTAACAGAATCTTTTACTACTGACATTTATTACCTAGGGAGCAAAGTGCACTGCAACTCCACACAGAGAAAGAGACATGGGCAGTCCTCACCCGCCACAGCTGAGTAAATACAACTCTAACTTACCAGAACTTAATCTCTGGAGCTTGAACCAAGGGAAAGGAAGTCAGAGCTGCCCAGTACTAAGTTAGACAGCACAAAGACACCTGCTAGCCAAGGAGAACATAGCAGTTTACTTTAAATTATAGCTGGAGTCAGGCCTGCCTGTGGCTCATGTGTAAGGCAAAGACTACTGTGAGTTTGATGCCAGCCTAGACTACTTACTGAGTTCTAGGCTATCCTGGTTGTTAAGTGTAAGAAAGATCCAATCCCAAGCACACACTTACACACACGCATCCCACTGTTAGAAGATAAACTACCAAAACTTATCTTGACCTCATGTGCGTGTCATAAGTCATACTATTGTCTGTTATTAGTCACTTGCAAGTTAGTCCTCACTACAAAGCATCCACAGAGGCAGAGACTGTGTCCTGTGTCACAGCACACTGACAGGAGGGCAGCTAAGTCTGCTGACTGATGAAAGCAGACTAGCCCGTGGTAGATCCTTGTGAGTTATTATGCTGGCAAAATCCCAATTATTGTATGCTTAACTTAGGTGATATTTCAGCAAGCATAACTGGCAATTATATGAGGAATTTAAAAGTACAGTCTTTGTTACTCATAAAAGTAACATGACTTAGTACCAATGAGGGGTTGGGGATTTAGCTCAGTGGTAGAGCGCTTGCCTAGAGAGCGCAAGGCCCTGGGTTCGGTCCCCAGCTCCAGGAAAAAAAAGGAAAAAGGAAAAAAACAAAAGTAACATGACTTAGTACCAAAACAAGGCACACTCGCAGGACGTGACGTCGGAGGAAAGGTACTTCCCTCCTGCAGCCATTCTCTGGTGCTTCTACTAGGGAAAGGAAGCTGGTACACAGTTCTCTTTGCACCTTCTGCCGTCCTCAGGTGCCACACTCATTACTGTGTGACATGGCACAAGAGGATAAAGAGGAAAGATCATGGGACTTGCACACAGGCTCACCTGGGAGAGCACAAAACACCATCCAGCCATTCGGATTAGGTTAGTTGCTCCTCCAGTTTAAGTATCTGGTTTGCAGATTCATCAAAACGAAGAGGCAAAAACTACCCCTTTCTCTTTTAAAAACACGCATGGAGGGCGTATAAACACAAATAAATAAATAAATGTAATAAAGATACCAACTCTATTAAGCATACAGTTTTATCTGTTGCCAAGGTTTCCTCCTGTGATAAAAAAAAAGGCATCTGCAGCCCTTCCCGAAGCAGAACTTAATTTACATACAGACATGTACATCAGCATACTTTGAGACCAATGGCACTCTGTGTTGGCCTCACTAATTCCTAGAAGCACCTTGAGTTCCTAAGGTACTTCTGCCCTAAAATACCAAGATTTCAATGAGGACTCGCCCCACATCTACTGACAATACAAGAGGCACAATTACAGAGTTTAGTTACAGAATGGCTCAATCTTAGTAAGTCAGCTCTACTCCAGATGTGTCCACATCCTAGGATTAAGGTCAGCAATTTGCACATTGGTATATAGTCTAGCAAATTCTTTACCTTTCAAAGCTCCCGAAGTATACTGTAAAAAAATTCTTTTAGGCGCTGTCCAAAGCAACATGTTCATAGAGCTCTGCCTCAAGATTTTCAATTTAATCTCAACTCTTAAAGAGACAGAGGCAGGTAGATCTTTGAATTCTAGGCCAGCCTAGTCTACAAAGCAAGTTCCAGAACAGCCAGGGCTACACAGAGAAACAGTCTCAAAAAAAAATTATTTCCACCAGAAAGACATGAGACTAAAGTTCCCAGCTGTCGTGTAAGAGGCACATGGTCTCCTAGCTCTTTGGCCAGTTGGTCATGCTGGAACAGATACTTGGCATACTGAACAACCATAAAAATTTAACCCTCTCCCATTTCTCCTCTGCTTTGCCTTGTGAGCCCTGGTTCACACATTCTTCAGAGATTATCTAATTTCAAGGCACAAAAAAATGTCTCTTTAGTGTATGTGACTGGGAGATGAAGCCAACTACTTCAATCATCTTTTATTTTAAACCCAAATGCCATCATGAAACCACTATCGGTCACGTGAGGTTTCCTGAAGGGAGTTTTAGGGAAGTCAGTTCCAAGCTGAACTAGAGAGCAAGGACTGGAATCACAAACAGGAGTGTCACAGTGTCCTGTACCAACTGACCCCCAAAGAAGGCTGAGATGGTACTCGAGACCATTTAGGAGCTTCTGTTTATTAGTGCCTCCTTCACAGGCCTTCATAGCAGAGGTGAGACACCAGGATACGAGGCACCTGCGCAGTGCTGTCCTGAAGAGCAGCATCACCGAGCCCTGCATGGTAAAGTTACTGGAGTGCCCATGTGTTTTATATTCTAGTAAGAATGAAGAAATGTGGGCTGGGGATTTAGCTCAGTGGTAGAGCACTTGCCTAGCAAGCGCAAGGCCCTGGGTTCGGTCCCCAGCTCGGGGGGCGGGGGGGGGGGGTGAATATAAAAAAGAATGAAGAAATGAAAGGGGGAAGGGTGTAAAGAAATAAAGTCAAAAGCAGGAGAATGATAAAATGAGTTTGAAACGCCTATGTAAAACCAGAACTCCCTCTTAAAAAGGAGCACACACACAAACATCAATATGCAGGTCAAACTGTCGCAGGTCAACCACTGACCTGTCCTGGTTGGGTTTTAAAGTTATCTTTCTCAGGCAGCAGAAAAAGGAGGTCTGGTAGTAGTACACTTGTTTCTTAAGGAAAGGACCAAAAGCACACTGGTTCTCCACATGGTTTAACTAACCATTTCCGAAGCTCTCATTACACTGCCAAGCACCATCTCGAGCAGTGAGAACCCACACAACTGGAGACAGGTCTTAACGCAGGTGCACACTCCCAGACAGGACTTCAGCGATGAGGTAACCTGCCAGGATTCTACTCTGCTATGACTTCGAAAGGGCACAAGGGAAAACAACTTAGGCCAGTCACTGAAAAGTTTAGGCATGGAGAGGGAAAGATAAAAGATTATCACAATGCTCAGAAAATCCTCAGATAAGGCGGCAGGATCTGAGATCAGAAGGCAGAAGAAACATTCAGCATTACAATACTGGGGTCTTTTCTGAGACAGTCTTACGAGCTGAGGCTGAATTTGAACTCTTAACCCTCCATCTCCCAAGCACTAGGATGAGGTGTGCACTCCGATGATCCTATCTGGAGAATCTCCGACATATCCCAGGACAGACAGACCACTATCATGTCACCCCACTGCACAACTTGAAAGGAAAACAGCAAGAGGCCATTCTCAATGACAGAGTGTGGGGTCGCCCCACTAGAGCTTACCCTCACTGCACAGTAGATAACCCATCTGTTGTGTACATAGGCAAAATGTTTGGAAAACCCTGACATTCCCATGCTGAAAGCCTAGCCCCTAAAGGAATGATTTTAGAAAGTGGGGTCCTAGGCAATGTTGAGTTTAGTCTAGATCACAGCACAAGGCCTCCATACCAGGATTAGTACTCTTTAATGGCATGTAAGGCACTAGTGAGAAGATGTTAAAACCAGAAGCAACCGATGTCACCTAGAATCTAATCTGGTGACATCTTAACCTTCTACTTCCACAGTCCAGAACTATGACAAATAAATGATCTGCTGCTTAAGCCACACAATCTCCGAGGTTCTGTTATGTAGCTGCCTATGGGAGCTAGCACAAGTTCAAGCACTTTTACAACCTTTTCTCTATCCAGTAATGCTTTCACGGAAGAAGACAGAGATCAGAAACACCCATCTACAGTATAATTAGAAGCACCTCAGGCAATGTGGAGCTGCCCAGCAGCCCAGTTGTGTGACAATGCAGAGTTCAGTACTTCTCAATCTGAGTGTCCCTCAGGACACTCTGAAGGTGGACCACTGAGTTCTGGGCTCGGGGTTTCAACTTCTAAACAAGGCCACCCATAGTCTCTCAAACTAGGCCAAAATTCAGGTTTTTCAGGCAGATTTGGTGACATGGCCCTCAAGGCTGACACAGGGCCACTACAAATTCAAGGGCAGCCAGGGCTACATAAGGAGATTCTGGCTCAAGAAAAGAAGACTGGGGCTGGAGAGATGGCTCAGCGGTTAAGAGCACTGACTGCTCTTCCTGAGGTCCTGAGTTCAATTCCCAGCAACCACATGGTGGCTCATAACCATCTGTAATGGGATCAGATGCACTCTTCTGGTGTGTCTGAAGACAGCTACAGTGTACTCATATACTTTAAATAAATAAATCTTAAAAAAAAAAAAAAAGAAAGAAAAGAAAAGAAAGCTGCCTGCCAGGAAGATGGTTCAGCAAGTGAACTGCTGGCCATGCAGGCCCACCAACAGTTTGACCCCTGGTCCAGTACAGAGGAACAGGTCCACAAGGATGGCCTCTGTGCTCTCTGACCTCCACATGCAGCATCACACTTCTGCACCCATACACACACGGTAAAAGAAAAATGTCCACAGCCGTTAGTACTTTTTGTAGTATGTATTATAACGCTCAAAACAGGGGTTTCCCTATCACATAGTCTAGAATACAAGGTAAGAAAAATAGCTGATGTAAGGTCCACAGCCTAAAGGAAATGTAAAACTACTTTAGAGCTGACGCTCCTGTCAAACTCTTTCTGTGACACTTAACTTTATCCAGGCAGCAAAGTAATATAGTAATACCCTGCTCTCCAACTGAGTTTCTGAAAAGTAATTACTCTGTAAATATTTTCATAATGCAAGTTGCTCAGACACAGGTTATTCTATCTTGGTAAGAACCTGCACCCACCCATAGTCTCAAAGGTCTCCTGACTAACGGGGCTCGAAGGACCAAGTTCTGCCAGGTCTCTTCCCAGGAATTACAAGACAGCAGTGAATCGTGAGCCATTCATGAGAAACTTAGAATGATAGAACCTTAAATGGAAGAAATGGCCAGGGTCACCAGCCAGGCACAGGTGTCACCGTAGTTCACAGCAGAGCTGGAGAGACACTGCTCAGCGAGTATGAGTAGCCCTGATGTTCTGGGAAGCACCATGTTCCTTTGGTTCCCAGGACCCATACCAGGCAGCTCACAAGTCTGACTCCGTTCCAGAGAATCCCAAACCACTTTTGGCCTCGACAGGTGCCGCACACGGCGGACACTCAACACACAGACAAGTAAAAATAACATTTAAGTTCTAGGTAATTGGGGGATGGGGATTTAGCTCAGTGGTAGAGCGCTTGCCTAGCTAGCGAAAGGCCCTGGGTTCGGTCCCCAGCTCCGAAAAAAAGAAAAAAAAAAAAAAAGTTCTAGGTAATTACAAAAATAATGTACTAAATCATCCTGGTTCTTATGTGATCTATTTTCGAGACTCAAAATCAGTTTTTTAGCAAGGAATGGATCAGTTCTTGCCTGGCATCAAGAGAGCCTAGATTTAATTCCTTATACCTTAAATGAATAAGAAACCTATGGCTCTGACAAACTTCCAACCTAACCATATACTAACAACTACCGTAAAGGATGGTTTACAATTCTATACTAGTAACTGGAAGCCAAGAAGAACAGAATCCTCCTCTCTCGGGATTCTGAAGAGTGAATGAGGAAATTCATGTAAGATTCACATATAATGCTTGCATAGCACAAACTAGGCCACAGTGAAGGTAGGTAGCTATCACGAACACACTTTCAGCAGGATGCTACTTCAAAGTCAAGGTCTTAGTACAGACGCCTGCCCCTGAGCAATGTTTGGAGAAATTGTTCCCTAAGTCCATTATGATATAGGTTTTTTTTGTTTTGTTTGACAGCCTAGATTCCTAAACAGATATTGAACTTGGAAAACAAAAACATCATTTATCTGAACTGGATGATAAAGAGTCTGAGGCTCTGGACTAAAGTGGGACCAGCCTGTGAATTCCACCACCTCAGGGTCAGAGCAGAAGTCTGCCCAAAGATAAAAGGACAAAGCCACCTGTGTTTGTCAGCAAAGACACAATAAACACAGCAAGTAACCACAGCATTTCTGCCTAGGTGACCTGTTTTCTAAGGACAGAAGCAAGCTATGGGGTCCACTCCACTTCCAGGGAAATCACTCCGTAGAACCTCTAAAAGGATGTACCCCAAACATTACAGTCTTTAGTCCTCTACCACATAGCCGAATTCATACTGTTCTTAAAGTCAAAGTGCACTACTTTTGAGTCAGCTGAGATTAAACAGGCAGGTTCAAATGCACCCTTGAGGGCTCAGCACGCAGGCAGTAAGCAAGAAAAAGCGGAGACAAAACAAACCAAGGCATCCAACAGATGTTTTTTTAAAATAACCATTTAAATAAATACCACACCGACCCTCACACTTCCCCCCCACTCCCCTCCTTCTCACTACCCCCACACATTCCCCACACCACACTGGTGCTGTGTCTTGGGAGTGGTCAAGGGGGGTCCTTTTAACTGAGATAAACAAGCAAGCTGAAAGCTAACAAGTTTAAGAGTGAAAAAGCATATAAAAATCTTGGCTGCTGGTGATAAGCAGAAAAATCATGACTGTGCCAATGCCAAGGGAAAAGGAAATCTAAGATCGAACACTGCAGACTTGGGATCTAGAAGCAACAAAGCCGTAAGACAGGTAGGTAGGTAGCAGGCAGCACATGGCCCATTTCCCATCATGGGGGTGATGATTCAAGCAAGGCTCTCTGGGTCTGTGGAGTACATATAGTCCTATAGTCAGGTCCCAAAGCCCATTAGTATTCAGTAGCAACATAACTTCCTGGAGGATGACAAAAATCTGCCCCGGATTACTGGGTGATTTCTTACATGCACCATAACCAACACTTAGGTCAACATTTAGGGAAGGAATTCCCACTGCAGCTGGCTGCAACACCGCATTCTTGGCATCGGGCTTCTTCCCATTGCAGTCCACTCTTACAACCCGCAGAAGTCACTGGGAAATACTCAAACCTGTCCCAAAGACACTCTTCTGATAGGTACAGGTGACAGACAAAACCTCCCTCAGGGGCTGGCGAGATGGCTCAGCGGATAAGAGCACTGACTGCTCTTCCAGAGGTCCTGAGTTCAATTCCCAGCAACCACATGGTGGCTCACAACCATCTGTAATAGGATCTGATGCCCTCTTCTGGTGTGTCTGAAGAGAGCTACAGTGTACTCATATACATAAAATAATAAATAAATCTTAAAAAAAAAAAAAACTCCCTCAGATCTATCTCCTCCTTCAATGCAATATAACAAACACACACCTTCCCTCCATTTAACTACCCACTGAATAGTTAAAACTATTGACTCAGTGTGTCTACCCTAATTTGACTCCTCTAAACTGTGGGACTAAGGCTCAGTGACATGAGTGGGTCTGGAGGTGAGTCCTCAAAACCCTCACAGTAGTTCACGACTACCTGCAACTGCAGTACAGGAGAGCCGAGGGCCCTCTTCTGAACTCAGCGGCCTGTGCATGCATGTGGCCCATGTGCACACTCAGACACATACATAGCTGATACCGTGTAGGATTAAGGAGTTCAACTCCAGGTCCTGCACGCCTACTACCCAGGACAGATACACTATGACACGTTCACTTTACCAAAATGCAAACAATCCAAGGCAAGAAAGTTTGAGGAGATCTGAGTTGGGAGACTTCTTTGGTTGGTTGGTTTTGGGACAGGGTTTCTCTGTGTAGCCCTGGATGTCCTGGAACTCACTCTGAAAACCAGGCTGGCCTCAAACTCAGAAATCCACCTGCCGCTGCCTCCTAAGTACTGGGATTAAAAGTATGCACCACCACTGCCCCAAGAAAGAGATATTTTATTTCTACACTAGAATCTGTAATCAAGATTCCAAACTTGCATGGCTGACAAGATGGCTCAGTGGGTAAAACTGTTAATAACAAGTCTGACCTGCATTCACTACCTCCCAACTCTCCATGCACTCTAAGAAGGTAGGCGGAAAGAGGTACTACATACGCACGCCCGCACAGACAGAGAGACAGAGAGGCAGAGAATCCAAACTTCCATACTGGTGCAATATAACCCCTACCCACTTCCAGGAGGAAGCATTTTTCTGTCAGAAGTGGCTTGACCGTTGGCCACACAATTCACACTTGGGTATTAAGCACCCACGGATGGCCCTTCACAAGTGCCAGGTTTAAACTCAAAGACCAGAAGGTGAGAAAAATCACAACCACTGCATCTCAGAGGCTCCATAAGGAGTAAGTGTATCTGTAGCCTTGAGCTTCTTGGCCATGGTCAATCTAATAAACTGTATTAAAGCCACATCTCTAAAGCAAATGACTAAGCAAACTGCATATATGCAGTCTTAGCCGAGCCAAGCAGTCTAGGGTCTACAGCAACTCAGCTTGAGCACAACTGCAGCCCTTCAGAAATAAATAACAGCAGGATAACCACTGTTATTGGGCAGATACCAGAGAAATGGCTCAGTGGTTTAGAGAGCTTCCTGTTCTTCCAGAGGACCTGAGTTCCGTTCCCAGCACCCACACTGGCTGGATTACAACCATCTTTAATTCTTAACTCCAAGGGATCATATTTCCTCTCTGGCACCTGAACACGTGTGACATTCACTCACACCAATGATTTGCAAAGAAAATTCAGCTAACTCTAACAACACTGTCCAGATTTACCAATCAAAACTGAACTACAACCACCACAGGGCTATCCTGAATATACAACTCCAAAGGTGACAAGCCCTTCCAAATGCAGAAATTAGTATTATCCACAAACTGGTCTGAAACTTAGCAGATTCCAACACAGCCAGAAAAACTAGCAAGCCTATCCAGCCATTCTTTTTCAGGAATTTTATGGGTAGTATACGATCTGTAACACTAAAGTAAAGCAGAAGTCCAGAAATGACAATACCATTTGGATTCAGCCAAGCCATGAAATTAGCAATCATCATGATCAAAGGGCAAGTTAATATTTTAACCTTTCTCTCTTTTAAAGTATTTAGCTTGTTGGATGCTCCCCATCTAAACAGCTCTCCCTCTCTCAGTCCTGACCATCCCTCCCTCCCTCCCTACGTCTGCTCGGTTCTGACCACCCCCACTCCTGCCTGTGTACTTTTCCCCTAAGAAAGGGTTTCTCTGGCAGCCTTGCCATCCTAGAACTAGCTCTGCAGAGCAAGCTGGCCTCTCAAGCTCACACAGCTCCACCTGCTTCTGCCTCCAGTGCTAGGACTAAGGGTGTGTGCCAGCCCCTGGCTCTAGCCACCTGACTGACCTGGTATACACCCACAGCAAAGTACTGTGCCAAGTATTCTGGATGCATACACACAGCCCAAGAGAACTCAATCCCTTTACAGCAGATGCTGCCTCATCTTTTCTAGGGAGTGAGTGGACGTGAAACGGTCTTCTCTGTACGGCAGGCTGGTTTGAACTTGAAGCAGTTCTCCTGCCTCAAGCCGTCTAAATAGCAAACCCCAAGTGCTGAGACTACAGGCACATGCCTTCATACCTGGCTGTCTCTCTCTCTCTATCTTCTAAATCCCTTCCTAGTACCTCATCAGCATGAAGTATTTAGGCCCATCCTCACCCCCACTGCGGTCTCCAGATCTTCTGATGTGGAGATTATGCTCTCAGCAACAGGACTGCAGCTCTCACAGCCTTAGCAATACTGGACGGTCAAAGTCAGTGCCGTCCCAAGTCCCTTTCTTCTTACTTTTGCTTTAAAAGCTGATGGCCTCTCTAAGAGCTGAACCTACCAAAAATTAGTCATGGCCATAATTACATTCATAATCCCTGCATTATGTAAACTAAATCAAATAGACCCTCTCAGAACACTATCTTTAAAACAAAACTAAACGAAAAAACAACAGAAACGCCTTTTTGTGATGTAACTGATGACAGTCTGGATTTAGTTCCTAATTTTGGGGGTGGGGCAGTGGGGAGTAGTGGTAAGATAGGGTCTTGGCTGACCTTAAAGGCAGAGATCCACCTGCCTCTGCCTTCCAGATCTGGAATTATAGGTGTGGGACACCATACCCAGCTCCCTGGGTTTAGTCTTAAAAGACAATGACAAGATTTTCTACCGAATCAGATTCTTCTCCATAAAAAGAAAGTTATCACTGAAGGATCAGATCCAGAAATATTAATATAAAATGGAAATTTCTAAACTCTACCCAGGTAACCTTGAAATAGGATCTTGTCAGCTGAGTGACCCAGAACTGGGCAGATGAGAAGACTTTTAGCATGTGCATTACTGAGCAGCCCTGTAAAAACTGTCTAAGCAGGCCTGGCGCTTGAGAGAGGAGGTTTATCATACACAAATGAACAAGAGAAGAAGGGAACAGAGAACCTTCGGTGTCTTCCTCCTTTCTGGTATTCCAGAGATGAAAATCCACTCCAAGACCTCATGCCAAAACTACAGATCCTTCTGCAAAGTACAAGGCTGTAACTCGGTCTCCCAAGCCACCCTTCTGAACACTGAGCTTAACCTCACTAGGAAACTCAAGGCTCTTTCCAAACTTCTCTAGGCTTCTCTATGGAACTGCAACTGACGTTTAACAAAGTTTCACGGCTTCCTTGGTAGTTTTTTTCGGATGCTCTCCAAAGCTCTCTGACCTGCACGCCCTACACACATGCTGCACTCACTACCTTGTTCTCTCTCCCCTTTAAGGGTTACTTCACTGTACCTTGTGAGGTGCTGGCATTATGGAAAAATGTTTATTAACTTGCCCGTCAAACAGTCTACAGAACCGTTTCCATCTTAGAGCAGAAACGTCCTGGGTACACCCTGACAGCTCAGCAAGTATTTACACAAAGCTCTGAAACATTCGGTTCCTTCCGAGGAAGAAGCTGCTGTGTCAAGCAGAGAATTATCAAACAGTTTCTTCTACCTTTATTCCTCCTCTGCAGAGGCAAGCTTCCCTCCAGCACAGCTCCAATATGCAGAAATTACACTTCTAAACTACTAAAAGAAGAAAAACATGAAAAATTCAGGTGTGCTGGGGTAGGGTGGGGTGGGGGAGACACCCACTCCCAACACCACAGCAAGCCATACTATGTCCTTCTTTAAAGCCTGGTAGGAGGAAGACTACCTAAAGAACTTCCTGTCTAACACTTGGTCTTTCCTGTTCCAGGCTCAGAACTTTTGTTTCTCTCAGCAAACTTACAGGGCAAGTCCAGGCATTCAGATTACAACCAACCGCCCAAACCAGACCTAGACCTGCCCAAACACCGGAGTCTCAGAGCTAAATGCTACCTCTCTCTCCACCTCTCTAACCACCCGCTCCTGCCTCAAAGCAGTATGCCGATGTTAAATTGTATCAATACCTACTTCCTGTCCCTCCTCAGTAGCAAGCCTTCTGGGGATCCCACAGCAACTCTTTCCAAGTCTGACTGAATGAAGAAGCCTAGTACCTTCACCGTCTGGGACCTCCAACCAGATGAACTAACTAACCAACAGATTTGACGGGTTTTTGAGACTATTTTTTATATGCCATATTCAACTTCTCCAAGCTTGTCCCTGCAAATGCCAGGAAACAACTTTGGGTTCCTTAGGCCTAGGGGAAGAAAGATAGCTTTAAAACACCTCTGAAATTCCTACCCAAACCCAGTAAGATTAAGAGTTCGAAAACCAATCTGAGCAACACAGAGTAGGACTACATCTCAAACATACACACACACACACACACACACACACACACACAGGCAAGGCAGGTGGGTGAGTGGGAGCTACTTAAAACATTATTTGGTCCATCCACTTCATTTAACCGAAAATGTAAATGACTTGCCCTGGGTCAGGTTCATATGGAACCCAAGCCTGCCTGCCTCCCTCCTGAGTGCAAGCTCCGACCCTTCAGCACTAGGCAACATGAAACTCAGTGTGCAACTGAAGACCAATCGAAAATTTAAAAATAAAATAAATAAAAGAAGGGATTCAAGATCTCTTCCAAAGCCCAAGGAAGCACAGTTTACTGGAAGCACTGGAGGATACTATGCAGTTATCAATTTATTCTGTATACTTCACTGGTTTGTTTTGATACAGGGTCTCGCTTTGTAGCTCTGGGTCTCTCAAAAATCAGGACATCTTCATGCTTCTTCGGCCTCCCGAACTGGGATTACAAGTATGTGCCACCATACTTTTTCCCCTTTGATACAGGGTTTCTCTAGGTAGTCCGGGCTGGCCTGGGATTCACTATGTAACGTAGGTTAGCCTTAGATATATGGTCTTCCTGCCTCAGCCTGGTGAATACAGGAGTCCAGGTGTCAATCCTCATCCCTTGCTTAAATACCACACTGTAAACATCTGCGCACTGCTCTGCTTCCAAAACGTAAAGGATTTTAAGCAAATCAATACAATCAACAGGAAAAGGTCCGGCCTATTACCTCTGCTAGCCTACTCTCACACTTAAAAAAGTTCAGCAACTGCTCTGTGAAAGCCTACTGTAGCGGACAGCACACTGGTGCAACTGATCCAACATATGAAGGCTATAGCAGGCTCTGCTCATCAGTTTATAACATGGAGGGTTATGAACTGCAACTAAAAAAGTCCTTCTAGAGATAAGTCAGTCCTGAAGAAGTCAACCTTGCGGCTCCCTCCCTTCTCGCACCATGACCCCAACCCCATCACGCACCACCATGGACAGTAGTCACATAGATAAAGTCTCCACAGCGGCACTGTCAGTGTGGCTTTTTCCTGGCCCTTCTAGGTTGAGGGAACTTCACCTGTTCTGTAGTCCAGCCAGCCCAGAGTCCCTGCCAGCAGGCAGGCAGGCAGGCATCCTGACAACAGACGTCCTGCATCTGTTTCCCAGGGCTCTGGGGTCTCAGCTGGTGTGCACAGTACAAACAATCCAGAACGCCTCACTGCAGCTTCGCCTTGGTTTTGTAAAGGGGTCTCTGTGGCTCAAGCTGGCCTCAAACTTCTGTTCCTTCGCCCTCCACCTCGCACACATACACACACTCTCACTAGGCTGTATTATGCATTTTCACTATGATAAACTAGTATTACTCTCAAGGTGCTCCTGTTAAAGGTGACCCACGGGAAGCTTCCCCGTAATCCATGCATACGGGTGTCCTAAAACCGGGTCATCGCCCCACCCAAGCCCTTGAACCATGCTACTGGGGATGAAGGGATGAAGGAGCACTCCACTGTCAATGTCCTAGTTCCTACGAAACACACTGATCTTCTATTTCATAAAAACAAAGTCAAATATCATCATCCTACCCAATCATCCACTGGAAGAAAAACATTCCTTTTGTTGTTTTGTTTTGAGACTGGGTCTCACTATGCAGCTCTGGCCTGCCTAGAACTTACTCTGTACTCTGTAGACCAGGTTGGCCTAGAATTCAAGAGTTCTACCTGCCTCTGCCTCCCAAGAGTTACCACACCCAGCCCTAAAAAGAAAAGAAAAAAAAACAAACAAACAAACAAACAAAAGGACTCTTCCATCTCTGCCTGGGTTGAGGAAAGAGGAAACCTTGCTTATTACCTGAGAACTAGGGCTATAGCTCCACTGGTGAGTGCTTACCCAGCATCTGTGAAACTCCAGGTTCAACTCCCCAGGATTACATAAAATCCCTGGCCTAGGGCTGGACAGACTCCACGGAGTACCGGTGAGAGCACTTACTGCTCTTGCAGAGGACCTGGGTTCCTTCAGTTCCCAGCACCCACATCAGGTGGCTCACAAGAGCCAGTAACTGTTTCAGGGAATCAGACACCTTCTGGCCACTTCTGTCACCTGCACACATATGGTGCACACAAACTCACGTAGGTGCAAACACATTCACATCAATTTTAAAAACCTACAAAACCAAACAGGCCTGGTAAAGCATACATACACAGATTCCAAAACTTCAGGGGTGGATGCAGAAGGAACAAGAGTTCAAAGTTATCCTTGAGTTCAAAACCAGCCTCACACTTCAAAAGGTGTGACAGGTGTATCCTTAAGTAGCAAGAGAATCCCAGAGCAAAGCCTATTTCCCTACATCCCTAGGGGCTACAGACTACTGACACCTGGACTGCTATAGGTACCTGAATCTTACAAAACTAAAGTTGTACTATCTCCTCCACAAGTTACTACTCTCCAGCTCATTCCCTACACCTCAGAACTGAGGTGAAATGGAATAGGATTCTATTTTGTGAGTGCTGGAGCTTGGTGACACCCTACATACACATGCACAAAGTCATACAATAGCAGCACAATGAGGGTTCTAAACAAGCACTCAACCCACATTCTCATGTTCCCTAGACAAAACACATGGCCAGTACCTAGACACGTAGTGGATGGACAATTATTTAAAGACCAAGACCAAAAATTACTGTATCCCAAAAGTTAATTAAGAAATAAACAAAACATGGCTCTTGCCTGTAATCCTAGCATTCGGGAGGCAGAGACAGCTACATATACACTCTAAGTCCCAGAACGTCCTAGGGTAGGAGACCCTGACTCAAAACAAACAAACACTCCCAATTATTTCCTCTAATAAATAGTTCAAGAAAGAAAAATTTCTTAGTCAAAACCAAACAAAAGCAAGAGAAGGCAGATCTGCACAACAGGATGGCTAGGGGTGTGCACTCACTGTCTCTAAGCCAGAGCCTATCCCCCAGGTATTATCCGCCCTGTCTCCCACAGGTTCTCACACAGGTGAGGAACATCAGGGGAAGACGAAGCCTCACAGCAGAGCTTGCCTTACATGACTATTCTCAAAGTTCCCAGCTCTACACAAGAATACAAAAGTAGGTGGAGGAGGACAGGGAAGGGACACAGGACACAGCAAAGGTACCACTCTTGGGGATGGAAACCTGAGGGGGCTTCTCCCCTCCTTGAACAGATGACTCCAGAGGGAGCCAGATATTCCCGGGGAAAGCACCCAGGGAAAGCAAAGGAAAACAAAACAAAATGTATAAAAAGGACCGAAAAGAGGCAGCCATGTGTCACTACTGTGGGTCACCTTTACACCTTAGAAGACAGAAGGGAGAAAGTTATACAACTTAAAATATAAAGAAAAATGTTGGCACGTCTCTATTTTAAAGCTCTAAAGTAACTGACGACAAAACAAATATTCCAGAAACAAGTCAGAAATATCCTAAACCCAGCCCTTAGGAGAAAATCTCTCCCTAGACCACAAGGCCATCAGCATCTCCTTCAATTGAGCTGTTCTCCCAAAGTTCAATTAACAAAAGGAAACGTTCACAAGATTCAACATGTAAACAAAGAGACAAGCCTTGCAGGACTCTTGAACCCACTATGAAATTGTCAGAAGGCTCCCAGCTCTCAGCAAAATATTAACAAAACCATCTTCTCCCCCTACAGATCTCACATTTGCCTTTTAATTTAAAAAAAAAAAAAGCCAGTAAAATAATTTCAGTTCTGTAGCTGAACACAGTGTCAAAAACTACTCGAGACAAATGTATCTTCAGAGCTATCAAAGAACTCATTTATACCATCAGGAAAGTCACAAAACGAAAACAAACAGCAAACCCATTGTAGAGGAAAAACTCAGCTACTGTTCCAGCAACACAGAATCTATTTCAGACTGCATAAAACATAACAAGCAAAATAAATCCAAGGTGCAAGCAAAATGCCATCGCCTCCTCTTTTGTTTCAGGCACAATGTAACAAGGGCAGCCTGTCTGGGACTCTGCTCCTGCTGATACAGTATTGCTGCTTAAACCTCCCTCCTCAAGGTCACAGCCAATTTCAGCTCTGGAATAAAAGGCGGATAGTGGCATCGATGGTTTGGGTTATCACTGGCAGAAAAGCAGAGTGTAAAAGTTTATGAGCTCATCAGGATTGTTGTACCATTACATCAGAGGCAATTATAAATGGCCAAGAGCAGAAGATGGGGAGCCAATCAGATCACAGATAGGATGTCAACCTAAGACCAACTGTCTCCTGGCTTTGACAGAAGGATTTTACCTCCATAATTCAAATCCCAAACCAAAGCAATCTGCACTTACTACTCCAATCACTCAGCTGTTTACCAGCACTTCCAGAGAGAAGCCCAGGCCACTGGGCCGGCGGAGACTAAGGAAAGAGGTGGCCCGGGCGGCCCAGAGCGAACCACAGTCGGCCTCAAGCTGCCCCCAAGCAGGCCCCAGCTCTCCCCCGAGGTCCCCCGAGCCCTAGGGGCCACTCTTTAAAAGCATATATTGGGGAACTGCCTAGAGGAAGGCAAGGGGGACAGAGGAACGGCAGGTGAGCAAGAAAATGTTGCTTCTTTCTCCCGGGTTCCTGACACTGCCTACACCCCTAACCTGAACCCCCAGCACCCCCTCACTCGGGCCTGGCCCTTCCAGGCACACTTTGCTCTGCACCCCCCTGGAGACCCCCAGAGTTCGAAAGGACCAGCGGAGGAGGAGAAACCGGACAGACACCTCTGGAAAAGCCCCACACAAAGGCTGATCGAGGGAAGGAGAGGAGGGCAGACAGGCAGCCATTTTAAGAGAGAAGAGCCAGACAATGGCAGCTCCCCGGCAGTGGGGGCCCAAGCCTGAGGGGAGCCCACGGCCGGGGCCTGCTCCCCACAGCCGCCACCCACCCCCCTGCCCCGCTCGCCCCAGCCCCCTCCCCACTCAGCTGTGTACCTGAGGGGTCCGGGCGAGCGGCTGCCCCCCGCCGCCGCTGCTCCCGGGGCTCATGGGCGCGTGGTGGCTCCTTTGTTGGGCCCCTCCCGAGGCGGCCGCTGCCGCCGCCGCCGCAGCAGCAGCCCCCCAGCACTGCGAGGCCATGTCCGCCGGGCCCTTGCCCGCGCCCCCGTCCTGGGGCCCGCCGCCGTAGTCGCCCCCGGGGTAGCCCTGGTAGCCCCGGGCCGAGCTGGGCGACGTGAGCAGTTGGTTGAGGGTGGGGGTGGCGGTGGGCTGGGGAGTTCCCCCGCCGGCCGCTGAGGGGCCGCCTCCCCCCATGGCCCCGAAGCGCTGCGGAGCGAAGGACGAAGACGACGAGGAGGCAGAGGCGCTGGAGGAGGGAGGCGGCTTGGAGCCCGCGGCCGCCGCGCCGGAGCCCGGAGTGCCACCTCTCGGGGAGCTCAGCGCGTAGGCCTGGGGAGGCGGGGGGTAGGCGCTGCGGTTGGGGTAGTAGGAGTTGTACTGGTGGTTGGGGAAGCCGTGGTCGTGCGAGTTCTGCTGGGGCCCGGCGTAGGGCTCCAGGCCCCCGCCACCGCCGCTCTGCAGCGCTGCCAGGCCAGGGCTTTGTTGTCCGCCATGTTGTTGGTGGAAGACGGCGGCCGCCGCGGCGGCGACGGCAGACGGGCTCCGGCCGTAGGGTTGCCCGAAGCCGTAGGCTGGGGGCGGCAGGGCGGCCGCGGCTGAGTGAGGAGGCGCCCCCACCCCGTCGCTGCTGCCGCCGCCGCCGCCGGGCGGCTCCGTGAGGTTATTGTTCAGGGCGGGCCTAGGGCCCGCGTTCCCGTTCGAGTTCTTCAGGTCCGGCTCCGCGCCGGGCCCGCCGCCGCTGCCGGCTCCGCCGCCGCCGCCACCCCCATTGCTCTCGGCCCCGTCCTGCAGCTCCTTTCCCAGCGGCTGCGGCGGCCCCACAGCGGGGCCCTCGCTTTCCTGCCCGGCGGCTGCCTTCATTTCCCCGCGCTCGGCCGCTGCCGCCGCCGCCTCGCCCCCCGCCTCCTCCCGCTGTTGCTGCTCGGCTTTCTTCAGCTCCGAGGGCGGCGGCGGCGGGTTGCCCAGGCTGCTGGCGGCGGCGGGGGCGACCTGCGCGGCCATGATCCCCGCTGTCTCGTCCGCGGAGAGACCCGGCCCTGTCTTCGTCTTCTCCCCCCTCCCACCCCGCCCCGGGGCCGAGTCCCCCGGGCTGCCCTCCCCACCCGCCCGGGCGGGCCTCGCGGGGCTCCGCTGCTGCGCTGCGCTCGCTCCTCTCCCCCCCGCCCCGCCGGCTCAGGCTCCGGGCTGGCGGCGGAGGAGGAGGAGGAGGCGGCGGCGGCAGCCGAGGCGCCGGCGGCTCAGCTGCTCCCGGCTCTGTCGGCTCGGGACCCGGCTCTCCCGGCTCATTCCCCCCAAGCCCTTGCCTGGGAATGAGGGGGGCGGTGGAGGCTCCGCTCCCCAGGGCCTGGCCCCGCTGTGACTCTCCGCTTTCTGCTGCCGGAGAAAGGAGGAGGGAGGGAGGGAGGGAGGCGAGGGGGAGGGGGCGGGAAAGGAGGGAGGGAGCGGGGGGGAGGGGGGACCCGGGACGGGCGGGCTGGAGGGCGCGCGGCGGCGGACGGGGCGCCGGGAGGCAGAGTAGGAGCGCTGCTCCGGCGGGCGCCCTGCCTCGCCTCCCCGGCCGCGGCTCGGGCCGAGGCTGCTGCGCGGCGGCGGCAGGCGAGCGAACGAGCGGGCGGGCGGGCGGGCGGGCGGGCGGCGGGACTGAGCAGCTAGAGCGCCCCACTCTCCTCCGAGTCCCCCTCACTCCGACACGAGGCTCAGCACTGCCATTTTACCCAGCGCCGTCGCGGCCGCCTGAAAAACCCGGAGTGGAGCGCGGAGCGGGCGCAGGCCGTGGAATGGACTCGCTCCCTTCCCCTCACAAAGGAGGAGGGGAGAGAACGAGCCGCGGCGGCGGCAAGCCCTCAGCCTCTTTCGCTCGGCAGCGCCGCCGCCGAAGGCTTCGGGGAAAACCCGGCCCGGAGCCCGCGCCTCCGGAGCCTGCGCCGCCTCTCTCGCGGCGTTCCCATCCTGGCCTGTCCCCTCCTGGCCGATCTGAAGGGAGCGGGCCGCGTGAACTTTACCCGCGCCTGCAAAATTGGCCTGAGCCCGAAACCGCGGCCGCAGCGGCCGGGACCTGACCCCCTGGCACAGGGCCTGGTCTCTTGGCTGCGACTTAGCACCTCCGCAGCACTTTTCTTCTTCAAAGCCTTTTGCAGACCTGCTCTTGAGACCCAGCTGAGTGAGCCCTGCTTTTTGCCCCCTTTGGCTAGCCCCAAAGGAGGACTGACCATTGTTCAAACTATCGGTTCTCCATGCCCTGCCCTCATTAGCCCTCCCTGACAAGGCCTTGGGGGCATGAGGTCTGGATTATCCCCCATTTTACCAACAGACAGAAGAGAGAGAGGACTGCCCAGGTCACTTAAAGTCAGAGGGCAGAAGAGTGTAGCTATAAAAAGTGGAGTCGCCAAAGCTGCATCTTGTCTACTTAGCCTGAGAAAAGGAGGAAAGGAGAAAAGAGAGGCACTTACGTTGTGAACAAATCCAACAACAGGATCAGTGTCAGGAGGTTTGAAATCGAACGTGGTCATCCCACCACTTCTCTTAAAATGGTGGCTACTGATGCTTTGGGGGCTTAAGACAGTCCTCCAGGCAAACCAAGCTCCATTAGCACTTCCTAAGGGAACCTAGCTCACAATGGCCAGTAGCCCCAATCTCCAAAAGTACCTTGAAGATGTAAACAAGCCCACAGAAAAGGCTCCAGGGACTGGAAGAACCTCAGTGTTCAAAAACCACTGCAAAAGAGGGATGCAGAAAATGGAAACCATTTCCTCTTTAAAGAGAGAAAAAGCAGAGCCTAATAGGTCACACAAAACGGATGCCCCTCAGATCTGCTGTCTCTCCTAAGGTGTAAGACTCCTTGAAGTTTACCAGAGACCCTAAGGCCAGGTTTATCTGAGAAGATCAAGGCATTCACGGAAAAGCTCAGTTACCCAGATCTACAGGCCTTGCCAAACCCCACAGCAACCTTTTCTTCTGTCAGGCTTGGAATGCTTTCACAGGGCAAGCTAGGAAAAACCAGAGGGAATTCCAGCTTCTCACCAGGACCAAGACTGCCTTGGAAAAGCATCAATGACAAAGGCCTCTTTTCCTCCCAGATTTTATAAATGGAGATTTCGGGCCACAGATCATTATTTTAGAACTTGTGGGTTCTGCAGGCCCCTGGAGTTCTGACCATGTCATGGGTCAACATAAATAATTCTGAAAGGCTAAGTCATTTCTACTACCCCCAAGACATCCCATACTACAAACCCTCGTAGTAAACTGCGAATGGAGAGATGGCCAGAGCCTCTCTGCTCTCCCATCCCCCAACCAAGAACCAAACCAACCTGCCAAGACGATGGAACTAGCTGGTATGGACCAGTGCCCTCTTTTCATTCACGGTCCTCAGAAACACAACTCTAGTGGTGCATTAGGTCCTAGAAACCAAATTATAGGCTGCCTCATAAACGGAGCTTTGCTATTTAATCAACTGCCTCAGAGCTGCCAAACAGTCCTGAGTCCCGCACACAAATGAGGAATTTTTTACATGCAATTACCCTGCCATTTTCTTCGGAACTGGGGTGTAATGGGAAACCTGGAGCCCAGTGAAAATCTGGAAGCGAGAATGGATTTGTCTTCAAGGAAAGTCCACATGGCCTTCTTCCATGGCCGTGAATATGAAAAGCGCCAAAATCTCTTTCCCTACACGTGGTCACGCTGTTTTGAAAACAGTCACCATTTTAATCTAGCAATGAGGCAAAGTGCATTAAAAAATATATCCACCTAGGTCAGGAGAGGTAGTGTGTTCTTCCCTACTTTTTTTTTTTTTTTTTTTTTTTTTTAAGATCTCAAATCCTAGTCTCTTCCACTCGGAAGATCTACATTAACCTAAGACTGCTGGGCTGAGGAACTTTCTTAGAAACTGGTCCATCCGCTTTCCCCAGGGGCACTGGGAATGAGAAAGGGGGAGGGGAGGAGCGGGCACGTGGCTGGCCCGAGCAGCGAGACCCCGACTCCGGGCCGTGGGTCCTCCCCTCGGTGGGTATTTTTCCCCCCAACAGCCCCTGCCTTTTCACCCCACACCCAGGCAGCTCAGGAATCCCGGCGCAGATTATAGGGCTAGGACAGCGCTCTCCTCTCGAAAGCGCCTCTGCCACAGGCAGCCTGATGGCAAATATGGACTGAATCGTTGACATGGAAACCGGACTAAAGTCTCGTTCGCTCGCTCTCACAGGAGAGTTCTTATCACCAAGCTCGGCAGGACGGCAGTCGGCAAAAGCGGACTGGATCCGGGGCCACGCGGACCGGGTGTCGTTTCTGGGCGCCGGAACTCCGGCGGCAGCCACAGCCAAGGAAAGGGGGCTGGGCTGCCGGCAACAACCGGCTGAAAATGGCAGAGGATGTGCTCTCATTCTCTCTGGCTGCACAGCGTGCATGGATTGGGCCCGAGAATGAGGGATGAACCTATGAAGATCCCACACAGTCAACTGCAAAATGTGGAAGCTGGGGCTGGAGGCTTTGCTAGAAGAAAGAAACGCTTGCAGGGAGAACAAGCCCTTCCTCCCTCGCAGTTTGCTCACTCTAAATGTCTGAAACACGAAACTCCTCAAACAAACAAAAGGTCGGCCTCGCCTGCCCCGCAGACCTCTTTCCCATACTGGACTCAGGGCAGAACGCTTGCTAGCAAGGGCAGAGGGAGGGTTCTGCTTGCTCCGGGCTGGGGCGTGCGGAGCCGGGCTGTGGCCCCCGCAGATTCCCGCCGCGACGCCGCAGCAGACACCCAGCCGAGCGCTCTCAAGTGCGAACTGGAGCTGCGAGTTTGAGCAAAAGGGCAACTGTGTCAGTTGACGGAAGCCAGAAGCAGAGTTCAAAGCCTGGCGTGGATTTCCGTCTGGAGCTGTGTTTCTTAAAGTTTGTAACTCCGTGTGAAGAAACAGCCCCAGCGGAGGCTTTGGGATCAGTGTGAAAGTCTAGCACAACCATCTGACAGTGAGCCGCAAAACTTTGGGCTGCATATTAAGCGAGGAAAGTGGATTGAAGCTAGAGTCAAGGCAATTCATTATGCTCCCGGCTCGCAGGCAGGAGCGCTAAAACACGAACTGGATTGTCGCCGGGGAACATGGAACGGAGTCCGAATGGCGCGCCACAGCTCTTCGCGGTAAAATCCTGCCCAAGATGCCCAAAGAGCGAACCGGGAGGCTTCCAGCTTTAAGAACTCTCACACTGCTTTTCCGGATCACTTTTGCATTCACCTCAAAAATCTTAAAACAATTTGGGAGATTCTACATTTTACAAAAATAATAAAAGGCCCATTTTAAGTAATGTTCATTTCTCAATGACACTTTTTTTTTCCCCCCTGAACTAAGACAAAACAGCCTTGGGCATCATAAATCCACTGGCTGCTTGCGCTAACATAAGAATTACTCTCACTATCAGCTCCCCACCAAAATGAAATTAAAATAAATGCAGTTCTGTGGTAGGACTCTCATTTTGCGTGGATAAGACTCTGGGGTTTGATTCCCAGTAGTAGTTTGATTCCCAGTAGTGGTATAGGTTAATAATAATAATAATAATAATAATAATAATAATAATAATAATAATATACAGGTTCATGCTGATTCTGGAATATTTGGAATATTCTGTGGAATATTTCAAATAAAACATAACTCCCAAGGTCCACTTACAGAAAGAAAACTACTCCAAGTGTTTCACTCTCTAATACTATAGATAAACCCAGCTCAGTGGCTGTCTCACTGCCGAGTCACTAACTTTTTTTTGAAAAGATAAAACTACCGTATATATGGTTTCATTTGTTTGTTTGCTTGAAATAGGAGTGGAGCCCAGCATGCATGGTGGCACAAGCCTTCAGTCACCGGTTGATCTCTGAGTTGGAGGCCAGCCTGATCTGCAGAGCAAGTTCTAGCACAGCCATTGCTTCATAGAGAGACCCTGCCTCAAAAAAAGGAAAAGAAAATGGAACTCTAGAATTTTGTAATTACAGGGCAGATCAGGAGGTAAGCTAGTTTCTTCAGATACAGGCTCTCCCACAGCCAGGCTAGCCATGAACCTGCCTCAGCCCCCTGGGCTGCAAGGATTTTAAGAGTTCAGGGGATTTAGCTCAGTGGTAGAGCACTTGCCTAGTAAGCGCAAGGCCCTGGGTTCGGTCCCCAGCTCCAGAAAAAAAAAAAAAAAAAAAAAAAAAAAAAAAAAAAAGAGTTCACCCGACCCACTCCCATCAGGATCTAGGAATTCTTATTTCTCTTGAGTCTCACGAAGATTTCTGTTCACTGTAACAAAAATAGTGTGGGAAATCTGTCTCCAAAAACACTTGGTGGCTGCAGCGGCGGTCAGCAAAGGAGAGAACCGTCCTGTACATGTCACCAACTGCTGCTAGGTACTGACAGCTCAGCACCAGCAAGATCACCCAGAAAGGTAGAGTCACAAATCCAGAACCTACTTCCTAGGACAGATGTCCCATATTAAACCGATGTAAACTGATTTGCTTTGTTTAGTAAAGCCTAGTTAGGAAAAACTTCACTGCCTATAACATAATCAGAGGAGAGAAATCAATAAGGCTTAGGGTGGGGAAGGAAACCAGAATGAAGGGGAAACTCAAGCATTCCCGAGGGTCCTCTCTCAGCCCCATGCTGACAGAGCTTCCTCATGCTGCCATTTTATAGAGGTGGGACAGTGAGAAAGTTCCTCACAGCAAATCTGGAATGGGTCTGAAAGGAGTCACATTCTGTAGAAAGGACTTTAGAAAGAAGCAAAACACAGCCATAGACAAATGGAGGAGGAGGGCACGTACTCTGAACCAGGAGCAGCGGCCGGACACACAGATGCTCTCCTTGTTCTACAACACAACCACTTCAAGGGATGCCCCCACGTGATGCTTGCAGGCCTTTTAATGGTAGAATCAAAGATAATCCAAAGGGATCTATTAAGCATAAGACAGGAAATGAATGGCCCTAGGGGAGAGCATTCTGACAAGCTTTCACTGGGTTTGAACCCATCTATATAGCTACTAAAAAAATGTCTTTGAATGATGGAGTGGAACCAGCCACAAAGGTATCACGAGTCTGAACTCAGTGGTGGTGGCAGTGGGAGTGGCACCCCACTCCATGGAAGGAGGGACTAAACAAGCATACCACCTAACCATGCCAGGACACAGCTGCAGGCTTTGGTACCTCCCCACATTATCCCTTGTCTCCCTAAAATTCCCAGAAGCCACCAGAGGGGTTGAGGTGTGAAAGCAGCTACTTTGTCACAGCCATGTCACCAATGAGACACCTCTGTAGGCCTCTGAAGAAGTATACTGTTGCTCTTACAACCCTGCAAGAGGAGGGAAGGAGGGAAAGACTTTCAGCTACCCTATTCAATAGAACCTTTAGGAACTGTGTTTGCACACCCACACAAACTCACACTCATACACAGTGACATTCATACACACACATTTAGACACTCAGACACACTTAACTCAAATACTCAGATGCTTGTGCCCATACACACATACATACACACCTGTACATAGCGACATTCATACATGCACACACTCATATATATGGTTACTTATACACACTAGCATGCACTCAAACACACACAGAGGCACTCATGCACATACACTCACAGACACTCACATACACACACTAATACACACTTATACTCACACAATCAGACACCCACACACTAATACATTGTGTTTTCATGAATAGAACCCATCTACAAGAATATGCAGTGCTAACATTAGACACTATGTTTATGTCCCAAACACACAAGAATCTAGAGTACATGTGATGGAAGGAGGTTGGCCTGATGGCTTAGCAACATGCTAGGCGAGCTCTCCACCACTGAGCTGCTATATTGTACACTTTTTTTTTTTTTTGGTTCTTTTTTTTTTTTTTTTTTCGGAGCTGGGGACCGAACCCAGGGCCTTGCGCTTGCTAGGTAAGCGCTCTAACCACTGAGCTAAATCCCCAGCCTATTGTACACGTTTTACAATTCTAAAATATATCTTAAGGTATATTTTTCCACTTTTAAAAGATATATCCAGCATGTTAGTAAACTTAGACACTGTGCTGTAGCCTCAGCTCAAGATAACATTTTTAAAAAATCCCAGCACTCTACACAGTGAGTGAGTTCTAGGACAGAAAGCCAGAGTTACAAGGTGAGACACTGTTTCAAAAAACAAAACTAAAAAGTAATTTTATTGATTGTTAGTGGCCTCAGCAGCTGAGGTGGTGGTGATGGTGGTGTAGGTGAAGTGTGGTATATGAATGGGACATGTGGAGGTTAAAGACAACTCTATGGAGTTGTGGGAGTGTGTATGAATGTGTGTGAGTGTGTGTGTGTGTGTGTGAATGTGTGTGTAAATGTGTGTGAATGTGTGTGTAAGTGTGTGTGTGTGTGTGTGTGTGTGTGTGTGTGTGTGTGTGTGTGTGTAGTCCATCTATTGTATGACTGGGTTCCAGGGACTGAACTCAGGATTGGCAGAATGCTTTCGCAACTCACTGAGTAATACTGTAATACTGCAGTAATACTGTGATGCTGTTGTAATACTGTGATACTATAGTAATACTATAATGCTGCAGTAATACTGTGGTACTGTAGTAATACTGTGGTACTGTAGTAATACTGTGGTAACTGTAGTAATACTGTGGTACTGTTGTAATTGTGTAATACTGTAGTAATACTGTAATACTGTAGTAATACTGTGGTGCTGTAGTAATCCTGTGGTACTGTAGTAATACTGTGATGCTGTAGTAATATTGTGATGCTGTAGTAATACTGTGGTACTGTAGTAATACTGTAATGCTGTAGTAATACTGTGGTACTGTAGTAATACTGTAATACTGTAGTAATACTGTGGTGCTGTAGTAATCCTGTGGTACTGTAGTAATACTGTGATGCTGTAGTAATACTGTGGTACTTTAGTTATACTGTGGCACTGTAGTAATGCTGTGGTACTGTAGTAATACTGTGGTACTGTACTAATGCTGTAATGCTGTAGTAATACTGTGGTACTGTAGTAACACTGTAATGCTGTAGTAATACTGTGCTACTGTAGTAATACTGTAATGCTGTAGTAATACTGTGGTGCTGTAGTAATACTGTGGTACTGTAGTAATACTGTAATGCTGTAGTAATACTGTGGTACTGTAGTAATACTGTGGTACTGTAGTAATACTGTAATGCTGTAGTAATACTGTGGTACTGTAGTAATACTGTAATGCTGTAGTAATACTGTGGTACTGTAGTAATACTGTGGCACTGTATTAATACTGTAATGCTGTAGTAATGCTGTGGTACTGTAGTAATACTGTAATGCTGTAGTAATGCTGTGGTACTGTAGTAATACTGTAATGCTGTAGTAATACTGTGGTACTGTAGTAATACTATAATGCTGTAGTAATACTACAGCGCCTAACATACACTCTGCACCCTGAAAATGCTCATCCGCAGGACACAGCTTTAGCCCAGGCATCTGCTCACCTTCAGCTCCTGAGTCGCATGTATTTTCCCAACCACTATCCACCCTCAGTCTCTTACTGAGGTCAGAAATTCTGTGGTGTTATTTCAAATAGACACGAATATGCATACAGTACTTGCTGATAGTAAGATAATCCCAAGGCTGTACCTGGAAACTTCACTCACTGTCCTGTTTTGGCTTGGCTTTAACTGTCTCCTAGACAACTGATAAATGCTCTAGAAATTGCATTTATTGCTATTTCTTGCTTGTGGAAATTTCCCAAATTCTACAGTGAAATTGACCAGAGAGGCGCTTGAGAGATGAGTTAAGAACAAAATTGAGCTCAGATCACTTTGGGGGGAAGGGGCAGGGAATGACTCAGAACCACCCAGCTCTGCTTGTCCCTCTTTCTGGCATGCATGTGCACATGCACACAAAGACAAGCACACAAACATAAACCTCGAAAAGGAAAGAAAGAAATTCCCTGGACATCCGTGTACTACACCAGTGGAGAAAAATGCAGCAGACAGACAGACAGACAGGCTGACCCACAGGATTCGTGGGTATCTTATCTGACGGCCTGTGAGTTCCAATCTCAAGGATCTTCTAAGTGACCCTTTAGCATTCCCGGCAGTAGGCTCTCTGACAGTTTCTCCCTGTCCATCACCTCTGCCACACACACATGCACCACATAAACTTCTGATACAATATTTTAATGCTTGATGGCCAAAGACAAACATTTAACAGGAGAAAGATCACCCCATCCTAACCTTGTACCTCTGTATTGGGAATCCATACATGTCTTCTTGCTTACACAGCAAGCACTTTACCCATTGAGACATCACTCCAGCCCTAAACTCTAGGGAAAAAAAGTATATTTATTTTATGTATATGAGCATTTTGCTTCCACACTGGTACCTGCATGCCTGGTAACCTCAGAAACCAAAGGATACTGGCTCCCCTGGAGCTATGGACAGTTGTGAACTTCCGTGTGGGGGCTGGGAACTAAACCTAGGTCCTATGCAAGAATCCAGCCCTGAGCCCCAGCCTTCCATTCAAAGATTTCCAAATGGTTACGCCCATTTATAAGCCGTGGTGTCCAACAGATTCACGAAGGAAGGAAAGAAGGAAAGAAGGAAAGAAAGAAAGAAAGAAAGAAAGAAAGAAGGAAAGAAAGAAAGAGAAAGAAGAGAGATTCATTGTTTTTTTTTTTTTTTTTCTTTTTTTCGGAGCTGGGGACCGAACCCAGGGCCTTGCGCTTGCTAGGCAAGTGCTCTACCACTGAGCTAAATCCCCAACCCCCATTGTTTTATTTTTTAATTTGTCTGTGTGTGAATCTATGTGAGTATGTGTCTATGTGAGTGTGTGTGTCTATGTATGTGTGAATGTGTGTGTGTATGTGCATGTGTGTGTGTGAGTGTGTGTGTGTAGGTGCAGTCAAAGGCAAGAGAGGAGGATATCAGATCCCCTGGAGCTAAAATTAGACGTAGTTGTGAGCCCCCTGATATGAGAGCTGAAAACAGCAAACAAAACAGAAAGCAGCAAGTTCCCTTAACCACTGAGCCGCCTCTCCCATCTCTCCTTTCTGAGGTCTAAAGCTCATGTAATTCATGCCTTGAACTTGGTAGGCAGCCAAGGATGGCTTTGAACACCTGATCTTCCTGCCTCAACCTTCCAAGTGCTGGGAATTCAGGCATATGCTATCATTGCTGGCTGAATGGCTTTTTCTTCACCGAAACTAGTCGGGGATTTTTCTACTTTTTGATGTGAGATATCAATCCTCTCATTCAGTTCACTATAAATGGAGGTTAAAAAAAAAAAAACCTCCAAATTAGAATAGGCCTTTTGAATGCAAAATGTATTTATAGATTGCTGCAGATCAGCAGGAGATCACTGAGCATGCTCGAGGTCCTGAGTTCAATCCCCAGGATGGATGGATGAAAGAGAGAGAGAATGTTATCTAGGACTTGGGTGTGTAACTCAGTTGGCACAATGCAGCCCACCACACACAAGAGCCTGGATTCTATGTTCAATCCCCAGCACCATATAAAACAGGCATGGTACCGTATGTCCACATGTGAGGTGGAGGTAGGAGAGTCAGAAGTTCAAAGTTACCTTCAACTACATAATAGGAGATATGCGAGACCCTGTCTCAAAAAACAAACCAAACGACAAAGCCGAATTCTTTGTAAGTTCCCGGTGGTGCTCTGATCCAGAAGTCTCACTTTCTAAGAAAACAGACGAACAAACAAGGAGGAGCAAGGAGGCAGTAAAGCTACAGAGCTCCTCTTTCTGGGTGGCCGCTAAGAGGATGCCCAGGCAACAAGCCCTGACTGTCCTAGACTGGTTTTATAGACCAGGCTGGGCCTTGAACTCGAAGAGATCCACCTGCTTCTGCCTCTCCAGTGCTGGGATTAAAGGAGTGTGCCACCACGCCTGGCCTGGGTCTTTGGCCTTTGTAACTGACAACAGAAACTACTGTCTGCCAAAATGGAGGGCAAACATGCACCAAATGAAATAATGCCCTTAATTGGACAGATGAGCCGGGATCAGAAGCCAGCTGCCACGGAGTTCCATTGACTGCCGGAGAGAGGGCCTCGTGTTTGATGGAGAAACAGAAGAGTCTCCCAAGCTTTCAAGCCTGCCTACTGAAAGATCAGAATTTAGGGGTGTGTTTCAAAATTAGTGACCTGGGAAGTCCCAGATCAACAGGCAGCTCTTCCTCACTCTGTGACCACAGAGCTGCCCCTCGCTCGCTGCTGGCTCCTGGAGTCAGCCTTTTCTGAGCACCTCCCCTAGCATCTCCACAAAGCAGAACAGTTAATCAAAGAAATCCTCTTTGAGGTTCTGATAAAAAGATGATGGAGACAGATGTATAAAATCCTTTGTCGGGGTTGGGGATTTAGCTCAGTGGTAGAGCGCTTGCCTAGCAAGCGCAAGGCCCTGGGTTCGGTCCTCAGCTCCGAAAAAAAGAAAAAAGAAAAAAAAAATCCTTTGTCTTCTTCTTCGAGTTGCAAATACATGTTTAACAGAAGTTGTTTCTTAAGTTTTTTTTTTTTTTTCTTCCTTAAAAACAATGTCAGGAAAGCCAGTTGTTTAAGGCAGGATTTGTACAGATTGGAATGGTGTTTACCTAAATGCCAAGAACTGGCCAGTCGGTCCCATTACACTCTTCTAAGGTTTAAGAGGAATGCAAATAGATCCATGTCTATCACCCTGCACAAAACTCAAGTCCAAGTGGATCCATGATCTCAACATAAAACCAGGCACGCTAAATCAAATAGAACAGAAAGTGGGGTTAGCCTTGAACCCGTTGGTACAGGAGACAACTTCCTGAACAGGACGCCAGTGGCTCAGGCTCTAAGATCAACAACTGATACATGGGACCCCGTGAAACTAAAAAGCTTGTGTTAGGCAAAGGACAGTGCCATGAGGACAAAATGGCAGCCTACAGATTGGGAAAGGATTCTTCACCAACCCTACATCTGACGGGTCTGATATCCAAGATTTATAAAGAACTCAAGAAGTTAGACACCAATAACCCCAATATCCCAATTAAAACATTACAGAGCTAAACGGGGAATCCACAACAGAGGAATCTCAAATGGCTGAGAAACACTTTTAAACTGTTCAACGTCCTTAATCTAGTCATCAGGGAAATGCAAGTCAAAACGGCCCTGAGATTCTATCTTACACCTGTCAGAATGGGTGAGACCAGGGGTTGGGGATTTAGCTCAGTGGTAGAGCGCTTGCCTAGGAAGCGCAAGGCCCTGGGTTCGGTCCCCAGCTCCGGAAAAAAAAAAAAAAAAAACCAGAATGGGTGAGATCAGAAACTCAAGTGACAGCACATGCTGGCGAGGATGTGGGGTAAGGGAACACTCCTCCATCGCTGGTGGGAGTGCAAATTTGTACAACAACTTTGGAAATCAATTCGGTGGTTTCTCAGAAAACTGGGAGTAGTTCTACGTACCTCAAGACCCAGCTATACCCCTCCTGGGCATACACCCAAAAGATGCCCCACTAGACCACTTGCTCAACTATATTCATAGCAGCTTTATTCATAATGGGCGGAAACTGGACGCAACCTGGATGCCCCTTAACTGATGGATAAGGACAATGTGGTACAGCTGCATAGTAGAACACTATTCAGCTATTAGACACAAAGACTCACGGATTTTGCAGGCATGGAACTTGAGAATAGCATCCCAAGTAAGGTAACCCTAAAGGACATGCATGGTGTATACTCACTGATAAGTGGATATTAGCCATAAAGAAGTGGATACTCACACTACATGCCACAGACCCAATGAAGCTAAATAAGAAGGAAGGCCCAAGCGAGGATGCTTGACTCTCACTTAGAAGGGGAAATAAAATAGTCATAGGAGGCAGAGGGAGGGGGAACTGGGCTGGAAAGGGATGGGGAGGGGAATAGGGAGAGTTCGGGGATCAGATGTGGAGAGAGACCGGGGAAATGATCAGATGGCCATGAAAATGAGTGGCAGTGGTAGGGGATATGAGGCATCTCTGGGATGCGCCAGAGACCTGGGCTAGGGGAATCTCCCAAGAATCAATAGGGATGACCTCAGGTGAGACTCACAGCAGTGGGGATATGAAACCTGAAGAAGACACCCTCTGTAGTCAGGCAGGAACCCCCGTGGAGTGATAGGGACACACAATCCACCCACAAAACTTCTGACCCAAAATTTAGTCTACAGGAAATGCAAGCACAGGAGATGGAGCAGAGACTGAGGGAATGGTCAAGCAGCAACTGGTTCAACTAGAGACCCATCCCATGGGCAAGCACCAACTCCTGTCACTATTAATAATACTCTGTTATGCTTGCAGACAGGAACCTAGCATGGCTGTTCTCTGAGAGGTTCCTTCCACCCAGCAGTTGACTCAAACAGATGCAGAGATCCACAGCCAAACATTGCATGAAACTTGAGAACCCAATGAAGTCAACTAACCTGGAACCTTGGGGCTCTCAGAGACTGAACCAGCAACCAAAGAGCATACATGGACTGGACCTAGGCCCCACCCACATATGTAGCAGATGTGCAAGTCGGTTTCCACATGGGTCCAAACAACTGGAGCGGGGCTGTCCCTAAAGCTGTTGCCTGTGTATGGAACCCATTTCCCCTAACTCAACTGTCTTCTCTGGCCTTGGTGGAGAAGTAAGTACCTAGCCCTTTGGAGATTTGCTGTGCCACTGTAGGGGGATGCCTAGAGAAGGCCTCCAGAGCATCCCAGCATTCATGAGTTCAAGGCCAGCCTGAGCTACATAGTGTTCAAGGACACCCAGGACTACATAGAGAGCTCCTGTCTCAGAAGGGAGGCAGGAAGGGGGAGGGGGAGAAAAAGAGACAGAAACAGAGACAGAGACAGAGACAGAGAGACAGAGACAGAGAAAAATTTTAGGCAAGTTTTGGTAGCACACAGCTACAATTTTAGCACCTGGAAAGCAGAGGAAGAAGGCCAGCAGGGCTATACAGCAAGACCCTGCCTCAAACCTAATTTTCTGTCAGCATTCACTAGGTTCGGGCAAGAAGATTGCTGGGAGTTTGACACCAGCCTGGGCTACATAGTAAGTTTTCAAGTTATCCTTAGCTACAATGTAAGACAGTGTTTCAAACAAAACAAAACTAAACAAAACCGGGAAAGAACTAGGGAGATTTTTGGATGGGCTAAACACCTGCCATGCAGGAGTCAGAACCTGAGGTCAGAGTCTCAGAACGTGAACACCGAAGCTCGTTCTTGAAGAGAGATGGGAGGTAGAGTCAGGACAATCTCCAGAAGCTCATGGGCCTGCTAGCCTGGTATATCTACAACAGCAAACTAGAGATCCTTCTTTTTTTTTTTTTTTTTTTTTTTGGTTCTTTTTTTCGCAGCTGGGGACCAAACCCAGGGCCTTGAGCTTCCTAGGCAAGCGCTCTACCACTGAGCTAAATCCCCAACCCCTAGAGATCCTTCTTAAACAAGGGGAAGGTTTAAGACCTATCCGGACATTTCTTCTGACGTCCACACATGGACCCCCACGTCAAAAACCCTCCCACAGGAATATGCAAATAAACAAAAGGATTCAAACAACAGGAAAAATATTCTTTATGGATCTTCCTGGAGCTCTACATAGCAATGCCTTCTTCAAATGGATGAAGAGGGGGAGTGGTTTTTTTGTTTTGTTTTGTTTTTTTCTAGTGACTAAACCCAGGGCCTCATGACTACTAGGTAAACACTCTACTGTGAGGTTACATGCTTAACCCTCCCCTCAAAGAAACTTCCATACCACTGAACTATTTCTTTTTTTTTTTTTTTTTTTTCTGGAGCTGGGGACCGAACCCAGGGCCTTGCGCTTCCTAGGCAAGCGCTCTACCACTGAGCTAAATCCCCAACCCCACCACTGAACTATTAAGAGAAGATCTGGGGTTGGGGATTTAGCTCAGTGGTAGAGTGCTTGCCTAGGAAGCACAAGGCCCTGGGTTCCATCCCCAGCTCCAAAAAAAAGAACCAAAACAAACAAACAAACAAACAAACAAACAAAACCAGTAAGAGGAGAAGATCTAGAAAACAAATGCTCATGACTTTAGGTTCAAATCTTAATATCAAAAAAATAAAACAAAATAAAAGATAACTATGGAATAAGGTAGTTATGAAAGTAAATAGTGTAGAGTATCCATCTCCCACAAATTAGATAATAACAGCAGCCATTACGTGTGAGCCACATTGTCACTACTGCTTACGAAGTCATTTGATTGACACAAATATCACTGTTCTACAAGCAAAACCTGAAGGCTGACATAGACTAAGTATTCAAAAATAGCAATAGTAAGAAATAAGCCAGACTCCTCTCTCTTCTCTCTCTCTCTCTCTCTCTCTCTCTCTCTCTCTCTCTCTCTCTCTCTCTCTCAATGTCTGCCCATCTGTCTGTCTCCTTTTATGTTTTTTTTTTTTTTTTTTTTTTTTTTCCGGAGCTGGGGATCGAACCCAGGGCCTTGCGCTTCCTAGGTAAGCGCTCTACCACTGAGCTAAATCCCCAGCCCTCCTTTTATGTTTTGATGCAGACTCTCTACAGCTGGGCTTAAGCTGTCCTGTTTAAGCCTCTTTTTTTTTTTTTTTTTTTTCCCCGGAGCTGGGGATCGAACCCAGGGCCTTGCGCCTGCTAGGCAAGCGCTCTACCACTGAGCTAAATCCCCAACCCCCTGTTTAAGCCTCTTTAAGTACTTGGATTGTAAACGTCCACCACCACGCCCAGCTAAAACTCGACTTTCTTAAAAATTCTAAGTCCTGGCTTGTTTTGGGTTTTTTTATTTACACACATTAAAAAAATAGAGAGTAAATTTATAATGTTATCAGTGTACTTTTCCATTTGTTGCTATGTTGCTAGTATTATCATGTGTGTGTGTATACGTGAGCTACTGCACGCATGTCGAGGTCGAGGGACTCTTGGGAGACCGACCGTGACAAGGGATGGTCTTTCTTCTGTTGCACTGCTACTCCGGGCTGGCTCGCCCATGAGTTTCCAGGAGGTTGCTCACCTCTCGGCAGCTGTACTGAGATTAGACCATGCAGGGTATTTTCTGTGTAGGTTCAGAGATGGAGCACAAGTCGTCAAACTTACAGACACGTGCTCGCCCATGAGTTTCCAGGAGGTTGCTCACCTCTCGGCAGCTGTACTGAGATTAGACCATGCAGGGTATTTTCTGTGTAGGTTCAGAGATGGAGCACAAGTTGTCAAACTTACAGACACGTGATTTTATCCACAGAGCCATCTCCTCAGCCCAGGTCTAACACCTTTATTCAAAAAAAGATTTATTTCTTATTATTTTTATCTGTGTCTGTGTGTTGAGAGAATATCGCGTGTGTATGGGTGCCTGAGGAGAGCAGAACACCAGGTCCCCAGGAGTTGGAGTCATGAGCAGACTGATACAGGTGTTGAGAACCGAACTCTGGTCCTCTGAAAGAATGGGAAGTGCTCGTAACTGTGGCGCCATCTCTGCGGGATGACGTCACAGGTGAGGCAGGCACAAGATAGAAGGAGGCCTGTCATTGGACGACAACGAAGGATGGGCGGGAGAAAAGTTTGAAGAGGAAGAGACTGGAACGAAAGGAAGAAGAGATGGGAGAGAGAGGGAGAGAATCCCTGGCAGGACAATATGGTGGGTGACGTTAAGATTCCACGCTGTACCTTCACAGGTTGTTACAAATGTTTTTAAGGGATGGATGTGTATTGGGGTTTGTATGTTTAGGTGGGCAATTATATCTTATCAATTGGGCCAAAGGTTATTGTGTTGTGTGGTCTTTCATGTAGCGATTCAAGTGTAAGAAAGTGTGCGGCGGCTGGTCTGGGCCGCCACAGAGTTGGGATGTGTGTTTCTGGCATGAAAACCTGCCTTGGGAACTAGATAGGTAGAGAGATTGCTGCCAGGCTCAGAGAGAGGCCTTTGGCAGTGTGATATGGGATGGAGCAGAGCGGGTGAGATGCTTTGCTGACTGAGAATTAAGATATCCAGTAGAGGGGTTGGGGATTTAGCTCAGTGGTAGAGTGCTTGCCTAGCAACCGCAAGGCCCTGGGTTCGGTCCCCAGCTCCGAAAAAAAAGAAAAAAAAAAAAAGATATCCAGCAGATATCTTGGAGCACCTCAGTGCTGGACCTAGTGGATAAAAGACCACCATACTTTTTTTATTTTTTATATTTTTACAACAACACATCTCTCCAGCCCAAGCCTGAAACCCATGATCCTCGGACTTTCACCTCCAAAACACTCGATAAGGCACTGCTATGGCTGCCTTATCCTTCTCTTTTTTTTTTTTTTTTTTTTGGTTCTTTTTTTCGGAGCTGGGGACCGAACCCAGGGCCTTGCGCTTCTTAGGCAAGCGCTCTACCACTGAGCTAAATCCCCAACCCCATCCTTCTCTTATTTATCACACTTATTTATTTATTTTATTGTGCGTGCAGACATACAAGTGTCCAGGTGCAGGTATTGGGGTCACCAGACAAACTGTAGGACTCAGTTCTCTCCTTTTACCATCTCTGTCCCAGGGATTAAACTCATCAGCACGTGGCTTACCTACTGAGCCATCTTTCTGGCCATGATTATTATTATTATTATTATTATTATTATTATTATTATTATTATTATTATTATTAACAGCATTGAGATATCATTTCCATCATGGGCTGGAGAGATGGCTCAGCAGTTAAGAGCATGCCCTGTTCTAGAGGACCTGAGTTCAGTTCCCAGCACCCACAGTAGGTGGTTCAAACCACCTGTAACTCCAGCTTCAGGAGATGCCACACCCCTTGGCCTCCAGGGTCATCTGCACATGTATACACCCATATATAGAGACACAGAATTAAAAAATAATGAAAATAAATTATTTTTTAAAAGAAAACACAAAACAATATAGTCCTATCCAGAATTTCAGAACATTTCATCGCCCTGCAAAGAAATCCCATATTTTCAGCATTTTTACATGGCTCAAGGCCCTAGGTACAGTCCTACTTCCTGTGTATAGTGTTGCCTCTCACAGACATGTCATACAAATGGGAACACACTATGTGTGTTGGAGAGTCTCCCCCTTCCATTTCTACACAGGCTAACGATGCAGCCTTCTGTTGCACTTCCTCTCCCTTCTCCCTGGGACTCAAGCTGGCTGGCACTTGGCCAAGCTTCCTCCAGGCACTGCTGGTGCTGCCACCTTATGCCCGTTTCTTGAAACAGTGGACGGTGGGTCAAGCTCCCTCTGTATCCAAGACCCCTGCTCTTCCACCACTCTCTGGCAATCAGGGCTGTGACACGGGACAGAGTGTCTCCAGGAGAGGTCAAGGGTGTGCTGCCTTAGGACGATGTCTGTCCCAGGTGCCTGCAAAGGACTAAGAGGGAGAGAAAGAGGCATGTGCGTGTGTGCAGATGCACGCGGGGCTCAGGGGAACTCCGTAGCCGTACGCTCTCTTCCTGATTCTCTTGGCTCCCAGATCTCGTTTCCCCATGTCGCTCTTCAGGGACCGGGGGAGCTTACCCTCTCTCCATGCTTTTTTCCACCTGGGCTGATGCTGTTGCCACTTCCAGGGGTCACTACAATGGTATTTGGACATCGGCATGCATAGGTTACGTCTATTGCTAAAATAGGGCAAAGGCGCTCTAAAGAGACAGCCCATGCAGAGCAAAGCAAATTAGTTTTTCTGTTCCCCTAAGTGGAGATGTTCTTTTTCTCATAGAGGAAGCTCCCCAATGCCGAGTTCTTGTCATGAAGTATATCTGAACTGAATATCATCCCAAAGACAGCAAGAGTGACACGTCCCCAGATGCTGGAGCCTGCATCTGCCACCCTCTGTGAGGTGACAGGGGAGCATGTTAACAAACGACCTTTTAGGTTATTATTCACCATTCTTCCGCAGTGACCCATGTCTCTCTCTACTCCGCATTCTCGCTCCTGGGGAGGACAGTTCAAACTCAAGCTCAAGTGTGCTCTGCCATTCTTTTATATTTGTTTGAAAAACGTAAGACAGCTCTGCAGGGACAGCTGCCAAGCATGAGGACACGAGTTCAATACCTGGGACCCACATAGTAGAAGGAGAGAGTTGACTCCTGCAAGTTGTCCTCTGACCTCACACACTAAATAAGTTGTTGTTTTGTTTTTTGAGACAGGGTCTTTCTACAAGCCTTCGACTGTCCCGAAACTCACTATGTAGACCAGGCTAGTCTCAAGCTCAGAGATCTGCCTGCCTCTGTCTCCCAAGTGCTGAAATTAAAGATGTGCACCACTACTGGCTGACTTAGAGGACAACTTTTCTCCTTCCAGTGGGTTCCAGGAATCAAACTCTGGTTATCCAGCTTCGGCAGCAAGCTTTTTCACAGGCTGAGCCAACGTGCTGACCTATGAAAGCTATTTCTTTCTCTGTTTTTGTTTGTTTTTTCGAGACAGGGTTTCTCTGTGTATAGCCCTGGCTGTCCTGGAACTCACTCTGTAGACCAGGCTGGCCTCAAACTCAGAGACTCACCTGCCTCTGCCTCCTCAGTGCTGGGATTAAAAGTATGCATCACCACTGCCCGGCCATGAAAGTTATCTCTAAAAATATTTACTGTATATAGAAAGAGCAGCTTAATAACTCAGCTGGAATTGGGTCTGGTTGCACACACCTTTAATCCCAGCATTCTGGAGGCAGAGGCCGGTGTATCTCTGTGAGTTCAAGGTCAGCCAGTACAAAACAAGTCCAGGACAGCCAGAGCTGGTTAAAACCCTGTCTTGAAAAACAAAAACAGGGGCTGGAGAGATGGCTCAGTGGTTGGGAGCAATGGCTGTTCTTCCAGAGGTCCTGAGTTCAATTCCCAGCAACCACATGGTGGTTCACAACCATCTGTAATGGGATCCAATGCCCTCTTCTGGTGTGTCTGAAGACAGCTACAGTGTACTCATCATATACATAAAATAAATAAAATATTTAAAAAAACAAAAACAAAAACAAACAAACAAACAAACAAAAACAATAAAAAACAAAAACAAAACAAAACAACAACAAAGCAAAACAAAAACAAAAAACCTGAAACTTACCTGGAGCTGAGTGTGCAGACCTTTAATCTCCGTGCCCTGGGGGTCTGGAGGCAGAGGCAGGTGGATCTCTGTGAGTTTAAGGCCAGGGCAATGTAGAGAGAGTCCCAAACAAACAAATAACAAGAGAATAGGAATGGAAGCTCTGGAGATTCACATTAAATTGCAATTTTACATGTTCAATGTCAAATATATGTTATGGTTGGCCTTCTACTCAGAGATCGGTCTGTGGAGTTTTCTCTAACAACTAATGTATATGCATTTAAAAAAAATTTTAGTCACAACATTTTTGTTAGCAAGGCACGATAAGTACATAGCTGTAATTCCAGCACACAGAGGCATGAGAGGCAAGAGTTGAAGATTCCCCTCAATACATAGTGAGTTAGAGGCTACATGTGATCCTGTCTCTAAACAAAACAGCAAAATTCCAAAAGGAAAAAAAAAAAACAAAACCCTATTTGAGAAGCAGCAAAAGTGTGATCAAAAGTTCAAGATTATTCTCAGCAACTTAGCAGGTTTGAGGCTGGGATAGATGACGCCCTGGCCCAAAAGTAGAGAACAGTAGTGTTTGGAGGGGAGGTGTAACTACACAATACATCTCGGGATTAGCATGCTATCCTTAGCATAATGAGTCATGGGTGGATGGGTAGATTGTAGGTATTTAGACAGACAGACAGACAGACAGATAGATGAGGACCGATTGTCCATTATGCCAAACTAACATAGCTCCTTGACAATAAACAAGCACAATGAAGTATATAATACTCCACTTTAGATTTGTAGAAAATTCAGGCAAATGAACATAAAACAACTTTCCCAAACTTGTAGTAGTATTAAACAGAATAACTAAGACTCAAAATCAAATTTTTTTCTTTTTTTTCTCTCTTTTTTTTTTTTTTTTTTTTTTTTGGAGCTGGGGACCGAACCCAGGGCCTTGCGTTTCCTAGGCAAGCGCTCTACCACTGAGCTAAATCCCCAACCCCTCAAAATCAAATTTTGAAATAAAAAAATCTTGATTTTACTAATGTATTTTTACTACAAAAGAGCCATTCAGGTTTCATAAGGTCGGGAAGGCGACAGCCCTGTGCAGCGGGCAACTGGTCGTCCTGGTGAATAGGACTCTGGGCTCCTTCCGTGGGGCCGTTTGCCCCTTTCCTAGGCTTTGTGCCTTGGGTGCAAGATCAGAGTTTAGTGTCAGGGTTTCTGAGGCGTCCTCTGGAGTTGCTGCTGCAGACAGGAGTGGGAAAGGCAACCAGACAGCCTAGGAATTGAAGGGGACGGAGGACACTTGGCTGCCCTCAGGATGGGAGGACTTGGAGTGGCCATTCTTCCAACTCTACACACTTCACCCAATTCTGTCTTTATTTCATTTTCTCTCTTTATTTCATTTTCTCTCTTTCTTTCTTTCTTTCTTTCTTTCTTTCTTTCTTTCTTTCTTTCTCTCTTCCTTCCTTCCTTCTTTCCCTTTTTATCTTTCTTTTATTTTTTACTTTTATTTAGTTTGATTTTGTTTTTTGAGAGGGTTTCTCTGCATTTCCCTGCCTGTCCAGGAACCTGATCTGTAGACCTGGCTAGCTTCAAACTCACATAGATCTGCCTGCCTCTGCCTCCTTTAATCCCAGTACTCCCACTCTGTGCTGGGATTAAAGGAATGCACCACCACTACCCAGTCCTACCTCTTTCTAGGTCAGACCTAGACATGTAGTCTCAAAGCCTGTATTTCTGCCATCAACTGGGGCTGCCTTCTTTATACCCTTACTTATCAATCTCAGAGACGAGTGTACAGTGGTGGCCAACTTGACTGTGGATCCACTGGTAAGAAATGTCAACTAGTGCCGGGCGGTGATGGTGTGCACACCTTTAATCCCAGCACTAGAGAGAGTAGGCAAGTGGATCTCTGAGTTCAAGGCCAGCCAGCCTAGTCTACAGAGTGAGTTCCAGGACAGCCAGGGCTACACAAAAAAACCCTGCCTCAAAAAAAAAAAAAAAATTATTTGTAGACCAGAGAGGTGGCTTAGAGAATCAAAGGCCCTTGTCCCAGGCCTGATGACATTAATTTCTAAGTTCAGTCCTAGGAAGGGGTGGGTGGATGGGTGAGGGAACACCCTCATAGAAGAAGGGGGAGGGGGAGGGGATAGGTGGTTTATGGACAGGAGACCGGGAAAGGGAATAACATTTGAAATGTAAATAAATAAAAAAAAATATCCAATTTTAAAAAAAGTTCAGGGGTTGGGGATTTGGCTCAGTGGCAGAGCACTTGCCTAGGAAGCGCAAGGCCTTGGGTTCGGTCCCCAGCTCCGGAAAAAAAAGAACCAAAAAAAAAAAAAAAAAAAAAGTTCAATCCCTAGGACCCACATGACGGGAAGAGAGAGCCAACTTCCACAAGTTGTCCTCTGACCTCCAAATACCAACTTAGATGCACATACATATGTGTGCACACGCAGTAAATTTTGTTTTAATTAAAAAGTTGTTATTGTGTACGGTATGTGTATTGGGGTGCATATGAAACTGTGTGGAGAGGGGGCCAGAGGATACCTTTTAGAATCAGTTCTAGCCACTGAACTCAGGTCATCAGGCTTGGGTGGCAAGAACGAAGTTGCAGGTATTTTCTGAGATAGAATCAGATGGTCCCCACTGCAGACTATGCTGAGACGGGCACAGGAGGTCCAGTTGCAAAGCCCATGTCCTACTGTCATCCTGACCATAGCACAAACATCTGGGTGTGGCTGGAGAACAGCAGAGCCCAATTACAAAGGCAGAGCCTGGGGGTTGGGGATTTAGCTCAGTGGTAGAGCACTTGCCTAGCAAGCGCAAGGCCCTGGGTTCGGTCCTCAGCTCCGGGAAAAAAAAAAAAAGGCAGAGCCTGGATAAACTGATAGCCATGGCTTGCTAGGGTCATATCCCAGGCTGACCTTGAACTTACTATATTGCTGAGGATGACCTTGAACCCCTGATCCCAGGGTTTCCTGCCGATGAGGAAAACACCACACCAACTTGAATTGCAGCTCAGTGCTAGAGGTGTCCCCTGAAGGGGCTATGGTCAGTCTTTTGCTTCTCTCTCTCCTCTCTCTCTCTCTCTCTCTCTCTCTCTCTCTCTCTCTCTCTCTCTCTCTCTCTGCCTCCTGGAGGCCATCAGTACTTTTACTCCTCGCTGTGATACTCTCTGCCTTGGGAGCACCAGAAGCAAAGGAGTCGATGACCACAGACGTACATCTCTGAAGCCGTGAGCCAAAATCCAGTGTTCTGCTTCTCAAGCTGTTGTCTTTGGTGTTTGTCACACTGACAGACGGCTTACAACCCTCATGAAGAAGTTGGAGCCACAGTACCCCCAACCTCTGACTCAGAAACTATGGGAGGTATGTTTTAAGTTGCTAAATTTGGGAGACTTGTTGTGGTTAGTTTTCTTTCTTTTTTCTCTTTTTCTTCCTTTCTTTCTTTTTCTTTTTTCTTTTTTAGAAACAGGGTTTCTCTGTGCAGCCCTGGCCATCCTAGAGCTCTATAGATTAGGCTGGGCCTCGAACTCACAGAAATCTACCTACCTCCATTTCCCAAACTCTGGGATTAAAGATGTGCTCCACCAATGGCTCCTTGAACATTCCAAAGCTCCTCTGCACCTCCTGAGTACTGGCGTACAGGCCTTCACTACTTCACCAGGTTTCTTGTGACTCTGGGATACACATAACTCTGAGGATCTCTGAGTTTGAGGCCATCTTGGTCCATATACTGAGTTCCGGGACAGCCGGAGCTAGGTAGAGAGACCCTGTCTCGAAAAACTAAAACCAACCCAGCAAGCATAAATCCTGAAAGTTCTCAGGAATAAAAGCAGTACGTGAGGCTGTAGGTAGGCTCTTGTGGAGAGGATTTTTGTTCCCGTTTGGTGACAAAGTCTTGTTTCATAGTCTAGGCTGGCCTTGAATTCCCAATCCTCTTTTCTCAGCATCTCAAGCACTGAGACGAGAGGCGGATGCTACCACACGGTCCTTAATTCTATATTGTTTCAGTCATCTCCCGACTCCTTAGTTTTTGTCAACTTGATATAAGCTAGAGTCATCTAGAAAGAGGGAAGCTCGTTGAGAAAATGTTTCCATTCGCTTGGCCCATTGGTAAGTCTACAAGTGCACTTTCTTGATTAATAGTTGCTGGGAATAGGCCCAGCCCATTGTGAAAGCTGCCACCCCAGAAAGGTGATCCTCAATTGTACAAGACAGATTGCCGAACAAGCTAGGAGGAGGAAGCCAGCAAACTTCAGCTCCTGCGTAAAATTCCTGCTCTGACTTTCCTTCTTGATATACCCTAAGCTATAAGAGATAAAATAGGGCCTGGGGATTTAGCTCAGTGGTAGAGCGCTTGCCTAGGAAGCGCAAGGCCCTGGGTTCGGTCCCCAGCTCCGGAAAAAAAAAAAAAAAAAAAAAAAGAGAGGAAATAAACCCTTTCTTCCCCAAGCATTTTATCATAGCAATAGAAAACAAACTAAGTCTCCATCACTGGGGCAGAAACTACATTTAATTTCATTAAGCAAAACTGCCACATTCAGTAGTGCACTAAACGAACCAATCAGTTTGTGGATGGGCTACAAGGTGATTTTCTGTAGAACTCTTCAAGATTTAAATGCTGCCCCATCCCCTCAGTTTGTAAGGCCATGCATGGCGGTATAAATCTTTTTTTTTTTTTAAGATTTTATTTATTCATTTTATATATGATGAGTACATTGTCACTGTCTTCAGACACACCAGAAGAGGGCATCAGATCTTGTTACAGACGATTGTGAGCCACCATGTGGTTGCTGGGATTTGAACTCATGACCTCTGGAAGAGCAGTCAGTGCTCTTAACCGCTGAGCCATCTCTCCCGCCCGGCGGTATAAATCTTTAATCCCAGCACTCCGGAGGCAGATCTCTTGTGAGTTCCAGGCTAGCCAAGGCTACACAGTATAGTTGAGATAATGTATTTGAGGATGGAGTAGACACTGAGACCTGGGTTCAAGTCCCAACCATGAAGGACAACAAAAACAAACTGGGCTAAGGAGACAGTTCAGCTGGGAAAGTACTTGCTAGGTACGATGAAAACCCAAGTCAGTCCATAGCCCTCATGTAAAACAGCCAGGCATGGCGGCATGCATCTGTCACCCCACAGCTGGGAGGTAAAGACCATCTGTAGGGAATGCATGCTGTGGACATAGGCATGGCCGGTCAAGGACAGCCGTGCCTCAGCCTCATGGGAGGCTGTATCCCTTCCTGGGTAAACTTTGCTATTCCTCTGGTCTGAGAGTGAATGCTGACAGTATGTGCTTTCTCCCTCTTGATCTTTACCGCCTGAAGACTGCTCTGCCATGGGGAGAGCTCTCACCGAGATAACGAAGGCTGCCACTGAGCTGTATGCACTAACGCTCTGGTTCAACTGCATAATAAGAGTGCAGAGTTACCAGGACTCTCCATTAGAGAGTCCAAGCTGCCTGAGTCCAGCTCTTCTGTTCATAGGTCTGTGTGTCTGTCCTTTCTTCATGCCCTAGACACCCGTTAAGTCAGTCTCTTGAGCTGTGCAAGAACAAGGCATAGGTAGATCACTAGGTCTTGCTGGCCTGGCGGCCTAGCAGAATCAGAGAGTTCTAGGCCTGGTTTTTTGTTTAAAAAAAAAAAAAAGTGTAGAAAGATTAACTTGTGTGTTACGTGGATGCATTGCATCATCAGCTGACAACTAAAAAGCCTATGGCCTATGGCTTAGACGGGAAATAGAGGTGGGATATCCAGGAGGGAGAAAAGATTCTGGGAGGGAACCAGGAGGGATATTCACCGGGAAGATGTAACGAGACATGGTACCTGGGCACACTCTGTGGCAAAATGTAGGCTAGAATTCATGGGATATTTAAAGTTGTGTCTAGTCAGAGAAAAGCCTAGCTGTATGGCCGAGGTTTTGTAAATATATTTTCAGTCTGAGTGTTACTTGTGGGTGCCTGGGGCTGGGAGGAAAACCAAGGACTAACTTCTACAAAATGGCACCCAACTTGGGACTTGAGGGGTGTGTGTGTGTGTGTGTGTGTGTGTGTGTGTGTGTGAATAGTTAGTTTTGAAAAAGCTAGTTGTAGCATTTATTGGATAAATAGATCTACAAACAAAGAACAAATGTGAATGGCTCCTAAGGAACAATACCTAAAGCTGACTACTTCTGGTATGAAACACACACACAGTCACACACACACACACACACACACACACTCACACACACACACACTGTTGTTGTGATGGCATGTGTTGGTAAAGACAGACCTGGGAGGTAGAGACAGGAGTATCAGGAGTTTAAAGTCATCGTTTATAGCAGGAACAGCAGGGCCACCTCTATGTAAATGCTGCACTCTCTTCCACAGGCAACTGTAAAAAAAAGTCTCTCCTGCAGGAGGACCAAATTGAGGACTGCCTAAGAGACCAAAGATTGCTGGTGTAGACAATACCACCCTTCAGGAACTGCTGTTTAAAAGAGATGCTTTCTTGGGACCCATGGAGCGCGGGTGGAGGACATTAAAGGAGCTTGCGGCAGTGTCTCTCACCTGCTCCCAGAGTCTGTGTCACTGACTCTGCACCACCTCACCTCAAAGTGAGCAGTTCAAGGCACAGGCAACAATGTTTGATGGCATAGCAAGTTCAAGGCTATGAGAAACACTGCCTTTCAAAAAAATAAATAAATAAAACAATCATAAAAACAAAACAAAACAAAACGGGGCTGGGGATTTAGCTCAGTGGTAGAGCGCTTACCTAGGAAGCGCAAGGCCCTGGGTTCAGTCCCCAGCTCCGAAAAAAAGAACCAAAAAAAAAAAAAAAAAAACACAAACAAACAGAGAAGGCTGAAGGCTGGGTGCTAATTCAGAGAGCTGCTGACTGGGCATAGGAATTTGAGTTCAAACTCCAGAATCCACATAGAAAAGCCCAGCATGGTGGGAATGCATGCTTATAATCTCACGACAGGGGAGGCAGAGACAAATAGATCCTGGGAGCTCACTGGCCGCTCAGTTTGGCCTCAGGTGTAAAAGCTGAGCATGTATGTGGTAGCCTTTAAACCCAGCACTCGGAAGGCCGAGGCAGGCAGATCTCGGTGACTTTGAGACCAGCCTGGTCTACAGAGTGAGTTTGAGGACAGCTAGAGCCACACAAAAACCATCTCAAAACAGAAGAACAGCAGGCAGATGGCTCCTGAGGGACGACTCCTGAAGCCGATGCTGACCTCCACATACGTCCTCATACAATGCATAACTACCATCAGCCATCAAAGGGACTGGGACTCGCACACGCTTCCTTTCACAAGCTATGGCGGTTTGAGGGGTTCTGTCTCACATTAACCTGTTAAGCTGAATTCAAGCTTTTAGTAAAATCACCTTATCCTCAACCAGCTTTTTAGTAAATGAGACTCAGACCGAGGTTTATTTTACTTGGGCCTTGACAATTACCAGGGGTCACCCCTAATCTACTAACTGCAGGCCTGGCCACCTCCCCAGCGGTGTATCCCAGATTCTTGCTATTTCTCCTGGCTACGTGTTCATGGTCCCTCATGGCGGCTTCCTCCTCCCCCTCCTTTTTCCTTTACCCCTATCAGGTCACTCCAAACCCACCCGCCTCCAATCCCTCCAGAAACTGGCTGTAGCCAATTTTACTTAACCAATAGTTTTTGTTTGTTTGTTTGTTTGTTTGTTTGTTTGTTTTGAGCTGAGGACTGAACCCAGGGCCTTTCGATTACTAGGCAAGCGCTCTACCACTGAGCTAAATCCCCAACCAACCAATAGTTTTAAATCAAAGAACAAGGTTTGTACAACGGAAGTTTGTAACTGTGAGAAGTCACTCATAGGCCTGGAGTAATTCTTTGGGTATAGAATTTAGCATTACGGGGTTGGGGATTTAGCTCAGTGGTAGAGCACTTGCCTAGCAAGCCCAAGGCCCTGAGTTCAGTCCCCAGCTCCAAAAAAAAGAAAAAAAAAATTTAGCATTACAATACATAGCAACAGACCAAACCTCAACAATGCCCCTTTTTCATCTAAATTAAAAGGCTCTTTCTCTTATAGTAATAAACAACATACCCCAGGAACAATTATGAAGTTATGAAAATTATTAACAAAAGTTACATACAAATAATTCAGTCTTCTTGCATTTGGCTGCTCAGGAGAAAATAGTTTATTATCTAACTTATCCTGGTGAATTCAGAGTTCTGTTTCTAAATCAATTTCTATCCTAACTTGTATTCTACTCCTAAAATTACCTTCTTAGACCCAGAGTGTCCTTCTAGATCCTAAACAACTTTATCTCATAGTAGGATTACAACTATTTAGTCTTCAACCCCATCAGAGATATGAGAAGGAATAAATATCACTTGAGTTTGCAGGAAGCATAGGGAGGCAGCCTCCAAAAACCATAGAGATGACAGAGATAGAAACAACAAGGGAGAAAGAGAGAGAGGAAGAAGCCACCAGAAAAGGAGAAGGCGAATGGAGGAGAAGCCCTCACGGGTTAGATGTGTCGTGAAAACATGGCCAATTGGAGTTGGCAGCCCAGATGCAGTAAAGTAAGTAATAACTCAGGGGTGTTGATAGGAAATTAGATTCTAATAGCATAGGGGGTAGATAGCTGCACAGCTCTTTGGTTGTTTAAGGCTTATTGTAAACAGTAAGAGTTGTGTGTCTTTTTTCCCGGAACCGAGTGATCGAGGGGTTAGAAAATGGCTCATCTGGGTTGGCACTCACTACAGTGCTACCCCAGGGAGTAGAGACAAGAGGGTTGCAAGTTTGAAACAGACTTGGAGAACAGAGCAAGACCCTGTCTCAAAAATAAATGTCGTGCGTGGTAGTATATGCCCAAAATCTCACCACTTGAGAGGCTAAGGCAGGGGGATTGCTATGAGTTTGAGGTAAGAATTAGCTACAATAGCATAACCTTGTTAAAAAAAATTACTTTAAAAAAAACCTTTTAGGGGGTTGGGGATTTAGCTCAGTGGTAGAGCGCTTGCCTAGGAAGCGCAAGGCCCTGGGTTCGGTCCCCAGCTCCGAAGGAAAAAAAAAAAAAAAAAAAAAAAAAAAACCTTTTAGGGGTTGGGGATTTAGCTCAGTGGTAGAGCGCTTGCCTAGCAAGTGCAAGGCCCTGGGTTCGGTCCCCAGCTCCAAAAAAAAGAAAAAACAACAAAAAAAAAACCTTTTAATAATGTTTCTTTATTAAACCATTTGTTTTTAATCCTTTTTTGTTGTTTGTTTTGTTTTTATTGTTTGGGGGCGTTTTGGTTGTTTTATTTTGTTTTTGAGACAGGGGTTCTCTGTGTAGCCCTGGCTATCCTGAAACTCTTTCTGTAGATCAAGCTGGCCTCGGGGATTTGGCGGTCTGTTCACCTCTGCCTCCCATGTGCTGCGATTAAGGTGCGTTCCCCCACTGCCCAGTTAAACCATTTGTTTGAGAGGCAGAGGTTCACTCTGTGCTCAGGCTAGCCTGAAATGTATGGACCCCATGAAAGCCTCAAACAATCATCTTGCTTTGGCCTTCTGGCCCCTGGGATTAAAAGGAGGGCAACAGGAGATCAGAGAAAGGAAAAGAGTTCCTCTTGGGTTTGCTGCACTTCTAGTTTGCAGCTGGAGGGCACAGGACATGAAAACGTGCATAGGACATTTGTAGATGTTGCAACTGCATTTGCTGAACTAACAAATCCAAAGCCACTAGGTCCAGGTTCTTCAGGTTAGCAGGAGTTGCCTGGAGTGAGGATCCCACTCAACACATACAGAAGACTCAAATGCTAACAGATAATGAGCTTGATTCATGAGAGTACAGTGAAATGGGGATCGCAACGCCTCGGGATCGCGCACTGCAGCACACGCAGAAAGGGCTATGCTGTAAGAATGGGTACTGTGGTATCAACAAGCCAACACACCAGCAGATTTATTTTATTTTATTTTATTTTATTTGAAAGAGGCATGCACACAGCACGGGTGAGCCTCAAACTAACCATGAAGCCAAGACCTTGATCCTCCCACTTTACCTCCGAGTGCTGAGACTGTAGGTTCTACTGTCATACCAGGCTCATACAGTGCTAACACAGAGCTCTGGCTTCATGAGCGCTGGGCAGGCACTCTCTCCATTGAACTGCATAGGTCAGCCAATGGGAAAGGGGGATTACATTATGTCAGTATTCGAATTGACAAGATTAGAACCCAGCAAAGTGGTCCATTCTGAATCAACCAGGGCTGCTTTATTCAAGCTGCATAAGTATGCACACCAATCAAAAGGGCCAGAGCATCAGTTGACTTAGCCATGGCTGAAAGTAGAATTCATCCATTTTCTCCTTAATCTCTACTACCTACTGCAGTGGCTTCAGATTAATGCACACCCTCCTGTCCATACCAAGTCCCATCATTGAAAGAATGAGACCCGATCCTCCACAGGCAGCCTTTTGATCGGGTGGTGAACTTTTAAGGTCATATAGAAAGAAGTGCCATGAACCGGAAGCAATACGGAATCTATCTTAGATTGACAAAATATATCAACAACATGGAATATACATCCTGGTCAAAAAAAGAGAATGCAGGGGTTGGGGATTTAGCTCAGTGGTAGAGCGCTTGCCTAGCAAGCGGAAGGCCCTGGGTTCGGTCCCCAGCTTCAGAAAAAAAAAAAAAAAAAAAAAAAAAAAGTAAAAAAAAAAAAAAAAAAAAAGAGAATGCAGGGCTGACAAGATAGGTAAGGGTGCTTACTGCCAAGCACAGCACGCCAACCTCAGTTCAAACCTTGGGGCCCACATGATGAGAGGAGCCCAGCAAACTCATTCTTGAAGGGCTTTTTGTGTTAGAACTTTTATTTGTTTCTTTTTGAGGCAGGGTCATTCTATGTAGCCCAGGCTAGCCTCAGATTTGTAGGGATCCTGCAACCTTAGGCTCCGGAGTGCTGGGATTACAGGTGCACCACCACAGCAGCTAACATTTTTACATCAAGTGTAGCCAAAACCGGAAAGCCAAAGGTGCCCCCCATGGACCATGCTGTCTTGAAGAGGAGCCTTTAAGAACGCCAGAGGAGCCAGCACTGTACCCGTGATGTATGACCATAACATTCTTGTTCCGACTTGGTACTATGATGTTATCTCAGGTCCAGCCTGACTTGCTAACCCGGAGGGTTTCACTAGTTAGTCCTCAGAGAAGAGTAACTGATAGAAAGAAACTGTTGCTTGGGGTATGGTGGTTGGCCTTAAATCCCAGGCCTCAGCAAGCAGAAGCAGGCAGATATCTAACTTGGAGACCAGCCTGGTCTATAGAGCTAATTCCAGGACAGCTAGGAAACCCTGTCATGAAAAACTGAAAAAAAAATAAAAAAAAGAAGAAGAAGAAAAGAAAAAGAAAGTACAGAAAGCTCAGGAGAGCTCGGAAGCTTTCCCAGAAATAGTCACTTGTTATACCCAAATTAACATATTCAATATCATTATACAGTCTCAGCCTATGACAACAATCATTCATTCAACATATGTGATGTGTGACTTTCCTGGCATTATTCTAGATGTCAGAGATGCAATGCCAGGAGACAAAAGTCTCCACCATTAAGAGATTTAAATTTAGTGGCTGGAGGTTATCTAGATCTATTCTGTATATCACATATGTATCATGTAAAATACATATCATGTCATGAGCTTGTGCATTGGAAATGTGTGTGTGTGTATGTGTGTGTATGTGAGTATGTGTGTGTATGTGAGTATGTGTGTTTGTATGTGAGTGTACGTGTATATGTGTGTGTATGTGAGTGTGCGTGTGTATGTGTGTATACTGACATAAGTTCTCATGAATTCCAAGCTAGCTTCAAACTCTCTCTGTAGCTAAAGGTGACCAGGAGCTCCTGATCTTCCTGCTTTGATCATGCAAGTGCTCTGTCAAATAAGAACGAAGGCTAAGTCTTGACAATTGGATTAACACCATGAAGGTGCCTGGTGATTTGACCAGGGAAATTTTAGTTCAGTGGTAAGAACAAAACATAGTTAGGTCTCTAACTATGTCAAGAGATTGCCAGGAGAAAAACTCCAAACACAGAGTAGACAAACAAGAAAGGAAAGACGAATATAAGTTACCTGCATCATTCACAAACGTCACCCTCAGGAAAACAAGTGTCGAGTACACACCTGCAATGCTAGAGTTCAGGACACAGAGGCAAAGGGCTTGCCACAAGCTGAGGGCTAGCCTGAACCACATAGTAAGCTCTAGGCTAACCTGGTCCATAGAGTAAGAGTCTGCTTGAAAGAAAGAAAAGAAGGAAGGAAGGAAGGAAGGAAGTAAGGAAGGAAGGAGGAAAGGAAGGAAGAAAGAAAGAAAGGAGAAAGAGAGGGAGAGGCAGAGAATTTAAGTATGACAGGAGGAAAAGAAGGATGAATGGGAGGAAGGAAGTTAATCATCCAAGGTTGCGGTCCCAGCCGTTGTATAAGGAATGTACAAAGTCAGGAGTTTGCGGCCAGCTTGGGCAACCCAGTGAGACACTGTCTCAGACAGACATGATAAGCAGACAGTGGTAGTACATCCCAGCACGAGGGAGCCAGGAGCAGGTGTATCTCTGAGTTCAAAGCCAGCCTGGTCTACAGAGCCAGTTTCAGGGTAGCCAGGGCTACACAGAGAAACCCTGGCTCAGAAAAACTAAAACTAAAACTAAAAACTAAAAAACAGAATAAACGAAGCAAGAAAAAAAAAATGTTTTCACACGGGCAAAGGATCTGAATTAACATTCCTCAAAAGAACTTTACTGTATAAAACCAGAAATGTTGGCATATTCCTGTAAATCCATCCCTCGGGAGCTGAGGCAGTAGGATCACATATTTTGAGGCTAGCTCAGATATCTGAGTTTGCTTTCTGACCTGTGGTAAAAATACTGATTGAGGGTTGGGGATTTAGCTCAGTGGTAGAGCGCTTGCCTAGCAAGCACAAGGCCCTGGGTTTGGTCCTCAGCTCCAAAAAAAAAAAAAAAAATACTGATTGAAAGCAAACTGAGGAGGAACAAAATTTCATGTTACAGCTTACAGTCGATCACAGAAGCAAGTCAGGACAAGCACTCGAGGCAGGAACTTGGAGGCAGGAACTGAAGCAGAAGATGTGGAGGAAAGAAGATAACTGGCTTGCTCTGTTGGGGAGATGGTTTTGTGCACTGTATATTCAGATGCTCCTTTCCAGGCAGAGATGGCTCTATGACAATCTTGGGGGATGGTTCTGTGCCCTGTGTATTCAGACTCTGATTTCTATGCCTTGACATCTGGTTTCGGTCCTAAAGTTGCCATGGTCAAGCATCTCGGCGGGTCTCAATGCTGCGTAAAAATGGTTTCCATCACTTCGAATTGGTTAATAAAGAGCTGCTTCAGGCAATAACTGGGCAGAGGGGGGAGAGGGAAGGCAGGACTTCCAATCCCAGAGCAGGGGGGTCCCAAAGAGACCAGAAGGAGAGAGGGAGAAGAAAGGAAGGCAGGGAGAAATCATGAGGATCAGCCAGAAGGAGTCGCCAGGAGGATACACATGGAAAGTCAAGCCTGAGCAAGACTGGGATGACAGGTAAAGGACCACGTGACTGGGAAGTAATCCAGCAGCCAAACTGTCAAGCTAGCATAGTAGGGTTAGAATAGAGTACCTGCCCAGTTATAGCACTTGCAGCCTTTTAATAAAATTATTAGGTCTCCGTGTCATTTATCCAGGAGTTAGAATGGTCTAGAGCCCATATAGAAATGCCCTGCAGTTATTTGCGAGCAAAGTGGGCAAAGCAACCCCCCAAATTACTTTTACATTGCTCCTCAAGGCTAGCTCAGCCTGCTTTCTTATACAACCGCCAGTCGCCTGCCCAGCGATGGCACCATGCACAGTGGTGAATGGCACCATAAGTCATCAATCAAGAAAATGCCCCACAGGCCAATCTGAGGGAAGCTATTCCTCAACTGAGGTTGGCTCTTCCAAGATCTGTCTAGGTTTGTGTCAAATTGACAGAAACCGACCAGCACACTGGGCTACATAGGAAATTCTAAGTTAGTGTGAACGCCATGTCAAGACTTTGTTTCAAAAACAAGCAAACAAGAAAGCAAATAGGTAAATAGCCAGAAGAACAGCCAGAAGAAGATGCCCAACATTATTAGCCAGTGGAGAAACATAATCAAAGAGAGTGAAAGCCAGGCAGATAGGAACACCGGGAGTTCAAGGCTAACCTCTGTTACATAGCAACTTGGAGGCCAGCCTGGGCTGTATAAGACCTTGTCTCAATGAAACAAAAGAAACCCTTACAAATAGACACTGTGAAACCACTGAACACCTGCTCCTGTGGCTACAAAACTAAAGACAGGAAGACAGCTAAGCTGTAAGGGAGCTTGCCGCCAAACCTGACACACTTAGTCGGTCCTGAAGCCCACATGGTGAAACTCATGAACCAGCTCCCACAGACCATTCCCTGACTTGCCCGTGTTTTCTGTGTCACATGTAGAGCACTCATGTGAAAAGAAAAGACAAAAATAAACATCAGAATTCCAGCCCTCGAGAGGCAGAGGCAGGCAGGGGCTAGCCTGGTCTACAGAGCAAGTTCTAGGATAGCCAGAGCCGTACAGAGAAACCCTGTCTCAAGAAACCAAAAGCCGGGGTTGGGGATTTAGCTCAGTGGTAGAGCACTTGCCTAGGAAGCGCAAGGCCCTGGGTTCGGTCCCCAGCTCCGAAAAAAAGAACCAAAAAAAAAAAAAAAAAAAGCACTTGTTGCTCTCGGAGGTCCCAGGTTCAATTCCCAGCACCGGTATCATGCTGATCACAAGTGCCTGGAACTCCAGCTGTAGGAGAGTCAGTGCTCTCCTGGTCTTCACAGGCATCTTACTAATGTGCACATACCCACAGATGGACAGACACGTTGCACACTGAAAACATAAAGATAAATCTTAAAAAAAAAAAAAGCAAAAGCTCGGTAAATATTGGTGGCGATATGGAAACTTGGTGGTGGAAATGGAAAGTGGGTTAGTGTTTTGGAGCTGGGGAGACAGCTCGGTGAGTAAAGTGTTTGCCGGGCAAACATCAAGACCTGAGTTTGGATGCTAAGCAACCACAGAAAAAGTGGGCCTGACTGCATACATCTGGAACCATAGCACTGGGAACGAAGACAAGTGAATCGAAGGGGCTCACTGGCCATCCAATATGGTAGCTTCTAGGTTAATGAGAGACACTGTCTCAAAAAGTTAAGTGGATCGCCCATTGGTGGTGGTACACACATTCAATTCCAGCTCTCGGATGCAGAGGCAGGCAGAACTCTGTGAGTCTGCGGCTAGCCTGGTCTTCAGAGACCAGGACAGCCAGGACTACACGGAGAAACCCTGTTTTGAAAAACAGTAACAACAACAAATATCCCAGTGTGGAGCAATAGAAAAAGACATCTATACTAACAGGGTCATGCATGAACAAGCAAAAAGGAATAAATCATGGGCACACACACATATACATACACAGATAAGTTAAATCAAAAATGATACAGAGTTTTGGAAAGCTTCATAGTTCCTCAGAAATAAAAGTTATTGGGTTTTGCTGTGTTGTGTTTTTTTTTAAGACTGCAGATTGAACTTAGGGCCTTACATGTGCCAGGTAAGTGCCCTATCACTGAGATCCTATCTCCGACTTAGTTATTTTAATTAATTTATTTGGAGAGAAGATTCCACATACTTCGGGATGGCCTTGAACTCCCCATGTAGCTGAGGATCATGTCTGATCAAGCACCCCACAAACCGAACTACATTCCAAGCCTCCACCTCTACCCCCAACTATTTTCTGAGACAAGGTCTTTCTGAGGAACCCTGACTGGCCTGGGTCTGTAGACCAGAGACTCCCAGCCCCACCTCCAGAGGACTGTGATTAAAGGCACATACCACCCCCTGTGGCCTTCCGTTTTTAATTTGAGAAAGAATCTTGATAAGCTATCTAGCCTGACCTTGAATCCACTCCATAATTCAAACAAGTCTTTCTTTGTGGTTTGGTTGGTCGGTTGTTTTGTGTTTTGTTTTGTTTTTTAATTCAGACCCCTGTTTCCCATTGGTTTTTTCATTGTTTTTGTTTGTTTGTTTTGTTTTGTTTTTTGAGACAGTGTTTCTCTATGTAGTCCTGGGTGTCCTAGCAATCCTGCTGTCAATCAGGTTGACCTCAAACTCAAAGATCCGAATGCCCCTGCTCCTCAGGGTTCTCAAACCTCAGCCTCCCACAGGAGCTGAACCATATGTGTCATATAACATAACTCAAATTAAAAAAAGAAACTTGATTATAAATTCAAAGTAACTGCAGGCTAGCCAAAACCACCGTGAGCCAACTGCAATAGCTTTGTGTTCAAGGGCAGCACTTAATACTGGATGTGATAAAGTAATCCAGTCCAATGATCTCTTCCGGGACGAACAAATGTTGGGTGAACAGAGAGAAAGAAAGGAGCAGAAGCTGAGGCTATCCAGCTGTGCAGTAGGTGTGGACAGTGAATTATGTATAGACAAGCTTTCCTTTGTCATCCAGAGTCAACCCAGATGCCCACTCAAGGACAGTTGAGATGACGCACTGAGGAAAAGTGCTCACTGCCAAGACTGAAGACCTGAGTTCGATCCCCATGGAGGCAAGGAGAAAAATCAGCTCCTGCAAGTTGTCATTTGCTTCTACACCTGCCCTGCGGCCCCCACGCCCACACCCCCCACCTCCAGTGCAAACACTGGATACAGGATAATTTTTTTTTTCTCTTTTTTCGGAGCTGGGGACCGAACCCAGGGCCTTGCGCTTGCTAGGCAAGCGCTCTACCACTGAGCTAAATCCCCAACCCCCTGGATACAGGATAATTAAATGTAAGAAAAAAGAGAAGTGCGCAGGCTGGGGGTGTAGCTCAGTTGGTGAAGAACTGGCCTAGCATACAGCAGGTCCTGGGTTCAGTCCCTGGGACTGGAAACAAACAAAAGCTTAAACTGTGTGCGGCGTCTCATTCTTGTAATCCCAGCGCTTGAAAAACTAAATGAAACCAAACTAAGAGAGAGGAAGGAGAGAGAAAGAAGCAGAAGGTGTGAAAGACACAGCAGGCTTAACGCACTAGGCCGCTGTCACACACCACATCGAGAGAAGTCACTGATGCCATTAGGAAATACAGTCACACACTGTGCAGTGGTGGTGAATGCCTTTAATCTCAGCACTCAGGAGGCAGAGGCAGGTGAATTTCTGTGAGTTTGAGGCCAGCCCGGTCTTCAGAGTGAGTTCCAGGACAGTCTACACAGTGAAACCCTGTCTTGAAAAACCAAAACGAGGGGCTGGGGATTTAGCTCAGTGGTAGAGCGCTTACCTAGGAAGCACAAGGCCCTGGGTTCGGTCCCCAGCTCCAAAAAAAAGAACCAAAAAAAAAAAAAAAGAAAAAAAAGAAAAACCAAAACGAAAGTTGGCCCTTCCTATTCTGGTTTGCTCATTTTTATTTTAATATTTTATTATGTTAACTTTAATCAGTTAGTTTTTTGAGACAGGTTTCTCTGTGTAGCCCTGGCTATCCTGGAATGAGCTGGGGAGATCAGGCTGGCCTGGAGGTCAGAGATCTGCCTGTCTCTGCCTCCCGAGTGCTGCCACAATTTAATATTTGCCCTTGAGTTTTTCTGTGACCCTTGGATGATTTCGACCTGTTGTCCGTGTGTCACTAGTTTACTTCTTTCCCCCTCGCACCACACGGCACAGCATTTTAAACTTGGACCCAAACAGAGTGATTTGTCAGGGTAATTACCCTTTATGGGTTCTCCAACTCCCTTTATGGGTCTTGGACTCCAACTTTTGTCCCTTTGGGCTCTTGTGACTGCCAAAATTACATTGTACGATCCTACTTATCGCTCCAGAATCAGTGAAGTGCTTCAGACAAAACTGTCGGGAGTCCTGGGCTCCTCACTCCAGTGTCTTTCAAACAGAAGCCCGGTTAGTTCATTCTTCAGTGTATTTTAGACGGTGGCTTTTAAAACATTCCATTCAGTCGGCCTTGCCTTGCTCAGCGGAGGAGTGGTCGAAATCACACAGCCTCCAGCCCCGCCCTGAAAGCTCATTCCTCTTTATTTCTGCAAGCGAAGTCTTTAGATCCAGTGAGGACTCATTCCTCCTGTCCCACAGGCAGGGGCACGGGGTCACTCGCCATGATTAGCTGTTGGTAGAGTAGGTTTCTAAAATGAGGACATGTGGGCCAGCAAGTTGCTGGCCCAGCAGGTAGAGGTAGCCATTGAACAGGTCCAATGACCTCTGGAAAGGTCATGGAAGGGAAGAACTGGTGAAATTCGATGTCCTCCGACCTCCACCTGCACACCATAGCTTGGTGAATGCCGGCGTCCACCTACACATACACACAATTAAACAGGGGACTTTAATATGGAAAAATGGCTGACGTCTTGAATATACCAAACTACAATTTGCACTCTCTCTCTCTTTAAAGATCTATTTATTTTATTTATATGAGTACACTGTAGCTATCAGATCCCATTACAGATGGTTGTGAGCCACCATGTGGTTGCTGGGAATTGAACTCGGATCTTCTGGAAGAGCAGCCAGTGCTCTTAACCACTGAGCCATCTCTCCAGGCCCCAATCTGTTCTCTTAAAGCATACACGTATAGCCCTCTTTGGTAGTAGAAACTTTCAATTCCGGCATTCCAGAGGCTGAGGCAGAACTCCTGTGAGTTTCGAGGTCAGCCTAAATTATACAATGAGGGGCTGGAGTGGTGGCTTCGTGTTTAAGAGCACTGGCTGCTCTTCCAGAGATCCTGGGTTCAATTCCCATCACCCAGATGGCAGCTCCCACCTTCAGTCATACATTCAGGCAAAACATCAATGCACATTTTAAAAAATTTTTAGGCAAACGTGGCTGGCGGTAAACGCACAGGCGTCTTTCTGCTGAGGGGCCATCATGTTTCTCCAGTATTACCTCAACAAGCAGGGTGATCTCATCTATATACGGAAGAAATTTGACCCCATGGAACAACAGACTTGCTCTGCCCATCCTGCTCCGTTCTCCCCAGATGACGAATACTGAAGACAACAAATCACCATGAAGAAATGCTTCAAGGTGCTCATGACCCAGCAACCACGACCTGTCCTCTGAGGGCTCATTAATCTCTGATGTACTCGTTTCCTGGCCGATTATCAGCAACCAAAAGCGTCAATCTGTGAGCCTTGAGGCCTTCCCATGCAGTTTGGAATCTCATCTCACTCACTACATAGACAAGTTTATAGTGATGGGCATCGTCCATAAAAGGAACAATTTTTTTTCCATGTTTTGATTTACTGCCAGGTTATTAAAGATACAATGACTTGAAAGTTCAAAAAGGGTTGGGGATTTAGCTCAGTGGTAGAGCGCTTGCCTAGCAAGCACAAGGCCCTGGGTTCGGTCCCCAGCTCCGAAAAAAAGAAAAAGAAAAAGAAAAAAAAAAAGTTCAAAAAAAGATTTTTTTTTCTTTTCTTTTTTTCGGAGCTGGGGACCGAACCCAGGGCCTTGTGCTTGCTAGTACTGAGCTAAATCCCCAACCCCTCAAAAAAAGATTTTTAAATTCTTTTATGACCCCTCAATGTCTTCCTCTATTCTATTCGCTAGGAAAATGCCTTTTCTTTTCTTTTTTTTAATCTTAGCTCAAATATTCCTACCTCATCTCGAAAACAAATCGGTCCTTCATGATAGTGCACACCTTTAATCCCAGTACTCAGATGACAGAGGCAGGCGAATCTCTGAGTTCTAGGCAAGCCACAGCTCCACAGCGAGACTGACTGGAAACAAACAAATAGGTTCAAATTTCCTTCTTTATTTAGGACAGAGATGTTTTCTGTCACCTGCAATCAAAATATATCAAAATAGTAGCAGAAAGTAACATTTTACAGCATTAACAATGTAGCTCTGAAAAGAAAACAATGTTGCTCTGAGCTACTTGAGTTCAGCGGCAGGAACACCGGATTCTGCCTGAGGGAGCAACAGAAGGGTTCGTGTTGGAAAACGACACTTGAATTACAACCTTCCATTTACAGAGCCTTGATGAAGTACAAGGACCAAACAAAATTCAGCGGATTTCTCCACTGTAGACCTCTGATAGCCATTACTATTGTAAATTGTGAGTGTATCCCAGAGGCACAGTATTTAGTAAATTTAACTTGAACTAATATCACTGGGACTTTAGTTGGTACAGGAGACAGGATATGATGCTAATGGACGCTGAAAGGAAAGAACAAAACTTGTGGCCAACTTACAAGTCAGCCTTATGAAAACCAAGAGGGGCACTTGACACAATTATTATGAACTACTTAAGAGGAGAGCTTCTTTGTTATCTGGCCAGGACTTGAATTATAATCAAGTGATTCGCTGGGGATTTAGCTCAGTGGTAGAGCGCTTACCTAGGAAGCACAAGGCCCTGGGTTCAGTCCCCAGCTCCGGAAAAAAAAAAAAAAAAAAAAAAAAAAAAGAATCAAGTGATTCTTCTGCCTCAGGCTCTGAAATAGTTTGGACCACAGGTGTATGCCACTGTGCCCAGTCAATGAATTTTTTTTAAATATCTATATGTATGAGTATTTTGTCAGTATGTATGTGTATCATGTGTGTGACTGGTGCCCTTGGAGGCCCAAGAGTTGAAGTTATAGATGGTTGTGAGTTCACATGGGGGTGCTGGGAATTGAACCTGGATCCTCTGGAAGAACAGCCAGTGCTCTAAACTGCTGAGCCATCTCTCCAGCCCCCAGTCAACAATTTTTAACAGAAGAGTACAGAATAGTACGCGGAAATCCAGTACGAATTAGTTCTTGTGTTAAATAGTTTTTCCTTATTCAAGTATTTATTTTATTTTATGTGTGCTCCAGCCATTGTGTGAAAGTAGTTTCTCTCCTTCTAGGTTTGGTCGGGAGCACCTTTACCCACTGGGCCATCACTAACCCTAAAAGGATTCTTTACAATTGCGAGGGCTTAGAAGAAACGCCTGGTGTGCAAGCACAAGGACCTGAGTCCAGATCCACTGGCCTCACCGGTGGGGGTAGGGGAGGCTGGGCCACTTTAGGCCACAGGTGAGTGCTGGGTTCAGTGAGGGTTGCTGCTTCATGTAAACAAAGTGAAGCAAAGGAAAGTGAAGCAAAAGGCAAAGAGGAGTATGAATGTGGGAGACGCCTGCCATCAGCTCCCAGCCCCTACATTTCATGTATACACACACATGCACAGACACACGCACACACACGCACACACACACATGCACACACGCACACACATGCACACGCACACACACACGCACACGCACGCACACGCACACGCACACACGCACGCACACACACATGCACACACGCACACACATGCACACGCACACGCACGCACGCACACGCGCACGCACGCACGCACGCACACGCACACACACGCGCACACACACACGCATGCACACACACATGCACACACACACACGCACGCACGCACGCACGCGCGCGCATGGATGAGCATCTACAAACCAAATCCAAGTTAATGTCTTTTCTAGTGCATATTCCAGAAATTAAATTCATCAGCTAAGCTCTCCAATCAAGAAAAAGCCTGAAAAGGTAGTCATTGCTAGTGAGTTACTTTTTTTCCCCCTGAGACAAGGTTTCTGTGTGGCCCTGGCTGTCCTGGAACTCACTCTGTAGACCCAGCTTGGCCTTGAACTCAGATCTCCCTGCATCTATCCGCACCCCTCCCCCACCCCGCCCCTCAGTGCTGGGATTAAAGGTGTGTGCCCCCACGGCCTGGCTGACATGCCGCACCACCTTTAAAGCTAATTAATAAGGACCTTCTTCTGAGCTCCGAGAGCAGGTCCAACAAATGGAAGAAAACCTGAGCAAAATGTACAAAGCAGGAAAACGTTTTGAAGGATTGCCCACTGCATTCATGGGCAACATCTTCAAAGCTGCAGACGGGTGTGACGAGCCACTGATCCCTTCTTATTCAATAAAGCACTTATAAAGTGCCCTCGACATCTCTGCACCTCTCTATACTAGCAATACGCCCTGAAGTAATCGCATCTCCAACTCCACTATCTAACAGGAATAACTCACAAGCCCTCCGCAAGTGCTAAAACCAGTGTCTGCAACGCAGAGACAGACTCAAGTCTCTCCAACCCACTTACAGTTTCAGACAGCAAAGCTTCATATGCCCTCAATAAAGAAGTCTCTCGCCTATTGTTTCCAAATTAGGTCTATGAATAACAAGGCAATTAAAGCAGCAAAGGAAAAGAGACCGGAAGTAATTGTATACATGCGTATCTTTTAGTCTCTGTAGAAAAGTGCCTGACTTTGCTATGAATGCTTTTCAACAAAGCCTTAGTTGATAGGAGTAAAAGGATTGGGGTTGGGGATTTAGCTCAATGGTAGAGCAAGCCCAAGGCCCTGGGTTCGGTCCTCAGCTCCGGGGGGGGGGTGGGGGGGGTGGGGTGGGGTGGGGGTGGGGGGGGAGGGCTAGGGGGGGTTGGGGGGGTTAGGGGGGGTCGGGGTGGGTGGGAGGGATTAGTAAAGGGAGCACCCCACACAAAATCTAGGCAAGCACGGCAGCCTATAATCTTGATATCCAAGCGGTAGAGACAGAGGAGGCCCAGGGGAAGCTGGCAGGCTAGACTCACCAGACTGCAAGAGTTCAGTGAGGAACTATCTCAATAAATCAAGTGGAGTGCACTAAGAGACACTCTGTCAATCTCAGGCATCCACATTCACACATATGTGCATATGCACGCACATGCATGCAATCACACGTATATACATACATATCCCTCCCCAAAAGATTAATAAAGGAAATCCAATTCTTTTTTTTTTTTTCCTCTTTTTTTTGGAGCTGGGGACGGAACCCAGGGCCTTGCGCTCGCTAGGCAAGCGCTCTACCACTGAGCTAAATCCCCAAACCCCACAACTGTCTTTAATGGAATCCGATGCCTGCTTTTGGTGTGTCTGAAGACAGCGACAGTATACTCACATACATAAATAAATAAATAAATAAATAAATAAATAAAATAAACAAATAAATAAATCTCAAAAAAGAAAGAAAAAGAGTAAACTGTTAGCTCGGTGTGGGAGTGCACATCTGGAGGCTGAGACAGAAGGACCCCAAAGTCTCTTATTCCTGTGAGGAAACCCCATGACCAAAAGTAACTTGGGAAGGAAAGGATTTATTTGGCTTACACTTCCACATCACTGTTCATTGCTGGAGGAAGTCAGGACAGGAACTCAAGCTGGGCAGGAACCTGGAGGCAGAAGCTGATATCGAGGCCATGGAGGAGTGGGGCTTACTGACTTGCTCTCCACAGCTTGCTCGACCTGCCTTCTTATAGAACCCAGGCCCACCAGCCCTGAGTCGTCCCCCCCCCCCAACTCCCCTCAATCTAAAAAAATGACTCGCCCGCCTGCAGCCTGGTCTTACAGAGGCATTTTCTCACTTGAGATTTCCTCCTCTCAGATGGCTCCAGCTTGTGTCAAGTTGACATAAAAAGATCCAGAACACAAAGCTTGAGGTCACTTGGGCTACCCAGCAAGATCCTATCTGTAAACCAAATAAACCAAAACAAAGCCTGAAAACCTTGATTCCTCTGGCTTCATGGAGTCATTTTTCCTTTTAGTTTCTCTTCAATGCTGGGAACAAAACCCAGGGCTGGCATATGCTAGGCTCATGAGCCACCCCTCAAGTCCTCCGTTTGGCTTTTTTGTTTGTTTGGGATTTGGGTCTTTGTGTTGTTCATTTGGTTTTCTAGTCCCTTCCCCCACAAGACGCTGCTACGTTGTGCTGGCTGGCCTCGCACACATGGCAATCCCTCTCCCTCAGGCTCCCAATTCCAGGTGTGACGCACCATGGCACATGCGTGGTGATCAGGTGACAAGCTACAGGCCCCAGGAACTGAACTCAGGTCATCGGGTTTGGTAGCAAGCACCTTTATACAATGACTCATTTTGTAAACCTTTTGTGTATATATATATATATATATATATATATATATATATATATATATAATATATATTTTTTTTTTTTTTTGGTTCTTTTTTTTGGAGCTGGGGACCGAACCCAGGGCCTTGCGCTTCCTAGGCAAGCGCTCTACCACTGAGCTAAATCTCCATCCCCTGTATATTTTTAAAATAGAATAATCCCAGCTACTCCCACATTGTATCACCTCAGGAAGTAAAAACATCAAAGAACACATTTACTTTCCCACTTTTCACCAATGGCAAAGTTGGAAAAAAGGAAAAAAAAAGCAAAAATTAAGTTTTTTCCCCCTCTCCCCAGGCAGGGTCTCATTGTAGTTCAGGGTGGCCTTAAACTCACTACTAGCTAAGGCTAGCCCTAACCTCCTGATCCTGGTCACCTCCCAAAGGCTGGAATCACAGGAATACTTCATCACATCCCGGGTAAGACTATTCTCACAAATGAGGAAAGCAAGACCAAGAACATGGGGAGAGTCAGGTGACCAACGAGAACTAGGAGTTAGAGAACACGAGCTCACTGACAGACTCTAGTGGGTTAACTGGGAATGTTAGTTCTTACAGGGTGGAACTCATCAGGACAGTGCTTTCCGGCCTGTGTATACACATAACCCCTGATCGATCCCCAGTACTGAAGAAAGGAAAGTCTGTCAGTCTGTCTGTCTGTCTCTATGCATGTGTGCATGTGTGCATGCGCGTGCACACATCTTCGTCAGTGCTAAAGTGGAAAGAGCAAAGCACGGTACTGGGAGTCAGAAAATCACACTCATCCCATCCTCCAAGAGCCCAGCTTGTCATCTGACAAGCTATATGGGACGCCTTCAGGCTTGAAGAGGCAAGAGAATCAAGTCAATCAGGCTACACACTGAGTTCAAGGCCACTTCCAATCTACAGAAACCTTTGTCTCAAAAACTAACCAACCTGGGGGTGGAGAGATGGCTCAGTGGTTATGAGCCCTTGTTTCTCTCAAAAGGGACTCAGGATTGATTCCCAGGACCCACATGGACATGCACCACATCCTGGGGCATTAGGCATACAATCAGAACACAGACACACATGCAGATAAAACACTTATACACAAAACAATCAAAATAAAAAAGCAAAATCAACCATCACCATCATCACCATCATCACCACCACCACCATCATCATCACCACCATCACCACCATCACCATCATCCTACCAAAACACCTCTGAAAGTAATAATCTTTCTAGGAATGCTTAGAGGGCTCCAAACGTAGGAAGTTAAAACAAGCTAAGGTAGAAATTTGGGGAAATCCGAAGCTAATCAAGAACTTCAGACCAAGCTGGGTTGGGCGGCAGCATATGGGAAGCAGGCAGATCACAATGGGTTTGAGGACACAGCCAGTGCCAGGCCCGGCAAAGGCTCCATGGTGAGACCCTATCTTCAAAGAGAGATGACCAGAGTGCAGGAGCAGCCAGTATAAGAAAAGTGAGAAACGGAGTGTGAGGAACAGATGTCACAGGAACCATTTCTAAGCACCTCACTCCAGGCTGCCATCAGCAGGATGGGCCACCCACGAGTGTTAATACTGTGTTACAAAAGGGCTATTCCAACTTCACATCTAACACGGCCCCTTTGGGGGACATCAGGTTCCATGGTGACAATTAGCAATAGCTGATTTACATGGAAAATGATAGATTTGATTTTTTTTTTTCCCCCCGGAGCTGGGGACCGAACCCAGGGCCTTGCGCTTCCTAGGCAAGCGCTCTACCACTGAGCTAAATCCCCAACCCCCTTGATTTTTTTTTTTTTTTTGACAAAGCGGCCATTATTCAGTTTACTAGAAAAAAATTACTATTATGTAGACCCTGACTCAAAACAAAAGGAAAACGGAAGTTGGGAGTGATGGCACATGCTTTTAGTCAAAGAGCTAGGGAGGCAGGGACAGGTGAATCTCTGCGAATGGAAGGCCAGCCTGATCTACAGAGGGAGTTCCAGGACAGTCAGATGCATAGTGATGCACTGTCTCAAAAAAAACAAAAACAAAAACAAAAACAAAAACAGACAGAAAGGAATATGTGACTCAATGGTACAGTGCTCGCTTAGTATACACATGGCTTCCTTTCTTTTTTCTTTTCTTTTCTTTTTAAAGACAGGATTTGTTTGTGAAGTCCTGGCTGGCCTGGAGCCCACTCTTTAAACCGGGCTGACCTCAAACTCAAGAGATTGACCTGCCTTTGCCTCCTGGATACTGAGACTAGAGGTGTGCACCACCACCACCCAGGGTAGGGCCATTATTAGTTTTTTTCAAAACCAAGACTAGAGGAGGGAGGAGGGACAGGTATAACCCTGGATTTAGCATGATGAAGGCCATAGTGATCAATCCCAAGCATTGAAAAAGCAAGAGGGCCCAGTAAGATAGCTCAGTGGTAAAAGCCTTTACCGCCTAGCCTGAGTTTAGTCCCAACAACCCACAGGTTGAGAAAACTGACTCCTAGTTGTCCTCTGACCCATGCATACACACCATGGCATGCATACACACATATACAGGCAACACATTATGTAGAGGATAAACATATGTGTTTATTTTTTTTGAAGTCCTGGGTAGCCTGGAGCTCACTATGTAGACTAGGCTGGCCCTTAAAGCTCATAAAGATGCTTCTTTCTCCTGAGTGCTGGGATTAGAAGCAGGTGCCCTAACACTCAACTAAATAGAGATGCTTTTTCTTTTTCTTTTTCTTTTTTTTTTCTTATTTAAAAAATTGTGTGGAGAGGCTGGAGAGATGGCTCAGAGGTTAAGAGCACTGACTGCTCTTTCAGAGGTCCTGAGTTCAATTCCCAATAAGCACATGGTGGCTCACAACCATCTGCCTTCTTCTGGGTTGCAGGCATACATGCAGACAGAATGCTGTATACATAATAAACGAATCTTTAAAAAAATGTTGTGGGGGTTGGGGATTTAGCTCAGTGGTAGAGCGTTTGCCTAGCAAGCGCAAGGCCCTGGGTTCGGTCCCCAGCTCCGGAAAAAAAAAAAAAGGTCAAAGGACAAGGTTGGGGTGGTATCTGATTAAATGCATCCCTCTGTGAAAGAAGGCAAACAGTACCAAAAAGCCGCCAACCATAAGTAGGAAAAGGTTGATAGTGACGCATGGGTGAACCTAGGAGAGGAAAGGGGCATCCCGACTGCAGGGCTCACAGACTTCAAACCCTTCGCTGCCTAGTCCACGTGGGGGAACTGAAAGAAACAAGAAACGTTTGGTTACAGCACTCTGGGTTTCTGCTAGAAGGAACCAGCTCTAGGGAACTAAAAACAAACTGAAAAGAGAAGTTTCAGGGTGGTTCAACCTTTGCCATCCAAATGCAAACAGTGATGGGTTCGGTTGCTGTCGTGACTGATGTCTGGGAGCTGGGGTTTGCCCTGGCTCCTCCAATAGCTGCTGGGTGATCTTGAACGAATGTACAGTTTCCAAAATCTCAACTTTTACACGTGCGAGGGAAGGGGAAGGAGAACCATCAGGGAGTTCAGGGACGGTCTCAGCTCCTCAGTGACTTCTAGACCAGGCTGGGTTATAAGACAATCTGAAAGGGAAAGAAAAAATTCAAATCGTAAGTCGTTTCCATTTTGTTCTGTTTGGTTTTGTTTCCTTTCTTTACAAACACGGTTACAAATATTTGCACATTTTTTTCTGAACTGCTTGACTAGAGGGATATCACATGCTTTTACTTCTCTCTACCAAGAACATCGTTGTTCTGTGTAACCACAGCACTGTGCAACAATGTAGCAGGGTTATACAGCTATTCAGCGCATGGTTCCTCTTAGATTCTGACAGCTGTCCTAACAACATCATTAAGCCACTATTTTTCCTGGTCCAGAACCAAATCCTAAACCAGCCATCACCTTTAGTTTCTGCGATTCCTTTGCCTCGTTATATCTTGACCGGTTCCCCAGGTTTTTCTTTTCTGTTTCCTGACCTTCACGACATGTTTGAACAGTCCAGGTCAGTTAGTTTATAGAATGGCTCTCGGTGGGGTTTATTTGACATTTCCTCGTGACCAGATAAAGCGTATGCATTTCTGGGAGATTTACCACTGCCGCAATGCCATGTCCTCGTGGCCTCTTTTGGTTTTAATTACTTGAATATAAATAGGTGAAGGTGCTGGCACTAAGGATGCCAGTCTTCAGACGCCTGGGGCAGGAGTTACACTCTATTGTGAGCTGTGTGACCTGGGCGCTAGGAACCAAGGCCTGGGGCCTCTGGAAGAGCACAAGGAGCTTTTTTTTTTTTTTTTTTTTTTTTTTTTTTTTTTTTTTTAGGGAGGGGGGTGTTGTTGTTTTGAGACAGGATTTCTCTGTGTATCCCTGGTTGCCTTGAAACTCACGCTACATAGACCAGGCTGGTCTCGAACTCACAGAGAGCCACCTGCCTCTGCCTGCCTAAGTGCTGGGATCAAAGGCCTTCGACACAACACCAGGTTATCAGCAAGTACTCTCAATTGCTGAGAAATCTCTCCAGCCACCTTCTGGGCATATGTAGTCACTTTGTCCCAACATAAGGGACATTGGGTTTGATGACTTGGCCAGGGAGGTACCAGTGAATTTCTCCCACTTGTTTCCCCATATAATTATTTAGTAACCTATGGAAAAACACACTGCCTTGCAAGAATTCAGCATCAGCCTGTCATCCTCTGTTTCGAGCACCCATGACTGAGTTTATCTTTTATGGAACCTTCCTAATGCTGCGGCCCTTTCATATGGATCCTCGTGGTGACCCCAACCATAAAAATATTTTTGTTGCTACCTCATAACTGTAACTTTGCTATTGTTATGAATCATAAAGCAAGTCTCTGTTTTCCAATGGTCTTAAGTGAGCTCTGTGAAAGCGTTGTTTGACTTCCAAAGGGTCTTGACCCACACAGATTTATTACTCACTATCAGGAAGCTTCTTCCTTCTACATTTAGAGAGCTATATTTACAACTATGGTTTAATACATTTTCATTCCATGACTGATCAATCATTACTGTTACTTTGACTAAAGCACGGATTCTGAAACTCTTCTGTATCATATTAAAAGTTACCAAAAGGTTTACAAATTCGTCAGGGCATGTGATGCATGCCTTTGACCCCAGCACTTGGGAGACAAAAAGTGGCAGATCTCTGTGAGTTCAAGGCCAGCCAGCCTACCCTATATAGTGAGATTCAGGACAGCTAGGGCTCTTAACCAGAGAAAACCTGTCTCAAAAAAACAAAAAAATTACAACTCTATGGGCCAGCGAGAGGGCTCAGCAGGAAAAGGTGATTGGTGCCAAACCTGGTAACCCAAGTTCTATATCCAGGACTCACATCATAGAAGGAAACTCTTGCAAATTGAATTCACTAGGCAGCTGAAACTGGCCCTGACTTGCTGACCCTCCTCCTCCTCCATCTACCTCCTAAGAGCTAGGTTTGAAGGCACGCGCCACCACACGTAGCAAATGCCTTTATTAACCTATTACAACGGGGGTGGGGCTGGAAACACGGCTCAGTTGGAAGAGTATTTGCTGCTCCTCCGGGACCCAGGTTCAGTTCACCACTGTCTGTAACTCGATCCAGGGGACCCAGTACTGTCTTCTGAGCTCCTTAGGCACGAGGTGTAAACACATATATGTAGACAAAACACTCATACACATAAAATAAGTAAATCTCCTTGGGCATGGCACGCATGTGGTGCGCAGATACAGGTGCAGGCAAAACATTCACATGCATAAAATAAATCCTAGAATATAAATAACGGCCAGGAGCTAGTCGTGTGTCTGCAACAACCGTAAAGTGATATGAAATTATCTGAGATTTTTACACACACACACACACACACACACACACACACACACACGCTCGCGAGCACCAACATGTACTTGCTATGGCACACATGTGGAGGTCAAAGAAACCAGTTCTCTCCTTCTGCACATGGGTAGCCAGGCTTGGCAGCATTGTCCTTACCTGCTGAGCTATCTCACCACCCTACCTAACCTGTGGTCTCTTTGGATGATAAAACTTTAAGTCTTGTACTGCTAATAGTGCCCAACCCTCTATAGTAATTTTTTTTTTTTTTGGTTCTTTTTTTCGGAGCTGGGGACCGAACCCAGGGCCTTGCGCTTCCTAGGTAAGCGCTCTACCACTGAGCTAAATCCCCAGCCCCTATAGTAATTTTTTTAAAGACAACAACAGAAAAAGAAAGACTGATGACTCCTAGCGTAGGCACCTGGTCCTATACACTCGGGTGAACTCCAGTGGTCCTTGCACTTGGGACGTAGGAAAACCAAGAGTTAAGGTTTATCCTGGGCCTCATCAAGGAGGAGGTCAGCTCTGGCTACATGTTATTCCGCCTCAACTGCTGGAGTCTTCCAGTTCTGCCTCTGTCCCTGAGGCTTCGGTGGCCAGTGTGTAGGTCCATCAAGTTTAACAGAAAAGAAACTAAGGTGGAAATGAGAGAAATTCAGGATCTTAGTCAGGATCCCATAAAAATGGAGTAGCGGGTTGGTGAGATAGAAGCTCTGGCAGAGAAGCTAAGCTCAGTTTCCAGCACGCATATGGTGGTCATAGCATCTGTAACTCCAGTTCCAGGGGATTCCCTACCCTGTCTGACTCTCCCTGCAGGCACCCAGTATGCAGGGCACAGGCATACTGCAGGCAAAACACACATAAGATAAAATGAATTCTTTTTAAATGAAGTCATGGTGGGTTTGGAGAGATGGTTCAGTGGTTAGGAATACTGACCGGCTACCCTTGCAGTGGACCCAGACTCAATGCCTAACACCCACATGGTAGCTTAGAACTGTCTGTGACTCTAGTTTACCCTCACACAGACATACATGCAAGCCCAACAACAACACAGTAAAAAAATAAATCATAAAATAATAAAAGTGGAGCTCTTACCCTCTTACTGTTTTCCCTCTCTGTCTTTTCTCTCCCTATTCCCCTCCCCCTCCCTCCATGTGTTCATGGTCGGCCCGTCCTCTTGTTTGTCTCTGTCTCTGTCTCTGTCTCTGTCTGCCTTTCTTTGTCTCTACTCCATCCTCAACTCCTCTCCCCATGCCTCAAATAAACTCTAATCTATACTAAAAAAAAAAAAAAAAAAAAATGGAATAATGGGCCAATGAGACGGCTTGGGGGCTAAGGTGCTTGCTGCCAAGCCTGAGTTCAATCCCCAGGATCCTAGATGCAGAGAACAGCCTCTTGTAAGCTGTTGTCTGCCCTTACACATATTTTGTATTTTGTGTTTTATGTGTGGTGTGTGTGTGTGTGTGTGTGTGTGTGTTGTATATGTGTGTGTTATGTGTGTTGTATATGTGTGTGTTGTATGTGTGTATGTGTATGTGTGTGTTGTATGTGTGTGTGTTGTATGTGTGTGTGTCATATGTATGTGTAATAATAAAATGAAGGAAAAACTGTAACGATAAGTGAAAAACAGAGACAGTGCTCAGAACGTCTTTAGCAGGCTCAGTAATAGAAAGGCTTCATTTGTCTATTCATCTAGTACACTGAGCCTCTAAAACCACTGGAGAAACGTAAGTTAAAAACCCTTGTTTGGCCAGTCATAGTAGTGCACTCCTTCAACTCAAACACTCAGAAGCAGGAGCAGGGGGATTTCTAAGTTCCAAGCCAGCTTGTTCTACATTGCAAGTTCCAGGACGACCGAAGCTACATAATGAGACCCTGTCTCAGACAGAAACAACAGCAACAGCAACAAAACCAAAACCAAACGACGACAACGAAACCACCACCACCACCACCACCACCACCACCAAAGATAGATGGAAATGGAGGAAGACCCAATATCGACGTCTGGTCTCTATTCACACATACATGTACACATACATGCACACATACTAACATGTAATATGCAACCCAAAAGAAAGTAAATTAGAACATAGCCTAGGTTACCTGAGACCTAGTCTCAAAACCTCTCCCCCCAAAAAAAAACCCGCCCAGCTTATCTGGGTGTGAAAGCACACACCTGTGATCATAAGACTTGGTAGGGCAGCTGGGACATTTGCCACAGATCCAAGATCAGGCAGGGACGTGGCGAATTCTAGTTCTTCTGAACAACAGAGTGAGAGAGACCCTGTTAAAAAAGGAGGTGGGAAGGAGAGGAGAGGAATCCAGACTTCGTAGCTGAGTGTTGGGTTGTGTGCACGTATCATAACATTTGGACATCTTAGGTAGAAGGATATGAAGTTTGAGACCAGAAGCTTGGGTTACACAGTAAGATTTTTGTCTCAGAGAGCGAGGCGGGGGCGGGGGGATGATGAAGGGGGCACACAGTACACTCTATGTACTTGGGAATATAACAGGAGGAACGAGTATTTGCCTAGCACACATGGACCCTTGAGTTCAATACCCAGAAGCTAGATAACTTAGTGAGTAAATACAGCAGCCAGCTTGGACACAAAATCTACAATACTGATCTGCTCTAAGACAGAGGCTGATGATAGGGCCTGGATCCCAGTCTGACCTGAGAGGCTGACAGCCTGTCATGTTACTCTTCCTGTCAACTTAATTTTTGTATGGACAGCTATGGGCATTTTCATATGTGTATGGGTGCGTGTGTGTGCACTCCTGTGGAAAGCAGAGGCCAATCTCAGGCGTAGTTCTCCCAAAGCCATCCATCTTGTTTTTGAGACAGTCTCTCACTCTGACCTAGGCTCACGGTGACCTGAGACTACGCTGCCTCCTGGTAAGAGATTACAAGTGTTTGCTCCATTCTGGTTTGGGGAATTTACATCGGCTCCACCTGCTTGGGTGGTAAAGCTGTGTCAACTGAGTCCTAATTCTCTCACTGTGTGTGTCTGTGTATATAGTGTGAGTGTGTACACATGCGGAGGTTGGACGACAACTTGCAAGAGTTGGTTCCCTCCTACCACCATGTGGGGTCCAGGGATCCAACTCCAGTTTTCAGATTTGGCAGAAAGATGCCATCTCACTGCCCCTTCTTGTGCATACCTTTTCTTTTGGGAGCTTCACTCTTTAGCCCAGGCTGGCCTGAAGTTTACGGTGTAGCTCGGGCTAAGTTTGGCCTCCTGACAATACTCCTGCTTCAGTCTCTAAAGCGGTGAAACTGCAGACAGAAGCCTCTTTGGTCTTATAATGTGATTCCCCTCAAGAGTCACATAGTGCCCATTCAGTGAGCGGCATAAACGACAGCAAAACGACTCTAACTTCTCCAAGACACTGCTGTAGGTTGAGTGTCGATGCAATAACACACGAGAGTTCTGGAAATTATCCCTGGATTCAAGAAGAAGTAATATATTTTCCATATGTAATTTTTTCATTTTACTTAAGAAAGACAACGCTCTTGACATTCTTCCGATTTAACTTCTGAATTTAAATGTTAGAAATGAAATAGGTTTGAGCTGAAAACCTGGTTTATACTATCTTCAGCCCAGACGCTCGGAGGATCGGCTTGCAGACTAGGGTCCAACAGCAGACCCTGAAGGCCAAGCAGAAGCCCAGGGGAATCTTCAGAACCCTGCAGAATCAGGACATCCCAAGCAGGGTGGTGAGCAGGGTGGTGTCAGTAGTGAGGAAGGTGAGGCAGGCGAATGCTATAAGTTAAAGGTTAGCCTTAGGTCCATAGCTACTTAAAAGGGACTAAGTTAGTCCCAGTTAGAGCGAGACCTTTGCTCCAGAAAAAAAAAAAAATGTATACCATTTTCTAAATTGGCTAAAAAGTAGTTTGATTTTCTTAGCTAAGCATGCAAGTCTACACCGGGAATTCCAGCGCCCAGGGCCTGCAGTAGGAGCTCAGTCGTGAATTTGACTTTGTTTTTTTTTTTTTTTGTAATTCCAACACGGAAGCAGAGACAGGAAGATTCTGGAGGCTTGCCTGACCAGCCGATCTAGCTGAATTGGCAAACTTTAGGTTCAGTGGGAGACCCCGTCTCAAGAAAATATGGTGGTGCATGCCTTTAATCTCAACACTAGGGAGACAGAGGCTGGTAGATGTTTTTAAGAGTTCCAGGACAGCCAGGGGTACACAGAGCAGCCCTGTCAAGAGGGGAGGAAAAGACAAAGCAAATCGATAATGAACAAAACCAACTCCATATTTACAAGGTTTACAATGAAACCCTCAAAACAGTTAAGTCTGAAGTAAGGAATCACAAAATATGGAGACTACAACCTAAGTCTTCTGTTGTTCCCTTACATTTCTGGTTATGGGGCACACAGATGGCTCAACAGGGAAAGAGCTGATAACCAGAGATCAGTTCCCACGAGCCCACACGGTAGACAGATTCCTGCAAGTTGTCCTCTAACCCATGCAAACACACACACACACACACACACACACACACACACAGAGGATTCTCTTGGCTTCATCAGTTCTCTTGCAAGTCTCTTACGGACATGAGCTAACTATAATTAGAGCCTGAAGCCCAAGGAAGAACTGACATTAGGGACCTGGGAGTGCCCCGGAAAATAAGTCCAACAGTACTAATAGAAAAGTTATCTCTTAAGATAAAATAGAGCCAGATGTGGAGGCTGAGGCAGTAGGATCGAGGGTTCAAGGCTAGCCTAAGCCACATCTGGAGTCTTTACCTCTCCCAAATGGTGTGATTTATGTTATTGAAGGAGTACATTCTTTAAAAGTGTTTTCAGGGGAGGGGGGAAAAGTGTTTTCAAAACTCAAAAGACTGGTCTCTAGAATAACTAAAGTATAAAATTTAAGGGAAAATAATACAGATTGTGTTTTTAAATGACTAAATGGGGCTGGGGATTTAGCTCAGTGATAGAGCGCTTATCTAGGAAGCGCAAGGCCCTGGGTTTGGTCCCCAGCTCCAAAAATAAATAAATAAATAAATAAATGACTAAAGGCAGGGGTGTAGCTCAGTTGGTTGCAAGCTTGAGGCCCTCCCTGTATTTGGATTCCCAGCACTTGGAGGCCGGATCAGGAATTCAAGGTCATCCTGAGGTAGAATTCCAGGCCAGCCTGGGCTAAGACTGTCACAAAAAAGCAAATACAAATATTTGCCAAATATCTCGCCTCCCCTCTATTAGAAGTCTTTCTCATGACCTGGGGTCAACGGCTTCACTGGCACAGGCCAACTGGGCTGCCTTAGACCAGAGGGACAGCAGGGTCCCGGGAGGCTTAAGACTGAAGCTGAAGTAGCTTAAATTGTGGAAAGTCGAGGTTTGCCCTTCCAGTATGGCAGTTCCCGTGCTTCATTTTGGAAAAAAAAACTCCAGGGGTCGACCTTGAGTTCCCCATCTGTAAAATGGAGCAGGCTAGGCAGAGGGAGCTAGGGTACAGGGTGGTGCCGCGCCCGCAAACGGAAAGCAGCCGAGCAGCCCGGCAGTTTGCAGGAAGTGCTCTAGGGTTGGGAGGGAGAGGGAGGGCGGAGGCGGGAATGCGAAAGGCGAGCCCTTGGCTGCGGAGTTTGTACCGGAGCTCGGCAGAGGCGGGGCGAAACTGGGGTGAAGGGGTTAGTCAGTGGACGGGCGAGACCGGCCGCCTCCCCCGAGCAGAGCGCGCGGGCTGCGGGGGAAGACTTTGAGGTGGCGGCTGAGGAACGCGGGGGGGAGGGGAAGAGCGAACTCGCTCAGGAAAGGGGCGGGACGCGCGCTCCCACCGCACGCATGCGCGCCGCGCTCCTCCTGCCCGCTGGCTCTGGAGGTTCGCTGCCCCAGCTCAGCGAGCACCGACGGTGCGCACGCTGGGAGAGGAGGAGCCGCCCCGCCCTCCCTGCGACACCCGGCCCCCCGAGGCCTGCGGGGGGCCCTTAGAGGGGACGGGCGGACACCTGTTTCTCCTGTGGGGGGGTTCGGGAGCCCAGGACCGGGACTCCTGGCGTCTCCTTCCCCTCCCCCACGAAGAGCGGGGCGGGAGGGCCTGGGCGTGCTCCCGAAGAGTCCGCTCCGGGTTTTCCCGCCCACTTTAACTCTGTGAGCGCTTCGAGCGCGCGGCGCTTCACTCCACCGGGCGCGCCCGAGCCCTAGGCCGGAACTCGTTGTGCCGCCCCCTCACATCCCCCAGGGACCGAAAGTGGCCTCTAAGACCTCTCGGCCCTGAAGTCCCCGCGGCCAAGCTACCACTCCCTATCTCTTCCGGGTTCCGACCCGGGCCGGCCCTGACGGTGGGAGAGCGCCCTCCAAATGAGGCCGCGCGGAGGAACTACTTAACGTGTCCGTGCGCCCGGTGGTGCGGCCGCGCTCTGAGCTCTTCCTGGAAACTCCCGCCTCGGGGCGCCAGGAGAACCGGCCGGGGGGGAGGGGTGCGCGCCGAGCAGGCCCCCTCCTTCCCGGGGGAGGGCTCGGCGTCCCCGCCCTCCTCTCTGCTCAGGGGAGGGACGCGAGGGGGGAGGGGAGGGCGCGGAAGCCGAGGTGGGGGGCGCTTCCCGCCCCACCCCGCCTCCAGAACAACGGGTTCCCGCTGCTGCCCCCTGCCGCTCGCCGCAGCCTCGACGGAGGCGTCGGGGGCGCCGCTTCCGTGGGAACCGGACCCGGGACTTTCTAGAACTGGCCGCTTTCCCCGGCAGAGAACTTGCAGCCACTTTCGAGAAGCTTGTTGGAGCAACTTGGGCCCAGGCAGCCAGAGTTGGCCACATGTCATTTAGCCTGGCGACCTCTCTGGACTTTTAAAAAGAACAGGGAGTGGGCTGGGGCGAAGGGTGGCGCGCCTGGCTCTCACTCCGGAAACCGGAGTACTGGTTGTTGGGGTTTTTTTTTAAAGGGCTACCAACCGCGGGAACTCTGCTTTTGCAGTCGCAACCCTTTTTCTCCCCCGCCCCCTGTGTGCACACAAAGGTCGAAGTCAGGAAAGTTGATGGCAGCCCTTACGACTACGCTTCCTTGACTTTGTGCTTTAAAAAGAAAAACTCGTGGACTTCTCTGAAGAGGCACGCTGCTCTCTGAATCCGAGAGGAAGGAAAAAAAGAAATGATTCGAAAGACCCCGGAAAAGTTTAGTGAGCCAGCCACATTTCGACATTTCCCAGATTTTGCAATATTGGGCTGGGTTCGTGCCAGCTTACTGCCAAATTTCTCAAGATGAAGGGTGTTCAACCAAATTACTGCCAGGCCCCGTAAGCAGGCACGAACAACACCGGCTTAATTACACCTTATTCTTTCTCTCGCAGCCTTATTTAATTCGCTGCTGGATGAAGTCCTCAACCCGGGTGTCACTAACTGGCTTTTTTCTGGGGCTGAACAATCACACACTTTCCATGCCTCAGTAGTTCCAAGAATTGTATAACCCATCGCCCTCTGTTTCTGTTTTCTAGTCGATATTGTCCTAAAATTGCAACCCAATCAGGTAAATTCTTTTCTTTCCCGGGGACTGAAAAGACCATAAGCAGACATTACACTTGCAAGAAAGTGTTCTTTTAAGAAAAAAGATTTAGGCCAAGAAACCGAATTTGTTGTTTAACGTGAACCCCTGAAGGGGATTAAGCACAGTGTGCTTGAATGCGGTTAAACCAGCTTAATCACTTTCTTTGTTCTGTCGCTTCCCATTTACTTAATGTGTTTTAAGGTGATTTGACACAACTTAAACTAATTTCTTATATGTTAGTGTAGTCTACCCGTGAACCATGCAGCGTGACAAAAAAGGGTCTGTGGGACCCTTGATATTTTCTAGAATTTCATACTAAACAGCTCTATGACCAAGAAATAAAAGTTTTGAAGGGACAGGAGAGGTGGTGTTTTCTTGCTTTTTTTAAATCTGGAGACTGTAACTTTTTAGCCCCTTTTGTCAAGTCCAGCTAGGAGCCACCTAGGCTTATTTCTGTCTGAAATGGGTTTGTTGATTGTTGTCTCTGCTTTCTTGTTTTCCAGTCCGCAGGAAAGGAAGCTCTAAGTCTGGGGCTCAGCTCTGGTAGATTGCAGGTTTTCTGGCCTTTAGTCTTCCTCTTAAATAACCCAGATTGAGGGCATTCATTCACAAATGACCCTGAGCCTCTGTCTGAAAGTCCGCTTCCTTATAAAGGCACCTCCACACCAAGGTTTGCAAAGACACAAGAAGGACCTTTTACAACTCTGGGGATAATAATAATAATAACAATAGCTGTTTTTAACTATTCGAGGACTAGACCTTGTTCTAAATGCTCTGAGTGATTTAACTCCTCACAGTAGGTCCCAGAGTTGGCCACAGTTGCTGCCACCATTCTAGCATTGGATCGCTAGACCCGGAACACCCAGGCTGAGAACAATAGTTCTAGGATTTGAATACAGGCCGTTTCCAGCTGCCGCCTGTCACCCAAGCTGATCCTCTTTTAACTGTGTGAGGAAGGAACGGTGACTATTCACTTTTTTCATGGAGAATGTTGTCTGTGTGAGCAGCTCCTAGGAGAGGTTCTTTGCTTTGGAACTTCAAGGAAGTGAAATCTGAGATCTGCTTAGAGGAAGCGTTCCCAAATCAGATTAGTGTCTTGGAAACCAGAGTCCCACTGTCAGCGCATGCATTCTAAAGTGCTAACCAACCAGGAGAGACACATTTGGGCAGTGGCACAGCGATGCGTTGGAACATGTCTACTACTTGATAAAAGGAAGGAAGCTGCCTGGGAAACAGCGTGGATACTCCCATGGTGGACCAGGGAGGTGTCAGGAAGGGAGAGCGGGAAGAGGGGAGGTAATGAAAGGTGAGAGAAAAATAAATGTAGCTTGTGTGCAGTTCGGATCCGCAGTACAGTGCAGAGAAAGAGGATCAAGGTCATGCAGAAGAGAAGCATGTGGGCGTGTTCTGACAGAGCCACAAAAGAAATGTAAACACAACCACCTGAGCTGGAGGCTGGGAAGGTCCTGAGGAGTTGGCCGCTGTCTCTCCTCAGAGGGCTTTGGAACAAGAATCACTCTAGGTTGGATTCATGGAAACACAGCTCCTGGAACAGGGAAAAGGCTGCCTTCGGCTTGGTTAAACCATTCCTAAGTAACGAGGCTTCCTTTAAGGAGTATCATAATGAGAACAATTAACCAAATTAAGGCAAAAGCTTCGATCCCTGCTTATCAGGAAAGTTGGATTTAGAAGTGATGGAAAAGGAACTGGACTTGATAAGCGTGGTGTGGTCTTGCATGCCCGAAATCCTAGCACTATTGAGGTAGAGGCTAGCCGATCTCTACAAGTTTGAGGCCAGCCCAGTCTATGTAGAAAATTCCAGGCTTGACTAGAGAGTTAGTTCAGCGGTTAAGAGCACTGACTGCTTTTCCCAAGGTCCTGAGTTCAATTCCCAGCAACACATGGTGGCTCACAACCATCTGTAATGGGATCTGATGCCCACTTATGGTGTGTCTGAAGACAGCTACAGTGTGCTCATATACATAAAATTAAATATTTTTAAAAAATAATAAAAACTAAAGCCGAGCACAGAAAGTTCCAGGCTAAGACCCTGTCTCAAAAAAAAATTTTTTTTAAGGTTTTGGTGTTTTTGGCTTTTTGATTTTTTTTTGTTTTGTTTTACAAAGGAAGTAGACTTGTCCTGGGTGGGGTATAGCAAGGCCTTGGAACAGATGGGCAGGAACTTTATGGGAGACTATGGATAGGTCCTGTAAATAAAAACTAGACCACCTTCGAATGGGACAAAAATCTGTGTCTAATGACACTGGAAATGTTCATTATAATGGGCCAGCGTGACACTGGGCTATAATCTGGGATACAGCAAACTGAGAAAATCGTATAACCTGTCTCCTTAGTTTGTTGGAAAGCACAGGATTAGCACTAAGAGTCTGCAGATAATACATTCTTGAAATTCTAGGGCTCAGTTTGTTCTCCACAGTTCTCTCGGGATGCTGGAGATGAAGCCAGGACTTTGCACGAGCTAGGCAAACAGCCCACCATGGACCACATCCCCAGCTTTTGGCATTTTTGAAGAGAATATTGTGGGACCAAGCCAGGCAGCAGCATAGAATTCAGTCCCAGCACTCATGACCCAGAGGCAGGTGGATCTCTGTGAGTTCAAGGCTAGCCTGGTCTATAGACTGAGTTCCAGGACAGATAAGGCTGTTACACTGAGAAACACAGTCTGGAAAAACAAAACAAAACAACCCCCATCCCCCACAAAAGAAAAAGAGTCTCCACTATAGAATTCAGGTTGTCCTTGAACTCACAGCCTGTGTTTCCTTCCCCAGTGCTGGGCTTACAGGAATCGATGCCACCATAACCACCTCTGTGACTCAATATTTCTGAGTTTACCAGAGTGACCATCTGATCTTGTCCTTATAGATTTATTTATTATATTTTGAGGGCAGGCCTTACTGTGTAGTCCCCTGACGGCTTGGAAGTTGAGATCGCCCTGAGAGATAGCCTAGGCAAGCATTCTACCAGCTCACGTTTGTCCTCAGTCCCCCCAGGTTACTTTACTTTGGGGGGAAAAGCCAACAGAACTAGGCGTGGCTGGCTGAAGAGATGAGTGAGTTGTTAAGAGCACTGGCAGAGACCATGAGTTCTCATCCCAGCACCCACGTGGTGGCTTACAGCCACTTGTAACTTCAGTTCCAGGTGATCCAATCCTGTCTTCTGTCCTCTTTGGGCACCAGTCATGAACCTGGTTCATGTACCTATGTGTAGGCACTCACACATGCACATTAAAAAGTATTTTTATAATATAAAATATAATATTTACAATATCAAATATATTTATAATATAAAAGAATAAATAAATATTAAAACAAACAAACGAAAGTATAAATGTTCTCAATAAAAAAGTTTTAAATTGGGGTTGGAGCAATGGCTCAGCGGTTAAAAGCACTGACTGCTCTTCCAGAGGTCCTGAGTTCAATTCCCAGCAACCACATGGTGGCTCACAACCATCTGTAATGGGATCCGATGCCCTCTTCTGGTGCATCTGAAGAGAGCTATAGTATACTCATATACATAAAACAAATAAATAAGTAAAATGTTTTTTAAAAAGTGTCTAAAATTTTAAAATTGGATCCAGACAGTTTTGAGGAGTGTTCTCCCTCAATGTCATTTTGTTGACATTAGCAATATTGTTCTGAAAAGTGGCTTTTATATCTCTGGACATGCTTGGGAGATTCTTGTACAGCACGGGGTAGAGAGATAGCTCAGCGATTGAAGAGCTTGGGTTTTCGGGGTTGGGGATTTAGCTCAGTGGTAGAGCGCTTGCCTAGCAAGCACAAGGCCCTGGGTGTTCAGTCCCCAGCTCCAAAAAAAAAAAAAAAAAAAAAAAAAAGCTATGTGATGGTTGGGGGCTGGAGAGATGGCTCAGCGGTTGGGAGCACTGACTGCTCTTCCTGAGGTCCTGAGTTCAAATCCCAGCAACCACATGGTGACTCACAACCATCTGTAATGAGATATGATGCCCTCTTCTGGTGTGTCTGAAGACAGTTATGGTGTACTTACACATAAAATAAATAAAGATTTAAAAAAAAAAAAGAAGAAGAAGAGCTTGGGTTTTCAAGCATGGGGATGTGTGCTTGATTTCCACAACCCACATGAAAGCCCAGATGTTGCCGAGTATGGGCAACTCCTGGTTTAATTTCATCAGTCAGGAAGCAGAGGCAGGCAGATCTGTGGAAGTTTGAAGCTAGTTAGTCTGGTTTAGACAGTGAGTTCCAGGCCATCCAGGGTATTATTATTATTATTATTATTATTATTATTATTATTATTATTATTGTATTGTGTATGTGTGCTTGCATGAAGATGCTTGTGAAGTCTTCTTTTTTTTTTTTTTTTTTTTTTTTTCAGAGCTGGGGACCGAACCCAGGGCCTTGCGCTGCTTGTGAAGTCTTTTTTTTTTTTTTTTTTTTTGGTTCTTTTTTTCGGAGCTGGGGACCGAACCCATGCTTGTGAAGTCTTAAGAGAGCATCAGATCTCCCGGAGCTGTGGTGCATGTGGTACTTTGAAAGAGCAGCAAATATTCTCGACTGCTGAGCCATCTCTGCAGCCATCTTTTTTTTTTTTTCATGTAGCCCCCCCTAGCCTCAAGCCTGCTAGGGAGCAGAGGCTAGCCTTGAACTCTTTTTCTTTTTTTTTTCTTTTTTTTCTTTTTTTTTTTTCCAGGGCTGGGGACCGAACCCAGGACCTTGCGCTTCCTAGGCAAGCGCTCTACCACTGAGCCAAATCCCCAACCCCTCTTTTCTCCGCTTCCCCCCCCCCCCCCGGAGCTGGGGACCGAACCCAGGGCCAGGCGCTTGCTAGGCAAGCGCTCTACCACTGAACTAAATCCCCAACCCCTAGCCTTGAACTCTTGATCCTCCTGCTTACACTTGCCACATGCTAGGATTGCAGGCACATACCACCATGCTCAGAACCAACTTTACCTAGTCCAGCCCCAGTTCTCTCATCTGTAGTAAGAGCACAGCAACCCTTAAATCATAGCATTTTGGTGGCGGTGATTTGATACACTATTTTTTCCTCCAATACTTAAAAATGAAAATCCAGTGCCTTTAAATGCTAGGCAAGCAAAGCTCTATCTTGACATTATTTGATATTTTAAATATAAAATATACTTAGCATATTCTGATCAGAATAGAGTTTCTATAGGGGATGACAGTGTGTTCTTGTCAGTGATGCAGACCGATTTACAGAAATAGTGACTACCACACACCTCTCTTCCTCCATTTTAGGTGTTCCCTAAAGGGCATTTACTTAGTCCTGGTTTATCTTAAAGAAAGAAGCCAGCTGAAATGTCTCAGTGTCCCTGCTGCTGACACCAGGTAAACCATTTCACTTCTCTCTCCTTCCTTCCTGTTTTTTTTCTTCATGCTTTAATCATTTTGACACCAGGCTGTACAAAAGTAATTTAAAATTAACATGTCTGACACTTGGAGGCTGGCAGAACCTGATTCTGAACCCTGCCCCCTCTCTGGGGCAGCCAGAAACTGCCTTTCATTGGCTACTGGTCTTGCAGCAGCTGATGGAGAGCAGGGGAAACACATCCAACAATTAATTTGCTAATTTGGTTTTCTGTCTAATTTGAAACCAGAAAACCTTCAATCACCCAAGGGCCTGGCTCTCTGGCTCCAGCGTTGGCTTCTGAAACTTCCTGTCTTGGAGCTCTCAGGGAATCAGAAAAAGAAGGAGCGATTTACCTCAGCAGGTCCAGCGTGTCCTTCAGTGGCCTCCTAAAAGATCATAGTTTACAAGTCATGGTACCAGAAGAATTAGAAAGAACACATTCAGAAAGCGTTCAATGTGGTCAAGCTGCTTCCTGAATCAGGGGGAATTTCCAGACCAGTAATGTGCTCAACCTTTAGAAAAGCCAGGGTTTCATGAGCCTCCTCCAGGTTCCTAGCTTAGAGGTCAGCGTGGCTTTAAACCATGACACCTTGGTTAGCCTCCCTGTGAACTCTCTTTGCTGACTTTACTGGGAAGAAGCAGGAGAACTCGTGTGACACTGGGGAAGATGGCATTGGTGTCTGATGGGAAGCCAGACTCAGGCAACGTCCCACAGACCCTCTGCTGGCCTTTCCCCTCTGGAGAGCTCAGCCAAAAAGAAGTGGTAGGTTTCCCTCTCAGATATGCTGCAGAATCTGCCCCTGCTGCCTCTTGGAGTCTGCTCAGTGGTTTGATTGGCTTCCTGTTTTCCCATGGTGAGCAGGTTGAGCTCCTCTGCCTGACTTCTTAAACCTTATATAATCTGGATTCACCAATCCCTGTTTGAACTGCTTATTAGTACATACTCAAATTTGGCAAGACGTGGTGTTCTCAGAACATGCTGCTCTGTCTCTGCCTCCAAATCCTTTTCCATTCCCCTGCTGACTTTCCTCTGTGTGCTCCGTGCATGTGCTCCCCTCCCTCGCCTCCACGCAAATCCTGTCTGAACCCCGAGTTCCGCCAGTGTCTTTCTTCCATTTAACCTTCTTCAGCGCTGAGCCTTCCTTTCTGCCTTCCCTGGGGTAACGATGCACCACGCTGTTGATTGGCTTCGTTTTGCTTTGATATTTTGATTTTTGAAGGCAGGTTTTCTCTGTGTAGCCCACACCAAACTTACTCTGTAGCCCAGGCTGGCCTCAAACCCACAGGGGATCCACCTGCCTCTGCCTCCTGAGTGCTGGGATTCAAGATGTGTGCACCACTATACCTGGCTAAAGATTTATTTCTATTCCTCTGTGTTTGTCTGTGGGGGAGTACATGCACATGATCTAGTTGCCCATAGAAGCCCAAAAGAGGTACTGGATCCCCGGAAGCTGGAGTTGTCAGTCAGCTGTCATGTGGGTGCTGGGAACTCCAAACTCAGGGGTTCTGTGAAAGCCCTGGATGCTCAGAACTGCTTAACCAGCTCGTTAACCCCACTTTGTTATTGGACATCTTAGTTTTACCTTTCTAGATAAACTATAGCGTGCATGTGGTTAGGTCAGAAAGCACTCTCTGTGGTCACTCGCAAAGATTCCTCTGTCCATTCAGGACAGCCACTGGGCGTTGGGGCGGGAGGTTTGTGAGTTCTGTACATGGCTTTGCACAGAGACCCAACTTCAAAGTCCAAAGCACAAAACCAGAACCACGGACCAAAAACAGCAGATAGTACCTCCCTGAGATTCCATTTTGTAAAATGGGGCCCAGGAATCTGTGTGTGTGTGTGTGTGTGTGTGTGTGTGTGTGTGTGTGTAAACCCCAAGAAGTCATCTGGTCAGAGCTGAGGAATCAGAGCGCATAGACTTGGCCCAGGAAACACTCAGCTTTGGTATAAACATTTGCATTCAAACTACATGAGTATTTATATCACGTCAGCTGGGAACAGAGCTCCGTGGTCATGTATGCTCAGCAAAACATGAGGCTCTGTGCAGAGCAGTGGTGACGCACACTTTTAATTCCAGCACAAGAGGCACAGGCAGGTAGATCTACGTAAGTTTGAGACCGGCCTGGTTTATATATCAAGTTCCAGAACAGTCAGGACAATATAGAGAATCTCTGACTCAAAGAAGAACAGGAGGAAGGGGAAGAAGAAGAGAAGAAAGAGGGAAAAAAGGCACTACCCTTAGATTCCCCGAGGGGAGGAAGAAACGAAGGAGAGGAAGAACTTATTTATACCACATGAATAACCTTATCAGAGCATTCCACAACCCAGCCTGCCCCTTAAGGCATAGTTACAAGGCCCTGTAGCCTGTTTTTTCTTCTGTAGCATCAGATAGGTATGTGTGTGTATGTGTCTGTGTATGTGTCTGTGTGTGTATTAATGTGTCTGTGTGTGTATTAATGTGTCTCTGTGTATAGGTGTGTGTATGAATGTGTATGTGTGCATGTCTGTGCGTGTGGATGTGTCTGTGTGTGCGAATGTGTCTCTGTATGTGTCTCTCTGTTTGTGTATGTCTGTATGTGTGTGTCTCTGCATATGTGTGTGTGAATGTATATGTGTGTCTGTGTGTCTGTATGTGTATGTGCATGTGCATGGGGGTGTGTGTGTGTATCTCTGTCTGTGTGTGAATGTGTATGTGTGTTCGAGTGTGTATGTGTGTGTGTCTGTGTCTGTGTGTGTCTGTGTGTATTTGTGTGTGTATGTGAGTGTGTGTGTCTGTGTGTATTTGTGTGTGAGTGAGTGTGTAAGTGTGTGTGTCTGTGTGTGTATCTGAATGTGTGTGTGTCTGTGTATGTGTATGTGTGTGTGTCTGTGTTTATTTGTGTGTGTGAGTGAGTATGTGTGTATGTGAGTGTGTGTGTCTGTGTATGTGTATGTGTGTGTGTCTGTGTTTATTTGTGTGTGTGAGTGTGTGTATGTGAGTGTGTGTGTCTGTGTGTATTTGTGTATATTTGTGTGTGAGTGAGTGTGTAAGTGTCTGTGTATGTATCTGTATGTGTGTGTGTGAGTGAGTGTGTGTGTCTGTGTGTGTATCTGTATGTGTGTCTGTAAGTGTGTGAGTGTGTGTGTCTGTGTGTGAGTGTGTCTGTATGTGTGTGAGTGTGTGAGTATGTGTGTGTGTGTGTGCGTGTGTATGTGAACTCCTGGTCCCTGCAGGTGCACAGGTCAAGCAGATAGAACAGTAGTTGGCTGAAACAGAATCATGCCCCAGCTCCTGCACTAGCCTCATTTACAGCATTTGTGGAATGGTGTGTAGAAGCCAGCGGAGTTCAGCTTGTGAAAGAATTGGTCTGATTGTGGCCCAAGCCCAACTACAAAATTAGTCAAATGAGTCTTCACCCATTCCCTGATTCTAGCTCAAGTGCTCAATGATGAACTAAGTTGTGGCCCCGAGGAGAGGGTTATCTCCATGACTCCAATTTCCCTCGACAGGCAAGCTGCCCTGCCCAGAGCCAAAGTTTTGGAGAGCAAGTCATCATGTAGATGCCACTGTCTGATGGTGCTCCGCATCCTCCGTCCTCTATGTCCTCAGTGAAGTGACAGGGACCAAGAAGTCCCTACTTGCCCAAAGTTGGAAGAAGGGTCACTTCCAATTGTTTATACATTCCTTTGTCTTTATTGCGAAGCCAAGACAGCAAGATTGCTGTGACTTTAAAGCCAGCCTGTGCTAGTAACCCAAGGCTAGCCTAGACTAAGAACAAGTCCCCATCTTATAAAGGAGTGGATGGGAGGGGTTGGAAGGTTTCAGAATAAGGATCACTTGCTGATCTGTCGGAGGCCCCGGAGTTCAGTCACCAGCACTCACACCGAGTGGCTCCAGCTACCTGTAAATTCAGCTCCACGAGATCTAAACTTCTTCTGGCCTTCATGGGCACACTCAGGTAGCATAAACAGACAGAGACCTACACATCAACATAAATAAAAATAAGGCTTTAAAAAAATTGAATTAGGGCTGGAGAGATGGCTCAGCGGTTAAGAGCACTGACTGCTCTTCCAGAGGTCCTGAGTTCAATTCCCAGCAACCACATGGTGGCTCACAACCATCTGTCATGGGATCTGATGCCCTCTTCTGGTTTGTCTGTCACACACACACACACACACACACACACACACACACACACACACATTCATAAACACATACACATTCATACATACACAGACACATTATTTATTTATAAAATAAGTAAATCTTTAAAAAAAATAATATTGAGTTAGACCAAGTGACCTTTATTTCCAGCACTTGGGAGGCAGAGACAAGCAGATCCCTGAGTCTGAGACCGGCCTGATCTACAGAGTTCCCAACAAACAAAACAAAACAAAACTCTCTCTAAAAGGGACAGCAGCATAATTCCGAAGGAGGCGAGGAAGCAGGTAAACTGAACTGTGCACTTATCTGAGACAAGAGGATTCCAGATAAATGCTTTCGTGCCTCTCAGACATTGGGCTATGATGCTGGATGTGTAAACCAGGTGCCTAAATCTATGGTAAATCTATTTGTAAACAGAGCCATCTCTCTAAGTTCCCACCGACAGTTACTCATTAAAGCTGGGAAGCCTTGGGGTTGGGGATTTAGCTCAGTGGTAGAGCGCTTGCCTAGGAAGCACAAGGCCCTGGGTTCAGTCCCCAGCTCTGAAAAAAAAAGAACCAAAAAAAAAAAAAAAAAGCTGGGAAGCCTTTAAGCCCTGGTAGAAATGTTTACATCAGAAGGAAATGTTTACCCACTGTGCTGTCTCACCCTGCAATCCCAGCACTTGAGAGGCAGAAGCAGAGAGATAGCTTGGAGTTCTCGGCCAACCAGTCTACACAGCAAGCACTAGGCCAATTAAAGGAAAGGGCTGTGGTTGTGGCTCATTTCATAGAATGCTTGAGTAGCATGTAGGAAGCCCTGGGTTCAATTCCCTGCATGGCCTAAAACCAGACACGTGGTACAGACCTGTTATCCCAGCTCTGGAGACAGGAGGATCAAAGCAAGCTTGAGGCCAGCTTGTAATACATGGGACCATGTATCTAAAAAGGTAAAAAGAAAGAATTAAAAAGAAAAGAAGCCAGAGAGTGGTGGCCCATGACTTAGATCTCAGCACTCAGAAGGCAGAGGCAGGCAGATATCTGTGAGTTTGAGGCCAGCCTGGTGTAGAGAGTGAGTTCCAGGACAGGCAGAGCTACACAGAGCAACCCTGTCTCAAGAAAAAGAAAAGAAGGGGTTGGGGATTTAGCTCAGTGGTAGAGCGCTTGCCTAACAAGCGCAAGGCCCTGGGTTCAGTCCCCAGCTCCGAAAAAAAGAAAAAGAAAAAAAGAAGGGGTGGGAGAGTTGATGGCTCAGTGGTTAAGAGCGCTGACTGCTCTTCCAGAGGTCCTGAGTTCAATTCCCAGCAACCACACGGTGGCTCACAACCATCTGTAATGGGATCTGGTGCCCTCTTCTGGTGTGTCTGAAGACAGTGACAGTGTACTCATATACATAAAATAAATACATATTGAAAAAAAAGAACAGACTGTCATTGCAGAGTTAGGTGTGATACAGAGCTGAGATCTCGCCTTTCTGTGGCTGAGTCTGGAAGATTGCTTCCAGTTCAAAGTCAACGTGGGCTGCAAAGTGAGAAGAAATCAAAACAGCAAACAAACCCAAGACTCAGTCCACAAAGTGCTTGCTGCACAAACACGAGGACCTGAGTTCAATCCTCAGAACCCACATATAAAAACGACAGCCAAGGTGGTGCACACTCTTCACGGGAATGATAGTGCACACCTGTCACAGGCATGGTGCACACTTGTTACAGGCATGGTGGTGCACACATGTCATTAATCGAGCACGAGGAAGGCAAGATAGGCAGGCACCAGGGATTGCTGGTCAGTAAGCCTATTTGGTGACCTTCAGGCCAATGAGAGACCTTATCAAATGACAGGGTGGATGGCTTCTGAGACACAACACTCTCAGAGGTCCTCTAGCCTCCTGCTGCATAGCACATGTGTGCACTCACGCCTATAAATCCCCATGCACTCACATACATGCACTCACATACATGCACTCACACATAAGTCCATATACAAAACCAAACATCTACAAGTTCATTGACAGTTTCTGGCAAGAAAGTCTGACTTACACTAATTCAAATGAATCAAAACCACGGAAGTAGATTCTTGCTATTTGGGCTTTCTGTCTGTTGTTTGACGTAGTCTCCTCACAGATTGGCCTGCAATCCTATATTCCCCACATCCCCGAGGATGACCTTGGATTTATCCCTCAAGTGCTAGGGCTGCAGGTGTGCACTAACACCATGCCTGGATGTTTTTTATTCAGGAGCTCTCTCTGTGTTCCCCTGGCTGTCCAGGAACTCCCTGGGTAGACCAGGCTAGCCTTGACCTGGCAGACAATGCTGAGATTAACGTCATGCTTCAGCAGGCCTGGCTTAGCAGACCTGCCTTTATGTGCTTCAGAGAGAATCCAGGGCTTCAAGGATGCGAGGCCACATCTGGGTTCCAAAAGCGTCTATCCCAGCCCTGGGGTTCTTGTTTATGCGTTTTATGTTTGTTTGTTTTTGTTTGTTTGGCATGTCTTGTGTGTGCCACATGTATGTCCAGTCAGGGGACAACTCGAAGGAATTATGATTTTCTTCTTTGGGTTTTGGGAAACAAAACAAATCTCTAAGCCTGGTGAATGGGCCATCTCAACACCCATGTAGGCCCGGTGAACCTCAGCACACCCTGTCCTGAGGTCGGTTTTTGTTTTAATCTTTTTAAATTTATATTTTATTTATTTGATGTATGTGAGTACATTGTAGCTGCTCTCAGACACACCAGAAGAGGACATTGGCTCATTACAGACGGTTGTGAGCCACAATGTGGTTTCTGGGAATTGAACTCAGGACCTCTGGAAGAGCAGTCAGTGCCCTTAACCGCTGAGCCATCTCTCCAGTCCATATTTTAATTTTTATCTTATTTTATTCTGGTCTTCTCCCTCCACCCCCACCCAACCCCTCTTGGCTGTTGTTTTAGATTTTGTTTTCAGTTTGTTTTGTTTTGTCTCTGTGTAGCCCTGGCTGTCCTGGAACTCACTCAGTAGACCAAGCTAACTTTGAACTCAGAGATCCACCTGATCCTCCTAGCATTGTGTTATAATATATACATATATATATATTGGGTTGGAGAGATGGCTTAGTGGTTAAGAGCACTGATTCCTCTTCCAGAGGTCCTGAGTTCAATTCCCAGCAACCACATGGTGGCTCACAACCATCTGTAATAGGATCTGATGCCCTCTTCTGGTGTGTCTGAAGATGGCTATAGTGTGTAAATAAATAAATCTTTAAAAAAAAAAAAAACTTTCAGAAACTTTCTCTATGCCTGATGAAGTTCAGACTACTGACTGCCATGAGGCTCAGAGCTCATGCTAATTCTCGGGGAGATGCGCCTTGCTAACATGTGGTGGAGTCAAGAGTTAAAACTCCAGTCTTCTGACTCCAAACACTATTTCTTCTATCAGAGTTGCTGTTTCAGTTTCCAAATTAGAATAGCTGCCCCCAGTCCCCGCCTCCAGTATTCACTCCAAGTCTAAGCAACCCTCCCCACCCCCCGATGCCCTGTGAAACCACATCTGTCATACAGAAGGGAGAGAAAGCCACAGGGCCGTTGGAAAGTCTGCTTGTGAAGTTAAACTTAAAACCAAAGGGCAGGCGGGCAGTTGGCACGGGTTCCTCGGCATAGGTCCTAAAAGTTGGAAGCCTCGATCACAGCCGAAACAGTATCTGCTTCTAGCACTGGGCTCCCATACAAAGAATTCCAAGACTCTGAGAAAAAAACAGCCCAGAGCTTCCTAAGCACGGACATTTATCAATCCCCGGATTCAAACAAGAGAGAGATAGAACTGCTTATGTTTCTCGAATTTGATTCTTTCTCCGTTTCACAAACCACTTCTGTCAACCAAGACCCTTGTCGCTTGTCCCTCAGATTCTCTGAAAGTTAACTCTTCTGCTCTTTTCTCCTGCATCAGTTTCTCTCTAAGATAGGGTCGTCTGGTGGAACCCAGGCTGGCCTCGAACTTTTTTTTTCCTTTCTTTTACTTTTAGGCAATTTTAAAAAACCTTTGTTTCACTTGTATGGGTGTTTTGCCTGCCTGGAGGTCTCCGTGGTATGTGCCCGCCTTGATGCCCAAGAGAGGGCGTCAGATCCCTTGGAACTGGAGCTGCAGATGGTTCTGAGCTTCCTGTTCTAGGAGAGCAGCCAGTGCTCTTAGCCACTGAGCCATCTGGCCAGACCTGACCTTGACCTAAAGCCCTGGCTGTCCTGGAACTCTGTAGACCAGGCTAGTCTCGAACTCACAAAGATCCTTTGGCTTCTGTCTCCCAAGTGGTGGCATTAAAGACATGCACCACCGTGCCTGGCCTTAAAGGTAAGTTTCTACTTTGACAAATGAACACCACGCACACGCACGCACGCACCAGAACAGATAGGTTTTGGCACTGTACATAGACATTCAGCCTGATATATTGTGCATAAAAAGAGTTGGAGGTGTTAATTCAGCACAAACAGAAGTGTTTCCATCAGTGAAATAAACTTAGATTATACAAAATGGAGGAGGGGGGAGCAGATTTAAAAATTATCGGGCTGGGGGTTCGGTCCCCAGCCTCCGAAAAAAAAAAAAAAAAGAAAAGAAAAGAAAAAAGAAAAAGAAAAAAAATTATTGGGCTGGAGAGATGGCTCAGAGTTTAAGAGCACTGACTGCTCTTTCAGAGATCTTGAGTTCAATTCCCAGCAACCACTTGGTGGTTCACAACCATCTATGAGGAGATCTGATGCCCTCTTCTGGTGTGTCTGAGGACAGCGACAGTGTATTCATGTCCATAAAATAAAACCAAAGAAAATAATTTTTTCCACGTGGTGAGATTTTAATGGGGGAATGAGACAAGGGAGCGGGGAGAGAAAGAAGACCAAAGAAAATATTTTTTAAAAACTATCATGTTGGGGCTGGGGATTTAGCTCAGTGGTAGAGCGCTTGCCTAGGAAGCGCAAGGCCCTGGGTTCGGTCCCCAGCTCCGAAAAAAAGAACCAAAAAAAAAAAAAAAAAAAAAAAAAAAAAAACTATCATGTTATTTGTTTCTTTTTTTTTCTTTTTCTTTCTTTTTTTTTTTTTGTTTCTTGTATGTGTATGTTCATGAGCATATGATATACATCCATGTGACAGTCAGAGAACAACTTGCAGGGTTTGTTTCTCTTCCTTTACTATGTGGGTCCTGGGGATCAAACTCAGGCTTGGTGGTGAGCATCATCTTGCTGGCCCCAAATGGTTAAACTGAACTGAGCAGAGCCCAGCTAGCCTTACCAGCTTATCCTCTGGAAGTCCTGGGCACGCAAATGCTTTTGTTGTTGTTGGGTTTTGTTTTTGTTCTTCAAGACAGGGTCTCACTGTGTAGTCCTGGCTGGCCTAGATCAGGTTGCCCTTGAACTCACAGAGCGCCCAAGTGCTGGCATTAAAGGCATGAACTACTACACTCAGAGTAATTTGCTTAAAATACACATTTTAAAAAATTAAGGGGGATGGGCTGGAGAGACGGCTCAGCAGTTAAGAGCACCCGACTGCTCTTCCAGAGGTCCTGAGTTCAATTCCCAGCAACCACATGGTGGCTCACAACCATCTGTAATGAGATCTGATGCCCTCTTCTGGTGTGTCTGAAGACAGCTACAGTGTACTTATATATAATAAATAAAATAAATCTTTAAAAAAAAAAAATTAAGGGGGTTAGGGGTTAGGCTCAGTGGTAGAGTGCTTGCCTAGCAAGCACAAGGGCCTGGGTTCAGTCCCCAGCTCCGAAAAAAAAAATTAATTATTTTAGGTGTATTAGTAGATTTTTTTTTTCTTTTGAGACAGGATATTTTTACATAGCCCTGGCTGTGCTGCAACTTACTCTGTAGACCAGGCTGTCCTAGAACTCACAGAGATCCACCTGCCTCTGCCTCCTGAGTGCTGGGATTAAAGGCGTGTGCTACCATGCCCTGCTAGGTGTGTTTTGTCTGCATGTAAGCATGGTTATCATGTGCATGCCTGTATCCATGGAGGTCAGAATAGGGTGTAAGATCTCCTGGGAGAGTTGTGAGCCATCTTGTGGGTGCTGGGAATTGAACTCCTGTCTTTCCCAAGCTCTTGTTTGTATGCTGTTGCTGACACACCAGAAGAGGGCATCGGATCCCATTACAGATGACTGTGAGCCACCATGTGGTTGCTGAGAATTGAACTCAGGACCTCTGGAAGAACAACCAGAGCTCTTAACCACTGCGCCACCTCTCCAGCCCCTCAAGAGCTGTTCTTAAACGTTGAGCCAACCCCTGTCCCCCATCCTGATCAGGGCTTGGATCATTCTCCTCTGGATCCATGGCAATTGCTCCCATAATTAGCAGTTTCTCCTGCCTAGAACACAAACAAGCAAATGTTCCAACCTGGCAGCTGATGCCGGGAAGGCGAGCCGATTAGAGCTTTCTTTGAGAGGCTCCGTTCGGATTTGAATGTGGCGCCCACATCCTCCCACATCCGGCTATCCTGAGACACCTTTCACTTAAACCTTCCCGATTGTGGTCTCTCTGGCTCACCAAGTTTATCCCGGCACATGGGAGGCAGAGGCAAGAGGATCTCTGCATTTGAGGCTAGCCTGGTCTACAAAGCAAGTTCCAGGATGGCCCGGGCTATGCAGAGAAACCTCGTCTTGAAAAAACAAACACAAACAAACAAACGTAGTCTTAGAAGGAGCTCCCTGGCTCCCTGCTCTCCTAAATTGAGCAATTTAGGAAGAGAGCTCCGCCCCTTTCCTCTCCCCAGTCTACAGCCTGGGGGTTTGCGATGATGAAAGCCGGAGTCTTCATGAGTGCCATCAAGTGATCAAATGCCGGAGGTGGGGGATGCGAGGGGTAAGGGGGCCGGAATGTTACTACCACACATAACCGAAGTGTGAAGAGCAGGGGAGCCTCCTCTTTAGATTTTAAAAGTTTCAATAAGATGGGCTGACACCCTCCGGCCCCTCCCTGAACTGCCTGGTGCTCTCCCATCCAGAGAAAGGTTTCTCAGGGCGGGGCGCGTTCTTATCTGGATATAGCTAGGATTTTGTGCACCATTCAGACACTGTGGGGAGAGACAATATCCATTTTCCTTCCAACATCAAGGCAGCCTTTTAAAGCTTTATCCGGACTTATTTTGGTTCCTGCAATAAAAAGGCGAGGTGGGAGAATTATGTCTAACAAAAATAACGCCATTGTGCGCTCCGAGTTTCCCACTGCAGGCCACTTTTAAAGCGTTTTGCCGTCACCTCCGCCGCCTCGCACGCATTCAGGCAGGTTGGCCGCGAACAAAGAAAACTCACTTCACACACACCAGCCCTAAACCTCCACTCTCAGGACAAAAGTGTCCCTCGGCAATGTTTTCCACATGGCTCTGCTGAAGGGCCATTCACTCACTTCGACCCTCTTTTTCTTGGGAGACAAAGGCACCTTTGGGCTGAAGTGACACGGGAGAGTTAGAATCAGATTTGTTATCGGAATTGCAGCCCTCAATTTTAGCAAGAGGCTCAATCTGTCTACGGCTACCACAGCAAGGCGGCCTTTACAATCCGGGAGCACCGGGCCAACTATGCACCTGCAAATATACCACAGAAGACATTGCAGGTTCCAAGCACTTTGAAAACCGATACTTAAACAGTCTCGAGGGACCCGATCCCCCACGTCGGGGATAATAGCTGCTTTGGAATCTGCTATTGGCACCAGAAAGCGTCCTCTGAAGTCACTCAAAAGCCATTTTTATTGTGCATTTGCAAACAAAGAGCCTCACCTCGCCAAAACAAAGTCTGTTACCAAATCAGGGTGGGAAGTCAAACTCATCCCAGGAAGAGTCAATTACCCTGGCAATTTTGTGAGGGGCTGGGAAGCGATTCCTGAGGGAGAGCAGCTCATGGAGGGTGGGTAGAGGGCTTCTGGAAGGGGGCTAGCTTCCAAAACTTTTCCTCCGTGAGAAGGGTGTTCCATTAACTCTGAAACCCTAGCAATTACAACAGAAGGGCCTCCGTGACTTCTGGTTATAAACTTTTTATGATTATTAACTGGGGAAATGTAGATTATGTGGAATTTTTAACAATGAACTTTAAAGCAACCTTGGCTCCTTTCTAAGGGACTTGCTTATCTGCAGTGTTGTAACCCGAAGCTCAGAGTCGGTGTTGGCGACCCTCGTGTCCCTCGCCTGAAAAGCGACCTTCTTACGGGACTCACTTCCTTGATAAGCAGGCAGATGCTCACCGCGCTGTTTATCTGGGGAAAGAAATACGTGTGGGAAAAGAAGCAATTTTCTTCTCATTGCGATTAAATAAAGTCATGATCGCCTGTTGTGGGATTAGCCTGCCACCTGTTGGTCAAAAGGAGAACAGCAGGGAAATAGGGACGAAAGCGCCCATCTAAGGGAAGGGTTTTGATGTAGTCAAAACCTTTCTGCCTCTTTCCCTCCTATTTCCTGTCTGTCTGTCTGCCCGCCCACCCACCTGCCTGTCTCTCTGTCTGTCCGCCCCCTCCCTTTCAACGGTTTACTGGTTTGTTATATGAACAGAGGTACTCATAAAAATGGAACGTGGGTCGGTGAGATGCCTCAGTGTGTAAAGGCACTTTCTGGCAAGCCTAAAGAACTGAGTTCAATCCCCGCGACCCACGTGGGTGGATCGCACCAACGCCCACTGGTTGCCCTCTGACTTCCGCACAGACGGTGCTACGTACACACAGGGATTGTAACTGAAAGGTTTCCTGTATGTCAGGAAAAGAAATAGAATGAATAGTCCAAATAAAACTATGAAATAAATGTCAAGAATAGAGAACTGAGGGGTTGGGGATTTAGGTCAGTGGTAGAGCGCTTGCCTAGGAAGCGCAAGGCCCTGGGTTCGGTCCCCAGCTCCGAAAAAAAGAACCAAAAAAAAAAAAAAAAAAAAGAATAGAGAACTGATGTCACAAGGCTTTCCACAGAAAGGCAGAGGGGAAGTGCTATTATTAAGAGCTTGTTAGGGGCTGGAGAGATGGCTCAGCGGTTAAGAAGAGCACTGACATGGGTTGGGGATTTGGCTCAGTGGTAGAGCGCTTGCCTAGGAAGCGCAAGGCCCTGGGTTCGATTCCCAGCTCCGGAAAAAAAAAGAAAAAAAAAAAAAAAAAAAAAAGAGCACTGACCGCTCTTCCAGAGGACCTGAGTTCAATTCCCAGCAACCACATGGTGGCTCACAACCATCTGTAATGGGATCTGGTGTGGCTGAAGACACTTATATAGAATAAATAGATAATTTTTTTAAAAAATTCTCTTGAACAAACTGTTTACCACCGCTTACACTAAACTTGACGAAGTGTGTACAGGACTGTGTTAGCTCTGCTGACCCCTGATCCTACTGACCCCCAACCCCAGATTGGGCAAACAGTTTATTTTTAAAGATAAAGAGAAGGGGTTGGGGATTTAGCTCAGCGGTAGAGCACTTGCCTAGCAAGTGCAAGGCCCTGGGTTCGGTCCCCAGCTCCGAAAAAAAGAAAAAAAAAAAAAAGATAAAGAGAAGATGAGGCTTGAGGATCCAAAGTGCAAGGTTATCCTGGGCTACATACTTCCAGCCCAGCCTAGGCTACATGAGATCCTGTCTCAAAAACAAAACAAAACAAAACAAAAACAAAAACGAAGAGAAAAGCAAGCAAACACAGGCTGGTTCATGGATTTTGAACTTATGTTTCTGCAGACCCAAGGAAATTGAGGTAATTGAGACTGTTTCTTCAGTTTTAATATTCAATATAGAGAACACAGAGGATTATCTTGAACTCAATATCCTTCATCTCCTCCATCTTTCTTTTTAAAAAAAAAAATGTATTAATTATATGTGAGTACACTGTAGCTGTCTTCAGACACACCAGAAGAGAGCATCGGATCCCATAACAGATGGTTGTGAGCCACCATGTGGTTGCTGGGATTTGAACTCAGGACCTCTGGAAGAGCAGTCGGAACTCTTTTTTTTTTTTTTTTTTGGAGCTGGGGACCGAACCCAGGGCCTTGCGCTTGCTAGGCAAGCGCTCTACCGCTGAGCTAAATCCCCAACCCCCAACCCCCAGTCAGTACTCTTAACCTCTGAGCCATCTCTCCAGCCCCACATCCCTCTTTCTTCCTCTTCTTCCTCCTCCTCCTTCTCCTCCTCCTCCTCCTCTTCCTCCTCCCCTCCTCCTCCCCTCCTCCTCCTCTTCCTCCTCTTCCCCCTTCTTCTTTTTTGTAATAGCCCTGGCTGCCCTGGAACTTACTTTGTAGACCAGGCTACCCTTAAGCTCAGAGAATTGCCTGCCTCTGCCTCTCGAGTGCTGGGGTTACAGGCGTGCACCAGTACACTTGGTTTTATGTGCTGCCGGGGATGGAACCCGGGCCTTCATGCCTGCTAGGCAAGCACTCTCCCAACAGAGCCATGCCCCCAGCTTTGTTTGTTGTCAGATGGATGGGATTTGCTGTGTTGCCCCGGACGGAGTGCTTGACCTCAGTTGTCATCTTCCTGCGTAGCTAGAACTAAAGGTGAGTGACATCACAGCTGTCTGATTTCTGTCCATCCTTCCATCCGGCATCCATGTGTTTCCCGTGTACATGAGAATTTGCACATCCTGAGCATGGCCTCTCCCGCTGAACCACACCCCTCCAAACTGCCTTTATTGAATATATTAACGTGTCTAGTGAGGTTAGAACTTGTTACCCCTGAAGGATATCTAAGTTCCAATATGTTCTTGTTTTACTAAGAAACAGCAAATAGGACCAGAGAGATGACTTAGCAGAGGACCTGGGCTGGGTCCCCAGGACTGATGGGTACACTGAATAAGGGCCATGGTTCTAACATCCTAATTTCCAAGCCGGGAGAGTGGAAATGTTATCATTTCCCCCTGGCCTTGGGAAATCCTCTTCCCCTCTTGTGGTGACTCCTAGAATTACCATTACCATAGAAATCATGGATCTACAGGGACTCCTGTAGGAGTCTCCAAGGACTCTGAGAGACTAAAGGCACTCAAGTCAGTGCTCCCTGAGCTGCTCTTCCAAAACCCCACTTATGACAGAGTGTGCTAATGAATGCTTTCAACGTTCAAAAGAGTACAGCCAAGCTGGCACAGTGGTGACACACCATAATCCTACCTCTGGGGAGGTGGAGGCAGGAGGATCGGGAGTTGGAGGTCATCCTTGGCTACACAGTGAGCCTGAGGCCAGCCATATAAAAATATACAGCTTGCTAAAGTGCCTGCTTCACAACTTGAAGACTTGAGTTCTGGTCCCCATTGGTACTGGAGGCCCAGAGACCGGTGGATCCCTGGAGTTCATTCGTTTACAAACCTTGATTAATTAGTCAGTGAGTTCCCGGCTCAGTGAAAGACCCTGAGGCATGGGAGGAAGAAGTTTGAGAAGGGCATGGTGGGGGTTGTGTGAATTGCTTGTGTCTCCATCCCAGAATCCCAGCGCTTGGGAGCGGAGTCAGACAGGTCTCTATGAGAATGAGGCCAGCCTGGTCTACACAATGAGTTCCAGGCTAGCCAGAGCTACATAGTGAGATTGTGAGGCCCTGACTCTAAAAAACAAAGAAAAGAAAAACAAACAAGCAAATGAAACCTAAGAAAGAGAAAAGAAGGTGGGATACCCAAAGATACCTCATTGGGTAAAGTCTGACGTTTTTGTTTTTCTGAGACAGGATTTTTCTGTGTAGCCCTGGCTGTCTTGGAACTTTTTCTATGGACCAGGCTGGCCTTGAACTCCCAGAAATCCACAAGTCTCTGCCTCCTGAGTGTTGGGATATATACATATACACACACACACACACACACACACACACACACACACACACACACACACAGAGGCACTGATAATAACAACCTGAAATGAACAGGTTGATTCACTAGACTTGTGTCCTTGTTTGGACTCAGGTTCTCATGTAGCCCAGGTTAGCCTCCAACTTGCTATGTAATTGAGGTCAGTCCTTTCCTGCCTCTCAGGCCTATGTCAGTCCGATTAGACTTACTGGACATTAAAATCTTCTGCTCTGTCATAGATGCCAGGAAGAGAGATTCTTGTTGTTTGTGACTTGGTTTCACCATCTAAACCTGGTTGGCTCAGAACTCGTAATTTTCACCCCTCTAACTCCCCAGAGATCTGGGACAACAGGTACGTCACATGCACAGCTTACACATGTTTATGACAAGTGAGCAAGGCCCAGAAAGTGTTAAGAATGAATATGTATGGGCTGGAGAGATGGATCAGCGGTTAAGAGCGCTGACTGCTCTTCCAGAGGTCCTGAGTTCAAATCCCAGCAACCACATGGTGGCTCACAACCATCTGTAATGGGATCTGACGCCCTCTTCTGGTGTGTCTGAAGACAGTGACAGTGTACTCATATAAATAAAATAAATAAATCTAAAAAAAAAAAAAAAAAAAAAAAAAAAGGTGTTGCCTTACTGGGAGAAATGTGTCACCATGGGGTGGGCTTTGAGGTGCTATGTCCTGGTTCAGAAGAGACCGTCCTGGCTGCCTGTGGAAAACAGTCTCCTCCTAGCTACCTTCTGATCAAGATATAGAACTCTTGGCTCTCCAACATCAAGTCTGCCTGCACAATGCCATGCTTCCCACCATGATGGTAATGGACTGAACTTAGGAAACTGTAAGCCAGTCCCAGTGAAATGTTTTCCTTTTTTTTTTTTTCTTTTTTTTTTTTTTTCCTTTTTCTTTTTTTCAGAGCTGGGGACCGAACCCAGGGCCTTGCGTTTGCTAGGCAAGCGCTCTACCACTGAGCTAAATCCCCAACCCCAAATGTTTTCCTTTTTAAGAGTCGCCTGGATCATGGTGTCTCTTCACAGCAATAAAAACCCGACTAAGACGATATATAAAAAAAGAATGAGGGGCTGGGGATTTAGCTCAGTGGTAGAGCGCTTACCTAGGAAGCGCAAGGCCCTGGGTTCGGTCCCCAGCTCCGGAAAAAAAAAAAAAAGAACCAAAAAAAAAAAAAAAAATGAGGGGCTGGGGATTTAGCTCCTGGGTTCGGTCCCCAGCTCCGAAAAAAAAGAACCAAAAAAAAAAAAAAAAAAAAGAATGAGTCTACTCAACAGTGAGAGGACTCATCAAGAAACAGGCAAAAGATTTGTACAGGGTCTTCTCTAAAAAAGATACACACACAATAAAAGCAAGAAACCCCACAATAAAAGCAAGGGTCAGAATGGACCATGCAAATTAAAAGCACACTGCGCGGGGTTGGGGATTTAGCTCAGTGGTAGAGCTAGAGCGCTTGCCTAGCAAGCACAAGGCCGTGGGTTCAGTCCCCAGCTCTGAAAAAAAAAACAACAAAAAACGCACACTGCGCTCTCTGAAGGCAGAAGCAGGAGATAAGCACTCCTAGCTGCACCCGTTCAGTCTCCCACGGTGCGGTGCGCACCGCACTGTAAAAACAGCGAGTGTAGGGAGAGGCAGAGGCAAACCTCAGGTTTCAGAACACTAGGGTGGGGCTGGGGACACTTTGCACTAAGCACATGGGGAAGTCCTTAGGTGTGCTAGGCTGAACAGGGAACTGTCGGGGCCAGCATCGACACAGTACCGAGAATCGGGCGAAAGCCTACAGGATGAAAGAAACACACACACACACACAGGTTATCATGTCAAGCCAGGAGAGGAAGAGAGGAAGAGAGGAAGAGAGGAAGAGAGGAAGAGAGGAAGAGAGAGAGAGAGAGAGAGAGACAGAGAGAGAGAGAGAGAGAGAGAGAGAGAGAGAGAGGTTGAAGAAGTGATTCAGCATTGGCTTCCCTTCCAGAGGACCCAGGTTCAATTCTCAGCAACCACATGGCAACTCGTAACCCCAGTTCTAAGAAACCCATGTCCTCCTTTGGCCTCCGTGGGCACAGCATGCACAGAATACACAGACGCACACGCAGGCAAAACACCCATAAGTATTAAAAAAAAAATGGCATGCTGTTGGGTGTAGCCGCTCGCACCTATATAACTACTGCATTCTGAAGGCCGAGGTAGGAGAATCGAGACCAGCCCGGTTGGCATAGTGAAATCCGAGCCACCGGGCTGAAAGATGTGCCCAGGCGTTGGAGTGCTTGTCTAACATGGAGGAAGCCTGAGTCTGACCTCAGCACCACATAAACCAGGCGTGGTGGCACAAGCCTGAAATCCCAGGACGTGGGAGGCAGAGGGAGGAGGATGAGAGGGTCACAGTGAGTTTGAGGCCAGACTGGACTACACGAGACCCTGTCTCTAAAAGATAACAAACAAATAAATGACAACATGACCGGACAAGACATGGTGTGCAGGGGTTGGGGATGTAGCTCAGTGGTAGAGCGCTTGCCTAGGAAGCGCAAGGCCCTGGGTTCGGTCCCCAGTTCCGAAAAAAAAAGAACCAAAAAAAAAAAAAAAAACAAAACAACTAAAAAGTTAATTTAAAAATGTACTTATTTTCTTTTTTATGTTTTTTGGGACAGGGTCTGGCCTTGAACTCACAAAGATCCACCTGCCTCTGCCTCCTGAGTGCTGGGATTCAATGTGTGTGTGCCACGACATCCTGCAAAAATAAAAAAAAATTTTTTTTCTTTAAATTTGTAAATTGTTCTTCACCAAAAACTTTCATTCTTCAAATAAAACAATGAGTCACATATCTGGAACACACACACACACACACACACACACACACACACACACACACACAGGACAATAGATAGATACGTGGGGTTCTCTGCAATCTGTAGAACTGACTCCATTGAAGGAGGTGGCGAAGGTTCGCAGGAGCAGAAGCAGACAGAAACAGTGCCTTTGTGAGAAAGGCTCAGTAACATTTGTCATCAGGAAATGCAGACTAAACTCACACTCCACACCCACCAGCCTGACTATATTTAAAGCAACTGATACCACTGTCCAAGCCCAGGTGTCCAACCTTGTGACCCTTCCACCTGGTATTGTCATCTACAAATGTGTTGGGCCTCGTTCACAGCCTGCCTTGGACCCATGTAGCCAGTTAGACACACCGGAAGTGACAACCGGATGTTCATGCATTCCTGGTAGGAAAGGAAAGTGGTCAGCTACTTTGGCAAACATTTAGTGTTTCATTATATATATATATGCATGTATATGTATGTATATGTATATGTATGTATATATATATATATGAATTTCTTTGGGTAGCTCTGGTTGTTCTGGAACTTGCTCTGTAGACCAGGCTGGTCTTGAACTCAGAGATTCACCTGCTTCCGTCCCTGGAGTGCTGGGATTAAAGGTGTGTGTCACCAAGTCTGATTTTCTTTCTTTCTTTTTTATTTTTTCAAGACAGAGTTTTGCTCTGTAGCCCAGGATGACCTCAGACATGTAGTACGTTGGTTTGTCTGTAGCAGGACTCGTTGTCCTGGGACTCACTGTGTAGACCTCAAACTCACAGAAATCTACCTTCCTTGATCTCCTGAATTGGGATTAAAGGCAAGCCACCACTTCTGGTCATACATACATACACACACATACACGTAGATACACATACACACACACACACAGGCACATGTACATACACATTACACATACACATCTTTATTTTATATGTGCTTTGCGCACACACATATACACACACACATTATATATGTGGCACATGTGTTCCTGGTGCCACCTAAGGTCAGATGTGGATGTTGTGTCTGTGAACTGCCACGTAGGTGTTGGGAATTGAACCTTAGTCCTTTGGAAGAGCAGCCAGTGTTCTTAACCACTGAGCCATGTCTCCAGTCCCTCATGTAGTCTAACTTCTGCCTTCCATGCTAAGATTACACTGGGCTGTCACTTTTGTTTCTTTGTTGACTGGGGGACAAGCTTCTTCAAGCTCATGACAGTGGCTGACAACACTGCTGGGCTGACAACACTGGTTTTCAGTAACCTTTCTTTCTTCTTTTACACTGTTATGTGTAGATTCGTGTGTACTGAGGCCGGAAGTGTTAGGCCTCCTGGATTAGACTTATGGGTGGTTGTGAGTCGTCTGATATGGGTGTTGGGACTTGAACCTGGTCCTCTGGAAGAGAACTATATGCTTTAACCACTAAGTCATCCCTCTAGCCCTAAGTAGTGTTCTTTAAGTCATGTTCTTTTTCTTTTTCTTTTTTTCTTTTTTGGTTCTTTTTTTCGGAGCTGGGGACCGAACCCAGGGCCTTGCGCTCGCTAGGCAAGCGCTCTACCACTGAGCTAAATCCCCAGCCCCTCTTTTTCTTTTTTTAAAGATTTATTTATTTTATGTAAGTACACTGTAGCTGTCTTCAGACACCAGAAAAGGGCATCAGATCCCATGTCAGATGGTTGTGAGCCACCATGTGGTTGCTGGGATTTGAACTCAGGACCTCTGGAAGAGCAGTCAGTGCTCTTAACCGCTGAGCCATCTCTCCAGCCCTAAGTCATGGTCTTAGACATGATTTACTGACTTGGTCACACTTGGAAACCAGCAGGCACCATCCTAAAAGAATCTTTCCTACTCTCACCAGACTCCCGAGTCATTACCATGGCGTCTCATCAGAAAGCTCGGAGAAAGCAGAGCAGAATGTAGGGAGCCAGGGTCTTCCATGAACAACCCTGGGTCATTCCACTGTTTTCACAGTCACTTCATAACCACTGTACAGTCTAAGATTCATCTCTACTCCGCCCCGTATCTGGAGACTAGTGTGTATTACCTTTGTTAAATATCATCCAATTGTACGTTAAAACCTTGTGCATTTTTCTTGGCTGTAAATGAAAACCCAACATAACGAATGTAGACACAGGCATGAAACTTCTTCCCGGTCTGTTAGACTGAGTCGGAGTTTATGAAGAGAATCCTTTGTCCCAGTCAGCTGTAAGAACTGGGCACTGCGCCCCCTGGAGGTAACACATCAGCACAGCCCTCGCTGCTGACAGAGCAACTCTCTGAGGTGAACAACTGACAGTAGGCTTCCTTCAGAACTCTGTGATCTTACCTGGGCATGGTGGCACATGCCTGTGATTCCAGCACTCAGGAGACTGAGGCAAGAGGATTGTGAGTTCGAGGCCAGGCTGACCTACATAACAGGTTCAAGGTCAGTGTGGGCTGTGTAGTGTGTTCCAAACCCTGAAATTTGAAGAAAATTCATCAGGTGTAGGTGTCGTAGGATATACCTTTAACTCTGCAAGGGTAGGTGGATCTCTGTGAGGCTAGCCTAATCTAAAAACCAATTATAATTTGGCTGGCCTCAAACTCATAGAGATCTTCCTGGCCGCCCCCCCCCGCCCCCGCTCCCTCCCTCTGCCCCCACCCCTCCCCCTCCCCCTGCCCCCGCTCCCGCCCCCTCCCTCTGCCCCCACCCCTCCCCCTCCCCCTCCCCCTGCCCCCGCTCCCGCCCCTTCCCTCTGCCCCCACCCCTCCCCCTCCCTCTGCCCCCACCCCTCCCCCTCCCCTGCCCCCACCCCCCTTACCCTCCCCCCTGCCCCCTCCCCTCCTCTGCTGAGTGACCTGCTCCTGGCTCCTGGCAGGCGCTCTTTGTTTGCTCATTGGTTTGTGTTGTTTAGAAAGAGGATGGCACTTAGCATAGGCTGACCTCAAATTAACTAGCCAAGGACTACCTGGAACTACTAATCCTCCTGCCTCGGCCTCCCAAATTAGGATTACAGCACCCATTCCACGCTCAGTTTAGGAAGTTTCCGTGTTCCCGTTTCTTCTACTCCCGTTTCTTCTACTCATGGTCGCTGCCAGAGCCTTGACTCCCATTCAACTTTTCCCCCCCTTGGGGATTGAACCTGGGTCCTTACATATGTTAGGCGAGTGCTGTATCACTAAGCTATGCCCCCAGGCCTGTTTCTGCTTTTTAGTTTGAGGTCGTCACAGTAAATTGCTCAAGATAGCATTGAACTCGGACCCTCCTGTCTCAGCCTCCCAAGAAGCTGGAATTCCAGTCCTGAGCTAACAGAGCTGGCTCTGTTGATTCGTTTTTAAAGGGGGCTCTGCCCACTTGGATGCCCACCCCCGAAGCCCCTGCAGAGGCTCTCATAATTAAACTCCATAGCAACAGTAAGGTGATTGGACCCAAGTAAATCCAGCCCCAGGGAGAATTTCCTGCCATGGTTGATTGACCACAGGCCCTTCCCAGATACAAGCTTCACGCTCAGGTCAGCCCACAGCCTTTGGGGCAGGTGTGGAGCCACAGAGAGAGGAGGCAGAGGAAATGACTTATAAAAAGCAGTCTCAGATTGAGTCACATGCATGAGCTAGAGCTCAGAGATCGGTTTGGGGCAGGAAGAGGGGAGCGGAGGCCTTGTGAACGGCTCCCTCTTCCCCCTGGGCTAAGGCTCTTTACTGAAGTCCACTTCTCTCCAGGTCTTGGTGATGGTTTTGCTTCCCCAAATGTAGAATGAAGAAAGACCCTGAGCTAGGAGGCCGGAGCCTGTGATCCGGGAGAAAGGGAGGGTGCCAGCGAATATGTGTTAGCCTGAGCTACTTCTCAGCCATCTTGTTTCACCTGTATAAAAACCAAACCAAACCAAAACCCCAACCAGCAACAACAACAGAAACACAGCAGGCCCTACTCTGAGCTCAAGTTTAAAGATGGGAGCTCTCTGAGTGATGTTGGAGGGTCAGGAGTTTGAGGTCATCCTTGGCTACCTTGAGAGTTAGAGCCTAGCCACTTGAGATTCTGTCTCAAAAAATAAATACATAAATTCCAACAAAACTGAATAGCCTAAACCTGAGCTAACCACTGCTCCAGCCTGCCCGCCCATCCTCCTGGCTGTTTGTTTATATCCTCCACCCATGCTCACAAGAACTGCATGTGGGGGTGCAGGGTGCCCCCTGACCCCAATTGCAAACTCAAGGACCTGAGTTCAAATCTCAGCATTCGCATGAAAAGTTTGGTGTTGGGGTTGGGAATTTAGCTCAGTGGTAGAGCGCTTGCCTAGCAAGCGCCAGGCCCTGGGTTTGGTCCCCAGCTCCGGAAAAAAAAAAAAAGTTTGGTGTTTGGTGGGCAGAGACAGGCACTGGGGCCAATGGCCAGCTAGCATGGCTCAGTGAGCCCTGGGCCGTGAGACCTGTCTTAAAGGACGTGGGCTCCATTTCTGAAGATCACACCGAAGGTTGTTCTCTGGCTTTTTTGAACAGGCACAAACATACAGAAACAGACACAGACAGACACAGACACAGACACACATGCACACACACACACACACACACACACACACAGACATACACACACATACACACACAGACAGACATGGACAAAGACAGACAGACATAGACAAAGACAGACACAGACAGACAGACAGAAACACACACACACACACACACACACACACACACACACACACGAGTGAGGATGGTAAAGTATAGTTTTTGTTTGATATTTGAGGACAAAGAACCACAGGTCTGGGCTGGAGAGATGGTTCAGCGGTTAAGAGCACTGACTGCTCTTCCAGAGGTCCTGAGTTCAATTCCCAGCAACCACATGGTGGCTCACAACCATCTGTAATGAGATCTGGTGCCCTCTTCTGGTGTGTCTGAAGACAGCTATAGTGTACTCACATAAATTAAATAAATCTTAAAAAAAAAAAAAAGAACCACAGGTTCAACTGACTTGATGTCTGGGCTGTGTCCACCCACTGCGGCCTTCCCAAGGGAGCTGAGCAGGAGGGGGAAGGAAAGGAGCACTGCAGGAGTCCTCCCACTCACCTCTCCAAAGTCCTCCCACAGTTCAGTTCCACCCCTTTGCCATCACTGAAGGGGCAGCATCCAGTAAGGCCTCCCTCCTCCTTGTTGAATCATCCCCATCCCCCCAGTCTCCCACAGTTAGTGGGGAACCCCTCTCTCTGTTTCTAGAAATAAAGTGTAGCTCTTCTGAAAAATCTCAGCTCAGAGCAGAGGAACTTTCCAGGGGTGTGGGGACTACCCTGTAGTAAGGTGGATTCTCCACAGCCTGTGATATTTAATCGCTGACCTGTCCAGCAGGTCCAGTTATTCAGGGTCTCGAAGAGGCACTACCTGAGGGTCAAGGCGGGGGAGAAAAGAAGGAGACCAAGCAAGGCTCTGTTGTCAAGGTCTCGTTTATTGGGGCAAGCTTTACAGCTTATAAGGCTTTCAGATAGGGGGAGTGACCTTTGTGAAACACAAAGGAGGGAGGGGCGAGGGCATTCTTCGAAGCAATATCAGGAAGCAAAGAGGTCATGCAGGGGTTGGGGATTTAGCTCAGTGGTACAGCGCTTGCCTAGGAATTGCAAGGCCCTGGGTTCGGTCCCCAGCTCCGAAAAAAAGAACCAAAAAAAAAAAAAAAAAAAAAAAAAGAGGTCATGCGGTGGAGAAATCTGGTGTTTGCTCAGGCTGAAACATCCTGTGATTGTTCCCGGAATCTTCCTGTGCCGTCAGTTTGTGGGAAAGGATTTTGTCCAACAATCTCATAATCTTGCAGCAGCCATCTTAGGGCTGAGTGTTCTGTGACTGTTTAGCTCAGAATGGCTCCCTACATCTCCCCTTTTTTTCTTTTATAGAAGACCATTAAGACTTCCGTGGAGAAACTGGGCAGAGGAGCAAATGACCGAAAGAGGTGTAGCCATCTCTGTCTTAGGATTGACCTCTCTTTTTTTTTTCTTTTTTTTTTTCGGAGCTGGGGACCGAACCCAGGGCCTTGCGCTTGCTAGGCAAGCGCTCTACCACTGAGCTAAATCCCCAACCCCAGGATCGACCTCTCAAACCCCAGCATTACCTGTCGTAGGATTACCTTGTCGTCCTCAAGGCTCCATGTCTTAGGTTGGTCAGGGGCTAGAGGAAGTTGCCCATCATTGAGATGGCTACTTTGGGTCATCTTACCATTCCTCCTAAAAGCCCATGGACGAAAGGGTAGGGGCCAGACAGCATTACTTTAGGAGATTGTGGAAGTTGAGCCTCTCTCGATGTATTGAGCCTCACCTCGCCTTGTTCACCGTCTCTCTGGTCATCCTCAGCTGTTCTGGTCTCCAAGCGATGATAATGTACTGAAACAGAATTTCTAGGCAAAACAGAATCTATTTGTGATTTAATAAAGCGTGTGAGTCACTGAAAGGCCCAAGGACCGAAGGAAATCAACAGAAGCAGGCCAACAAGGGGTCCTAAAATCGAAGGCAGCAGGGTAGAGAGCCATGGGGATCAAGGGTTCTGTAATTCCCTGTTCATATCTAACTATTAATCCCTTTCCAGGGAGGAATCCTGTCCTTAACATTTGGTTAGTAATGACCTCATTGGGACTACACATCATCACTCCCATCTGGGAAAGAATATCCCTTCCCCAGAGGTTAACAGGGAGTCCAGAAACTACAAATGGCCTAACCGTGCCTGTATTATTTTCTTTATCTTTCTAGGTCAGGAGCTTTGAACTTTGGAGTGTATCCTGTGTTTGGCCTATCCCTTTTAAATGTGTGGTGGTAGCTTTAGGGGCCAGGTTGAGGGCCAGTGTCTAGAGGAGAGCACCGTTGCATCCACCCCCGTATCTAAAAGGCCCTGAAACTGTTTGCCATCGAGCCAAAGAGACATCATGGTTTTTTTTGTTTTTTTGGGTTTTTTTTTGTTCTTTTTTTCGGAGCTGGGGACCAAAGCCAGGGCCTTGCGCTTCCTAGGCAAGCACTCTACCACTGAGCTAAATCCCCAACCCCCCCTTTTTTTTAAAATATTTATTTATTATGTGTGAATATGAGTACACTGTAGCTGTCCTCAGACACACCAGAAGAGGGCATCAGATCCCATTACAGACGGTTGTGAGCCACCATGTGGTTGCTGGGAATTGAACTCAGGACCTCTGGAAGAGCAGCCGGTGCTCTTAACCGCTGAGCCATCTCTCCAGCCTCCATCATGGGTCTTTTATCAGTTAATTTTTGAACCCAATAAACATCTGAAGAGTCAGGGAAGGAGGAACCACGTCCTTCTTCTATGTGAGGGAACTGTCCCATGAAGGGAAGAGGTAGAGCTTGTGCAATGTGTTGTCCGGCCCTAAGCGTTAAGGGGCCCCGCATGGCAGTGGCTAGAAATTTAATTTCTCCAAAATAGTCAGCATCTATTACAGAGGGAAGGATGACAAGTCCTTGAAGAGCACTCGGGGCTCGCCCAATTATTAGGAAAAACATGCCAGGCGGTGGGGGCCCAAACTCTCCAGATTCTATGATAATAGTCCCTTCCTCAGGGGTTATAATCCTGGTGGTGGAGGAACACAGGTCCACTCCTGCACTCCCTGCTGTTGCCCTGGATAAGTTGGCGTTGTAGGAGCTTGATGCTGCATTTGGGGGGCATGTGGTCACCTGTGGATAGGGGCCCCGGTGTGGGGCCCCCTGTCCGTTTCCCTGGACCGCAGGGAGGGTTTGCCCATTAGCGTCAGTCTTAGACCGACATTCCTTTGCCCAGTGACAGCCTCTCCTACAGCAGGGACAAATTCCCGGGGCAGTGGGCCTAGGGGCCCCTTGACCAACGGCAGGATTAGGGGACTGGCTGGGGTTAAGGGCACTACATTCTCTAGCAAAATGACCAGGTTGTCCACATTTAAAACATATTTTGCGGGGTTGGGGATTTAGCTCAGTGGTAGAGCGCCTGCCTAGCAAGCGCAAGGCCCTGGGTTCATCCCCAGCTCGGGGTGGGGGTGGGGGGGAGAAGCTGCTAAAACATGTTTTGCCTCTAGGGTGACCAGAATCCCTGGTTTTTTGGAACACAGTCCTGATCGCCAGGCTAATAGACTTGGATACTTGATATGAGAAGGAATCGACATCATTGCAAAGTTTAATCATTCCCGGAATACCAAGGTCTTTGGTCTTGCCTCGCAGCGTGGCTCTGCACGCCGAGTTGCGTTCTCAAGAGCGAGTTGTCTCACCAGGAGCCCCTCACTTTCTCTTTGACCTAAGATTCTTTCGGCTGCTTCTTGTAGTCTCCCCACAAATTGAGCGTAGGGCTCTTGTGCCCCCTGGATTATTTTAGTTAGGGGGGTGGTGAGTGCTCCTGTAGCAGGGACCGCTCTCCAGGCGGACAAGGCAGCCTGCGCTGTTTGAGTGAGTACACCCGGGGACAACCCTAGCTGTTTTTCCTCAGAGGCGAATGAGCCCCTTCCACATAATTTGTCCGCGGTCTAAGAAGCAATCTTACTTAGAGGATATTTTCTATTTCTAGCAGCAAGACTGTCTGCCCTGTCTATAAACTCGGATTTCCAAGTTAAATATTGTCCTCTAGTGAGGACAGACTGCACCACCTTGGTCCATTCACTAGGAGTCAAATATCCAGACCCGGCAAGTCCCTCTAAAACGGACAAGGTAAAGGGAGCATTTATACCATAATTTTTAACAGCTGAGTGTAATTCTTTTTTTTTTTAAACAATTAAGTCAATTTATTTAAACAGTTGACTTAGGCATCTGCAATGGCGACTTCAACCTCCACTCCAGGCTCAATACTGATGGAAGTAATCTGCTTAACAATCTCAGAAGGACTGTGTAAGTCGATGAGTCGCTTGTGGATTCTCATCTGGAAACGATCCCACGTCTTGGAACCTTCACCGCAAGGGGTTTTTCTGGTAGTGATTCTCAGTGTCTTGGTAGGCATGCGCACCGGTCCTTTCACTTTCAGATTCTTCTCCTTTGCGCCTCTGATCAAGTCCGCACAAACCTTTTCCAGTGACTTCACGTTGCGGCTGGTGAGCGTGATTCGAATCCAGTGAATCGCCACGTCGGGCTCCTCGGGAGTCTTCCCGGTATCTTTAAATGCCATGGCTGAGGCAAGCTTCCTGACCGACTTGTTTCTCAGCAGGAGCGAACAGCCGTGAGTCAGGACAGAGCAGACTGGACAAGGCTCCACAGCACGCACCACAGGTCTGGGAAAGGCTGAGTGTAATTCTTTTATATGCTTGAGTTTCAGTTTTTGGTACACCGGACGTAAAGTCTCGTATTCACCTTGGTCGGAGTCTTCCTCATCAGAATCTGCAGCTACCTCATCATAATCATTCTCTTCTTAGATCTCTTGTTCCTCATTGTTGTTCTCTCCTTGATTATGATTGGTACTATCTGGCTTGGGTTCTATCTCTGGCCGGTCTATTCCGTGCCCTAGTATTGTCTAACTTGGGCTCATCCCTAGCCTGTCTGGCGCGTGCCCTAGCCATATCCGGGAAAGTTAGTTTTGGCTGGGGTTTTTTAATGGTGTTAGATGGCCTTTTGGGGGCAACTTGTCCCCTTCTCATGGTCTCTTGTAAGTTTTGAATCTCAAATGTAAGGTCCCCTAACTCCTGTTGTAAATGTAAGACTTGTTTGAGTCCGGTGATTGGAGCCTGAAGCGCAGCCTTAGTCTGAGTTAGTCCCTCTACCACTGTGATTAGCAGAGGTGCAGGAGGAATGGACGGCATTGGGGGCAAATAGGGTGGGGGGTGGGTAGGTCTGGATCTTTGTGTGAAAAAGACTGGAGGTTCCTGTGGCCCGGGCCGTACCTCTCCTCCTCATATTTGGCAGCTTCCTCCTCTAACCCGGCCTCAGAGGCGGGATCTAGTCTTGACTCAGAGGATCTAGTCTTGACTCAGAGAAGCGGCGTAGGCGGTGCCTCTCATTTTTATCTTTGTCTTGGTCCCTAGAGATCCCTTTCAGAGAGGGATAGATGGTTTTCGAATTTTTAGACATTTTGAGGTCCTCTAGAGAGCGTAAGACTTCCCCCATCCCCAGGCATATCGATGACAATGGAAGAGCAAGGAGAGTGTGGCTCCCCGTTTTTACTTTCACTTTAAGGTGACAGCTGCCACAAAACTTGTAAGAAATCCTCTGCAATAGCTAAGAGGCGGGCACTCTCGCCTCCTTTCTCAGCATCTTTTATAATGTCTCTAATGATACCCCAGTAACTAAAAAATGCCGCGGACACTGGGTCACCGGCTTTCAAGAGCTTATTAATGTCTTGACCAACCTTATTCCAAGTAAGGGGGTGTATATCGGGGCTGCTTAAAATTAACCAAGGACACTTTTCATCAACAAAACAAAAGAATTTGATTAAATCCTTTTTCTTAACTCTTATTCCTCTCTCCCTGAGTGAGCGCTTGATCTCTCCTATGAAACAAGTTTCTTTAGATAATTGCTTCCCCATGACAGTCGGACGACAATTATTCAGCCGTTCGTACCTCCCTCTCCAGCAACGCACTAGCGATGCGGCCTGAAGAGTCTTGTCTTTTTGTGGATCCTTTGTCTCCGTCGTCCAGTAGTTGGCCGTGCTTCAGGTCCCTGTTCAGGCGCCACTTGACCAGTTCAGCAAGTCCAGTTATTCAGGGTCCTGAAGAGGCACTACCTGAGGGTCAAGGGGGGGAGAAAAGAAGGAGACCAAGGAAGGCTCTATTGTCAAGGTCTCGTTTATTGGGGCGAGCGTTATAGCTTATAAGGTTTTCAGATAGGGGGAGTGACCTTTGTGAAACACAAAGGAGGGAGGGGCGAGGGCATTCTTAGCAGCAATAGCAGGAAGAGAAGAGGTCATGCAGTGGAGACATCTGGTGTTTGCTCAGGCTGAAACATCCTGTGATTGTTCCTGGAATCTTCCTGTGCCGTCAGTTCGTGGGAAAGGCTTTTGTCCAACAATCTCATAATCTTGCAGCAGCCATCTTAGGGCTGAGCGTTCTGTGACTGTTTAGCTCAGAATGGCTCCCTACAAATCGAGGCCTGGGTGCTTAGTTGAAAGGCCTTCCGGTAGGAGGCAGGGGTTGGGGCCAGGCCTTGGAGGTTCTTTAGCTGTAAGCTTCTATGAGTCATGAGTTGAAATTTAGCCTTTACACGAGGTCAGATACAGGGCATGCATAGGGCTAAGATAGACTTAGGCTCAAAGCCTGCCTTCCTGGCGTATACATGCCTGAGACAGGAGGGGTTTTGAATGGAGGAGCTCAAGGCAACGAGGCTGCCTGGGCACTAGGAAATAGTCCCTTTTCCAAAGACAAAAGACACAGGCCTGCAGAGACAATTGCCACCCAACCTAAAGCCCTGTGATCCCCAGATAAGAGAGAACCAACTTCTGTATGATGTCCTCTGACCTCTACCTATATGCTTTGCCACGGGTGTCCGCACACATGAACATACACACACATAAGCCTTTTTTGTCTTTTAAAAGTGGTCTAGCCACCTCCTTGCTTGGACCCCGTGTGTACATTTGTCTTCAATGTCCTTCCCATAAAACCAAAAATGCTTATCTCATGAGACTATACCGCCTCAACTTTGCTAGGTAGCTGAGGCTGACCTCGAACCCCTGATCCTCCCACCTTTTGCTTTCCAAGTGCTGGGATGACGGATATACATGCCCAAAGCTGGCAGTGTTGGAGATAACCCAGCGCTTTGGACGCACGAGGCAGCCGCTCTACCCACAGAACCATCTCCCCAGCCAGCCCCGTGAGAGAGCTTTAGGTACGAATGTGATGACGGCAGAGCCGGCCTGGTGTGAAGCGAGGCTCAGTGGATCACACCTCTCACAAGTGCTTCAACAGAAGGCCAAGCCACACATCAACAGGTCCTCTGCTGACCGGTCATTTCAGAGTTGAGGGGAGGTTTTACATTGATGAGCTGAGGTCCCGAATGTTTGAATACTTAACGTGGGCAGGGAGCCAGGCCTTCCTCTGTCAGGGACTGCTTCCTCTAAGAAAGCAGGATACATGAACAGGCAAAATGCCAGAAATGCCCCAGATGCATGGGGCAGGAAAGGGCTCAGAAGTTTAAGAGCTGCTCTCTCCCAGAGGCCTGAATTCAGCTTCCAGCACCCGCATCAGGTGGCTCCTTAACTGTTGTAACTCAGGTTCCAGGGATCCAATGCTTTCTTGTGACACCAGTACACATGTGGTGCACATAAACCTGTTGTAAATACACTCTGTTGTTGTTTGTTTGAGACAGGGGTTCTCTGTGTAGAGTTCACTGTCCTGGAACTTCCTCTTTAGACTAGGCTGGTAGCCTTGAACTCACAGAAATCACCTGCCTCTGCCTTTCCAGTGCTGGAATTAAAGGCCACTGACTAACTGGCTATGCATATATATTTTTAAAAAGTGGGGGAGGGGAGGCAGGTGGAGCTCTTAAGTTCAAGGCCAGCCTGGTCTACAAAGTGAGTTCAAAGATGGCCAGAGATAGGGCTAGAGAGATGGCTCAGTGGTTAAGAGCACTGACTGCTCTTCCAGAGGTCCTGAGTTCAAATCCCAGCAACCACATGGTGGCTCATAACCATCTGTAATGGGATCTGGTGCCCTATACTTAGTAAATGAATAAACCTTAAAAAAAAAGAGGATGGTCAGGGATACACAGAGAAACTGTACACCCTCCCAGAAAGACAGACAGACAGACAGAAAGAAAGAAAGGAAGAAAGAAAAATTCAGAAAGGATGCTGAGAGACCCCGATGTGCAGGGCAGCATTGAGGGTGAGTCTCTGACCCAAGGGGAACATGTAGTGTATCCCAGCATCCCTCGGTGGAAAAGGAATCTCCTGGACCTTATAGAGCTGGGAAACTTTCCAATTTCCAACTTGCTTCCCATTAGTTTTCTAACAATTAATTAGAATTCTGTGACCCGGAAGCACAGAGGGGTTCTGATTTGCACTCATTTGTGAATTCCACTCTGTAGCCTGAGTTGTGTCCTTGTGCAAGTCAGTCTCTGTGTGAAATAGGGTTGGTCGCATGTTGCTTCCTCGAGGATATAATAACAGAACAGGGGAACCAGTCAGTGCTTGGCACTGGTCATTGGGAGCTGTGACCTTTACTCCTCATCGATGTGGCCTCAGGCAGTTTGGGATGGCAATAGAAAGTAGTTGAGGGCAGGTGAGGCTTGATGGGTTGTAGCCGTTGTAGCCATCGCTTACAGCCATGAGAGAGGCGTTCCTGTCACAGTAGCTGGAGGTCGTGAACTGCCTTTCTAGAGTCTGCTAAGTTAGGGGGTGGGGTGGGGGTGCCGTCCTGATCTAGTCAAAAGGAGAGCAAACTTCACACAAACCTCTTCCTTTTCTTACTCATATCCACTTACTCGATTTTCAACTGATATTGAGATGGACGGAAATGATTCATTTATTAATTCTTGATATTTTTTTTTTGTTACTCCTAACGGATGTTTTGCCTGTGTGTATGTCTGGACACACGGGTACCTCGTGCCCACGGAAGCCAGAAGACATGGAATCCCTTGGAACTGAAGTTATGGAGGTCTGTGAACTGCCATGTGGGTGCTGGGAGCCAAACTCAGTCCTCTGGAAGAGCAGCCAGTGCTCTTAACCGCTGAGCCGTCCTTCCAGCCCAGGATTCCTGTTTAGCAAGTGGGAAACTGAGGCATGGAGCAGTGTAGTAGTGGGGGTTTTGTGGCTCCTGGCTACGCTTCCTCCAGCACCATCATGCACAGTTCCGCATTTCTTTTATTTATTTAACAAACACTAGTTGAGTCCCAAGGCAATTTGTGACAATTAGGGACTTCCTGAAGTGGCCTGGGGCTGGCCTTGAATTACTGATTTTCCTGTCTACACTTCCTAGGTGTTGGGATTATAGGCTTGGGCCTCCATGACTTGGAGCTCCAATCTCTCATGAGAACTCTTACTTGATGAATCGGTTTGGATATTTAGAAAGAAGCTCTCATAGAGAACCAAGAATTTCCATTAAACCTGCCCACCCCCAACTTCCTTCCTATGTCAAACCTAGATTTTTTTCTTTTTTTTAAGATTTATTTATTTATATGTGAGTACACTGTAGGTGTCTTCAGACACTTCAGAAGAGAACATCCCATTGCAGATGGTTGTGAGCCACCATGTGGTTGCTGGGAATCAAACTCAGGACCTCTGGAAGAGCAGTCAGTGCTCTTAACCACTGAGCCATCTCTCCAGCCCCAAACCTAGATTTCTTGAGGGAGGGTTTTGTCTCTCGTAACTGGTGCTGACTTTGAACACCTGTCATTGAGGTTCATCCTGGGTTACTTGCAACTCTGCCCCGAACCAAAACCAAACAAAATCAAGACCTTGATCCTCCTGCCTCTACCTCTCAAGTGCTGGGATTACAAGTGTGTGCTAACACCAGCCACTCAGAAGGATTTAATCTTACTGTGTGTCTGACGTATGTATGTGAGTGTGGGTACACACACCACAGCATGTGTGAAGGTCAGGTCAGGAGCATTCGCTGGGCTCAGGGATCTTTCTACTGTGGGTTCCGGGACTTGATTGAGAATGTCAGCGCATGCAAGCATGTTATCTTTAAAGTCATATTTTCTTCTTTCAGTTGTTGGAGTTTCTCTATGTACTAGAGCCCCGGCCTTCCTGGACTCACTTTGTAGTCCAGCCTGGCCTGGAACTTACAGAGATCCACCTACATCTGCCACCAGAGCGCTGGGATTAAAGGTATGCTCTACCTTACCTGGCTGGCTGTAAGATATTCTGAATCTCTTATCTATTCTCCAAACCCACAAATGTTGTCTACCCCAAAGCATGTCCTGGCCACTCCCTCCCCAGCCTGTTCAAGCTACTTGAGCCCAGACCTGATCACGGTTTTTCCTCCGTCTTGCCCCCTCTTCCAGTCAACTTGCTCTACAGCTTTAAAAAAGTAAAAGTGGGCCCAGGGCTAGAGCCTCTGTTTATCACTTTCCAGGTGGCTTAATCTACAGACACCGCCATGAAAATAGGTCAGTGATTCTCCACTTCCTGTCAGAAGGCTGCAGCAGGGGTACTGTGTTTGAGACCAGCCTAGGCTACAGTAGGAAGGGGCTGGGGAGAGAGACCATGTTAAGAGTCGTGTCATATATGGCACGGGGAATTAAAATTAGGCTGTACCTCTCTGAACTACCTGCCTATGCCCTAAACCCGCAGTTCTCAATCAGTGGGAGTGTCGAACAACCCTTCCATAAAGGTCACCTAAGACTATCACAAAATATTTACATTATAGTTTATAACAGTTGCAAAATCATAGTTATGAAACTAATGAAACTAATTTTATGCTTGGGGGTCACCACAACATGAGGAACTGTATTAAGGGGTTCCAGCGAGAACCACTGCCATAAATCCTTTTAAGAGCTTGTACTGTTGACAATGCTCAAGTCTAGCCTGGGAAACCCAGTCTCCTTCCCAGCCTCATCCTGCATAAACTCCTGGTTCTGAGGACAAGGTCTTCAGCTAAGCACTAGACTGAGCCATTTCTCTAGTTCTCTAACTAGCTTGCATCTGTCTTTGGGTCTGTCCTAACTGGTCCCTTCTTACCATCAGCCCTAAGCTTCCGGGCCACCCTCAATGGTGTCCTACCTCTCTACTCCATTCTGGTTCTCTGCATATCTTATCAGTAGATGACCTTGGGGTTTTTTTTTTTTTGTTTGTTAATGTGAGTGAGTCACTGTCTTCACACATCAGAAGAAACCCCATTACAGATGGTTGTGAGCCACCATGTGGTTGCTGGGATTTGAACTCAGGACCTCTGGAAGAGCAATCAGTGCTCTTAATGGCTGAGCCATTTCTCAAGCTCCAGACCTTGGGTTGTTAACAGTTCATTTCCTCTGTATGGGGTAAGATCCAGGGCCTTATTTTCTACCTGGCCCAACAGAAAACACCTACTGTGTGCTGCATGAGGAATGCCATTCCCTCTCTGAGCCTGTTTTCCATTCGTAAAATGGAGCGTCTGTTTGACAGGGTTAAGACTAAATGAGATGGTGGCATAGTTCAGTGACACAGCACCGTGAGGTCCTGAGTTCAAGTCCGAGCACCACACAGAGGAAAGGGGGACGGTGGTAGAGCCCTTCTCTCGAGTGTTTAAGGACTTGGGGTTATCACAAAGGGCCAGCGACTGTCGCTGGCTGCCAATGCTAGTGTTTCTCTAGACTGTGATGGAATCCCCTCACAGGAGCACGTGCACAGAATCAGAGGGATTCTCACACGCTCCTCAAATGACGTGTGCTCCAAGCAAGTGGGCTAATCTGTTCCTAGCCTGTTCCTGTCACCAGCGAAGTCTTCGAGGAGGATTAAAAAGTGGAAGCGCAGGCGCTTTGACTGGACTGTAGGTTTATTAGAAAGGCCTTGGACAGATGAACCCTGAGTTACCAGCTGAGGAGGAAAGGGAAAAGCCCTCATCCCCCGTGGACTACCTCCCTGGTCTCCTGTGAACTCTGTCCAGTGGCAGACAGGAAGTCTCCCAAAAAGTGCTCTCCGTCTCCTCTCCACGGGGCTGCCCGATCTGACTGCAGGGGCCCACTGCGCATGGGCGCTGTGGATGCTGGTGCCTGGAGCCAAGAGCTGACAGGGTGGGGTCCCGGGCTCTTAGCAGAAAGTGGTTCGAGAACCCCAGAACAGAATGGAAAAAGAGATGGCTGGGGACACCAAGTTCTGCTGAGGAGCCAGTCGACAACTCTGAGAGGCAACGCCGAACTGCTCGGAGGCGGGTGCAGATGGCTCCTTGACCAACAGAGGGGCGGAGTCCCAAAGCTATCACGGGAGTCTTGGCCACACATGGGACTGGGTGTTCCTCCTGGGACTGCAATGGCCAAAAAGGCAAATGGATCTTGTAAAAAAAAAAATCCATGGTAAATGATGTCATTTTTCTTTTCCTTTCTTAAAAAATAGTTTGTACAGTGAGTGGATTTCACACAATGGAGCCTGAGCCCAGAAGAGCCCGTCCTGGGGAGGAAGGCACTTCACACCCGCACGGGTGAGCTGGACTAGTTGCTTCCTTTAGGACTCCATTCCACTTGGTCCTGTGACTCAGGCTTGCTCCCTCTGGGAAGGACTCTGCCTCCAAGGAGTTTGTCTGCGCTGCGGTTCACAGGGTGGTGGATGGCAGCTTCCTCACCCGCCGCTGGGCCAGGATGGACGACTCGATTGGCTTGAGCTGGGGGGTGGGTTTGGAGCTACTGAGTGCAGAATATGTAGCTGCCATGGCCCCCTAAAAGAGAAAAGGTGGGAGATCAGACCACGAGGCGGCGTGGGGGGTATAGTGGGCAGACAAAACATGTGTGCCCCAGGATCTGGCCAAGGTCCCTCCCAAGGTCCCTCAGCCCACCCAGTCCAGTGTTCCTAGACTTGGTGTTGTTTCATGACCATGGTTTTCCCTGGGACACAAGAATTCATTGACACCACTGACACCACTGCATAAGTCTGGGACTCCCTTGGGACAGGGCTATGTCTTTTGCCATATCCCCTGGTTTTGGGCAGACCTAGAACTTCCTGGCTCTGTCACTTCAAGTCCCTACCATAACCCACTGGTCTGAGCCCAACCCACCGCCCTGGCCCCAGAAGCTCAGCAGCTGCCCCAGGTGCTCATACCGCAGGTGTTCATACCCCAGGTGTTCATACCGACCTTCACAAGCTGCAGGTCTTGGTGGGACAACTGGCTCTGGGGGAGCTTGTCTTTCTGGGTGATCCACGGGTGCTGCAGAACCTGTTTGGCTGTGAGGCGCTGGTGGGGGTCCACATGCAGCATCTTAGATACTAAGTCCTGGAGGCACATGGATAAGGAGGTGACCCGTGGGGCACCGAGGGAGAAGAGAGCTGTGCCAACTGATGGCCAATGACTGGAAGGCCAACCGTGTCCAGCCATCTCTGGCCTGAGCTGTTACAAAAGCCCCTGCAGTCCGTTCTTTATACACCAAAGCCCTCTCCTCCTCCCCATCCTAGGATCTCTTTTCTTCCCTCCTTGCTGCTCGAGGTATGTAGGGGACATCTTTCCCTTTTTCCTTCAGAAAAGCCAAGAGGAAAGGTGGGGATTGCCTGAAGACTGGGGACGGAGAGGGGGCATGCAGGCAGACGAAGGCTTAGATTTGACTCTCCTTAGATGCTGGCCGGCCAGACATGCGAGAGGTGCCGGGTTCCATCCCCAGCTCAATGAAGAACAGTTGAAAAGAGAAACCCGTGAAAAAAACATGCCAGGTATTTAATCCCAGCATGTGGGAGGCAGAGCCGGGGATCATGAGTTCAAAATCAGTCTCTCGGCTACATAGGCCTTGAAGGCAACCAGGGCTGGGAGAGACCTTATCTTCAAAGCAAAACCAAAGCAAACAAGCTTCCTGCTTGTTTGCTCTCCCAGAGAGTTCAGGTCCCAGCACTCTAATTTTTTTTCCCCCAGATGGGGTTTTTCTGTGTAGCCTTGGCTGTCCTGGCCCTCGCTCTATAGATGAGACTGAAACCAGAACTCAGAGATAGGCCTGTCTCTGTCTCCTGGGCACTGGGATTAAAGGTGTGAGCCACCACCGCCCAGCCTCACACACTTGCAGGAGGCTCACAGCCAGACGTAACACCAGCTCCGGGGGCCTTAGGTCTTCTGGCCTCTGAGGTCACACACATAATTAAAATAAAACTAAAGCTGGGTGTGGTGTAAACCTTTAAACCCAGTACTAAGGAGACAGAGAAGGGTGAATGTTGGTGAATTTAATGCCAGCCTGGTCTACAGACCAAGTCTAGGATAGCCTAGGCTACACAGTGAGACAAAAAAACAAACAAAACAAAACAAAACAAAAAAAACCAAACTAAACAAACCTTGAAACAGTAACAGAATCTCAAATAAACTTAGCTCTCTCTCCCTCCAGCTGAAGTGTTCTAGAGGGTTGTTACCTCTGAGCCTCAGTTATCCCTCTGAGAAACAGAGGTGACAATACCCAGTACAGGTGGGGTGCTATTCACCAAAGGTTAAACCATGCTACGCAGATGTTCTAGGAGAATGGAAACACCCCAATATTGAAAGCTCAAGAGCAGCCTCCTTTGGGGAGCCTTTCCACACTTGGGCAGACGCCCACACACTTGACCAGAGAGCTAGCTTCAATGGGGTGGTGTGTTTTCTACCACACCAACTCTCCATGGAGACAGACATGGATTATGCAGCCCTCCTCATCCCTTAGGGCCCAGAACACAGAAGGGGCAGTGAAGTTATCCAGACAAGCAGGGGAGGGGTGTGTGTCCGGGAATCTTCTACTTGGGGTAATGCTGCAAAAGGGATTTGTGGAACATTCTACGTGGGAGAGAGGGAGACTGTAGGAAACCTATCAGCCCGGCTCCGCCCTCCCAGCCTCACAGGCTTACCTTGGCTGTCTCTGAAACCGTGTTCCAGTTTCCCCCGTTGAGGGTGAACTTCCCACTGCTGATCCGGGTGAGGATCTCCTCTGGGGTATCACTGGGCCCATTGGCAAATGGAGTGTATCTAGAGGGGAGTTCCCAAAGCCAGCGTTAGCCACTGGCCTCCACCCTGGCGCTAGGGGGTTAGGTTAGGAGGTTGGAAGCTCCCGGAGGCAGGGTCAGAGGCCCAGACTCCACACTCACCCTGCCAGCATCGTGTACAGCAGAACGCCCAGGCTCCATATGTCACAGCCTTCATCGTAGCCCTGACGCTTCAGCACCTGGCAGGAGGCAGGGAGGGCGGTCAGGCTGAGGGGCGTAGGAAACGTCAAACATTTCCCATAAGGGTAGAGTAGAGTCAGAGCCATGGACTGACTATACGTCTTCCCTTGGAACCTGGGTCAAGGCCCAGACAGTATGGGACATTTGAGAGCAGGCACAGGGTCTCCTGATGCCTCCCCTCCACTTACCTCAGGTGCCACAAAGTTGGCTGTGTAGCAAGGTGTCATGAGAAGCCCGTTCTCAGCCCGTAGCTGCTTGGCAAAGCCAAAGTCGCATATTCGTAGGCATTCGGGGTTCCCAGACTCATCCACATACAGGATGTTACTGGGTTTGAGGTCCCTGTGGACGACCTAAGGGCAGAGGGCTGGGGTCGGTATATGGTGCAGGAGTAGTGACCCATGCCAACTGCCAGAGTTGAGAAGTCCCACAGACTGGCCCACAGAGAAAGGCCCAGACCTCTACAACAGGACAAGGTTTTGAAAAGAGGCCCTATGTTGGTATAACTGCCTTTAAAGAAATTGTGCGTGTGGGTACCAGGTCATACAACTTGAGGGAGTCGACTCCTTCCTTCCACTGTGTGGGTCCCGGGGGAGCACATCCGGGTTGTCCAGCTTGGCAGCAAACACACGTGCACCGGCCCTGCATCACCCTTTTGAAATCTCTGACGATGCTAGCGGGCACCTCAAAGCTCACCCCAGTTTCTCCTTCTGACCTGCCCATCAGCCCCTCTCTTCTAGGACAGCCCCACCTCCCTGCAGTGTGGGTCCTTTTCCTTCTCTTCTTCCTTCCTTTTAAAAGATTTCTATCCCTGTACCTCTCAATCCCCCACCCTCCAAACGCCGCTGGCTCTACCATTAGAATGCCCAGAGCCCAGCTCCTCTCCTGTCAGGAATCCCATCCCCAACATTGTCATTTATCTCTAGATCCCGCAGCTGACAGAGGGAGCCCCTTAAACGGAAGTCAAGGGTCAGTGCGAGGGCTGAGTAGAGAGAAGTGCTCATGGTCAAGTCTGATGCCTGGGTTTGATCAATAGAATCCACAGGGTTAAAGGAGAGAACCCGCAGTGTCCTCTGACTTCCACGTGCATGTGCCACAGCACAAGTGCACATGTGCGTACACACACACACACACACACACACACACACACGCTCGCACGCACAAACAATACACACACACAAACTCTCTCAAAGCAGGGCTAGAAAGGTGGCCTGGCAGTTAAGAACCCTGGTGAGTGGGACTGAGGATTTAGCTCAGTGGTAGAGCGCTTGCCTAGGAAGCACAAGGCCCTGGGTTCGGTCCCCAGCTCCGGGGGGGAAAAAAAAAAAAAAAAAAAAAAAAAAAAAAAAAAAAAAAAAAAGAACCCTGGTGAGCAAGGCAGCACACCTTAATCCCAGCAGTCAGGAGGCAGAGGCAGGAAGAGCTCTGTGAGTTTGAGGCCAGCTTGGTCTATAGACGGAGTTCCAGGATGGCCAAGACTGCAAAAAAAAAAACAAAACCCTGTCTAACCATGCCCCATCACCTCAACCACCAAAAAAAAAAAAAAAAAAAAAAAAAAAAAAAAAAAAAAAAAAAAAAATTGGCTAAGTTATCATGAATATTAGAGCAGAATTTGAACCCCAGAACCTACAGAAGAAACTGGGGTGCTGTGCCTGTAACCCTGCCTACAGTGGGGCGGGCAGAGACAGGAGGACCGCTGATTGCTGGGGCTTCCTGCCTTCCAACCTAGCCAAGAACAATGCCGGTAACAGGACACTTGACACCCTGTTCTGGCTGCCAGAGTGCACACAGGTATGCACTCCCCCCACATACACGTATAATCTCATAGACAAGTATATAAAGAAGTCTTTTCAAAACGTCACTTCTCAGTCATGATGACACTGGCAGGGCCACTCATCACACCTCGGTAGGCAGGTGGCATTTTACAGAGGAGGACACGGAGAGAAACCCTGACTTGTGAGAAACAGGAGCAGGACTTGAACTCAGCCCTGACCACCATTTCGGGGCTTTCCCAGTTTACTGTGGCACAGAGGACACATTTGGGGAACAGACATTAGGGAAGTTTGTGATCTGACCCTGCCCTAGCAACATAAAGAAATGAATAACTCTTTGACAGGAACCGAGTCTCCTTGAGCTGGAGCAGAGTGGGGCGGGGCACAGCTCAGAAAAGCTGCAGACACTGCTGGCTGGTCACCAGGTATGCACACTGTCACAGAAAGTCACAGCTGGCTGGGAAGGTGCGAGGGAAGACAAGAGTGGGGACCATGGCAACCAGACTAAACACAGCTCTGGGTATGGGTGACAGTCACCATGTAGCAACTCAGGCCCTGTAGTTTTCAGAGGCAGCCACCCTCACCAAACCTTAGGACATCAACCTCAGAACAGAAGCCCACCCCTTCTGCAGACCAGGGAGGGCCTGGCCTCACCCTCCACAGTTGTGTGGCCTGCCACTGCATCTTCAGCTCTGGGGCTGACACGTGTGTTCAGGGACCAGGGTCACAGGGAAGGCCCGGGATGTTTAACTCAGAGCCTAGGACAAAGGTGGGGGTTTGCATTGGTAACCACACAGTGGTTTCAGATGAAAGCCCAGTTTTGATGGGGATGAAGCAGGAGGATGGTCAGAGTTTCCTGGTTTCCAGTCTAGCTGAGAAAATACAAGCTGAAAATTCAAGGAGAAACCTTTTGTAAAAGGAACGGGGTGGGGGAAGAGAACACTCAACCGGACTCTCCTTCCAGACACTAACACAAACCCTTAAGAAAAAATAGTCAGTGGTGGCACAGGCCTTTGATCCCAGCACTCAGTTTGAGGCTAGCCTGGTCTACACAGTGAGTTCCAGGACAGCCAGGGCTACACAGAGAAAAAAAAGCGGTACCACAACAAACAAAAGAACAAAACAAAAGATGCAAACGTTCCCCAAAACACAAGCCCTGGCTTGTCATAGCAACTTTCTCTGGGGCAATAAAGACGGGGCAAGCACCCAGTGTCTACTGACAGGTGAGCAAAGGTCTCTGGGCAAGCCATACTGTGGAATTCAATGCAGCAACAAACCTGCAGCCCACAAGGTGTCCCTCAGTGACAGAGGGGAAGGCAATCAGCAATGGGCCTAGCTTGGAGTGGTCGCACAAGCCTGCCACCCCAGTGCCCCAGCCTGGGTACAAACACACACACACAAAGAAAAACAAAACAAAATGAAAAAACCCCAAAGCCAAAACCCGTGACCAAACTACAACAGAAAACAAGCAAGAAGAGAAGTTGAGCAGGATCAGGCGTCTCCTCAAAAGGGAGCCGGGGAACGCTTTGTGCACTGACGTCAGAGCTGGAATGGGGTGTGTTCATTGCTAGGAAACCGACCAGCCTTGTGACTTGTGTGTCACGTCGTGTTTATGGGACATTTCAATAAACATATGCTATTAAACAGGTGTCCTGGATCTGGCCCCTCGTCAGTCCTTTCTCTCAGCTTCCATGGATTCTCAGCTTCAGACACCAAACCTACCCAGAGAGCCCTGCAAATACCTCCAAAAAGAAAAAAAGAGTATCTGTGCCTGTTTCAGTGGCCCCTAGAATCTGGAAAAGGCCAGAAACAAAACACTGGTGACCTATAAACTCCTGGGCTGTCTTCAAGGGGCCCCGTGCTTTTGGAGACTCTCGTTCTGGAAATTACTTCATTGCTCTAAGCTTCAGGTTACCCACCGATAATTCACTAGCTCAGTTTCACCTTCTTAGACCCTTGGCTGTCTTAGAACTCGCTCTGGATATAGACCGGGCTGGCCTCGAACTCACAGAGCTCTGCCTGTCTCTGCCTCCTGCGGGTTAGGATTAAAGACGTGCAAAGCCACCATCCTTTCTGTTTTGTTTGTTTGTTTGTTTGTTTGTTTTTTCTATTCTTTTTTTTCATAGCTGGTGACCGAACCCAGGGCCTTGCGCTTGCTAGGCAAGCGCTCTACCACTGAGCCAAATCCCCAACCCCCTTTCTGGTTTTTTGATACAAGTTCTTCTTATATAGCCCAGGCTGCCTTGCTACAGAGTAGCTCTCAGTCTCCTGAGAGCTGGGGTTACAGTCATGTGCCGACACGTGCATTTGTTTGTGTGTGTGTGTGTGTGTGTGTGTGTGTGTGTGTGTGTGTGTGTGTGTGTGTGTGTGTGTGTGTGTACGCGAGTGTGTTTAGTACTGTGGATGGAACCCAGGGCCTCCAGGCCACTAGGCAAACACTGTACAATGGAACCAAGCTGTTAAGGGAGATCTTTAGCCAGTATTAACAAGACAGGAGAGGAAACATCACTGCTCTGATCTGACATGGTTAAATATTAGTCTGCTTGCACTGACCACATAGAAACCAAAGCCACTTCAAACACAACCAGTCAAAACCCACATGGCCACCAAACTGAAGCTTTGCTTATAAGGTAAAGTTCCCTCCCTCTTATGAAAGAATTCTGGGCCTCTGAGAGGGCTCAGTTGGCAAAGGCACTTGCAGCCAAGTCTGATGACCCAAGTTCGATCCCTACCTGTCGAAAGCGGATAACCACAAGTTATCCTCACCTCCACACACCCACTGTGGCATACACTCCCACACCCACTAAATTAAAGCAAACAAATGCATAAGAATTCCCTTAATAAGGCAGACATAATCTAACACTGACATTTTCACCAAGTTTAATAACAGAATTGATTCAAACACTCCTAAAAAGATAAATCCTTGGGGCTGGAGAGATGGCTCAGCGGTTAAGAGCACCGACTGCTCTTCCAGAGGTCCTGAGTTCAATTCCCAGCAACCACACAGTGCCTCACAACCATCTATAATGGGATCTGATGAATTCTTCTGGTGTGTCTGAAGACAGCTACAGTGTACTTGCATACAGAAAATAAATTAAAAAAAAAAAAGAGATATATCCTCAACGTGAGAGTCTTCCCAATGAAGAGATGGGATGACACCCATGGGGCCTGAGTAATCTGGGCAACATGAGGCTGTGTCTGTGGATGCCATGCAGGATCAAGTACAATGTCCCACTGAGTAGAAAAGTGATTCTGGCCGCCTCCCCAAGCCCCAGTCCTACTTTAATGCTTTGGAGCAGAATGCCCAATACAGACCATGTCACCAAACGGTCCTGCGAAAGAACCCAATCGTAAGTATGAACAAGAGCCTGACTGTTCTACAGAACCAGCTCAGGGACTAGAGGCTTTGGCCCTAGGTATGAGCAGAGGACATCATGATTCCCTACTCCCACCCCGTCACTAAAACACATAACTGGATGCCGATGGTTAGACATGGTCATGATAAACCCCCTTTCGAATTCTTCCACTATAGACACAGTTAAATCCAAGAAGACTAGAATTCCTGGAAGTTCAGTGGCCTGTAATAGCTAAGTTTTCTAGCTGGGTACAGAGCTATAATGTCTGTAATCCCAACACTGGGAAGGCTGAGGCAGGTGGATCTCTGTGAGTTTCAGGTCGGCCTGGCAAGGCTGCAGGGTGACTTCATAACTAGCCTGGGCTACATAGCAAATTTTAGGCTAGCCTAGGTTACATTCTAAGACTTTATCTCAAAACTAATAAAAACAAAAGCTGCAAAGGCTGCCAAAGCTGTCGCTGCTCTCACCTAACGAGGCCTCTCTAGTCTCAAGGCCTCTGAGAGGAATCTTGCTTCATAATCTCATGGGTGAAAATACTGGAACCTATAGCTTTACAGGTGAGAAAGGGGAAGGTCAAATGCAGAGGCCAAACCTTGCTCTCACCTTAAGTATGTTCCATTCCTATTTTACCTTTTTTTCCTGTTTATCTTGGGTTTGGAGAGATGACTCAGTGGTTAAGAGCACTGGCTGCTCTTCCAGAGGTCCTGAGTTCAAGTCCCAGGAACCACATGGTGGCTCACAACCATCTGTAATGAGATCTGATGCCCTCTTCTGGTGTGTCTGAAGACAGCTACAGTGTACTTATATAAATATAATAAATAAATCTTAAAAAAAAAAAAAAAAGAAAAGAACGAAAGAAACAGGGCCCAGGTGGATGAGGTCACATGCATTTGAAGACAAAGTCTCTCTATGTAGATCAGCCTGTCCTTGATCTCATAAAGATTTGTCTGTCTCTGCCTTTTGAGTACAAGAATTAAAGGTCTAGGATATAGAAGGCCCTACCTCAAAAACAAAAATTCTTCATCTACAGGTATTTCCAGGTCAAGCATCAATTCCTGTTCAATGTGGCTAGTCAGAGGCAGGCTGCATGGTACCCTTCTTATATTTGTTTGTTTTGAGGCAGGCCTGAGGAGATGGTTAAGAACACTAGCTGCCCTTCCAGAAGACTAATGTTGATGCCGAGCCCCATGACTGGTGGCTCACACCTGCCCTCTTCTGGCCGGCAGTGTGCACCTTCGCTCACACGCACATAGCATTTTTTTGTTTTGTTTTTTGGAGACAGGATTTCTCCGTGTAGCCTACTGGGCACATAGTTCTGGGTTATACTCACGACAGTCTGTAATTCTATTTCTATAAGACCCGATGCCCTCTTCTAGCCAATGCAGGCACTAGGGAACTAAATGTGGTACACAGACATGTTTGCAGGGAAAACACCCCCCCCCCACACTCATGCACGCACGTGTGCACACGCACACACAAGCTAAACAAGCCACAGTGAGCAAATCAGTCAGCAATGCTTCTCCGTGGTCTCTGCTTCAGTTCCTGCCTCGATTTCCCTCAACTGGACTGTGCCGTGGGAAGTATAATCCAAATAAACCTTTTTCTCCTTGTCACGGCAATAGAAAGCAAAAGAGGGCGCCATGTAAACACTGGGCAGACACAGCAGGATCCCTGTAATCCTAACACTCAGGAAGCAGAGACAGGGATGGATCTGAAGATAAATTGCTTGGCTAGTCAGCACAGTCCTGGAACAACTCGAGACCCTGCCTCAGTATATACACAATGTAGCGTGACTAAGGACAACATCCAACGTCAACCTCAGATCTCTACACTCAAGCACACGTATGCATACCAGCCCGCATACTCGCCTATACAAATGCAAGCTCACACACACACACACACACACACACACTACACACATACATACTACATACACTACACACACATACACACTACATACATACTATACGCACACACTACATACACACATCCATCATACATCCATATACTACATACATACATACATACATACATACATACATACTACATACTTGTAGATGTGTGACGTGGTGGTGGCACATACCCAAGGCTTAACTCTAACATGTGATGCTCCTCCTCCCTTGGCCTCTCAAGTGATTACAGGTGGGAAGCCATGTCTAACTTCCTATACTTTTTTCCTCTTTGGAAATAAGGTGTCACTAGTTGGATCAGGCTGACCTCTGACTCCTGAGTGCTGAGATCAAAGGCTCAGGACACCAGACTGCCATCACTGTTAACCCTTCACTGTCTGATCAGACGCTCCCCAAAACATCACCCAAGCCAAGAGAGAACCACTATGAGGAACTTGAACCGCCCACTCAGCTTACCCACCAAAGCAACATCAACAAAGAAAGCTATACCCTGCTCTTTGGCCCCACCCATTGTCTCTCTCTCTCTCTTAGTACCTGGGTCATCCTCTCGAATACCCTGCATCTTCCAAACAAAAATCTACCCCTCCTTGCAACTTCTGGTCACCATTTTCCCCGGTTGTCTGATCCTGGGAAAAAGACTGTACAGCTCCAACCCTCAGACTCCCCCCCCCCCCCCCCCCAAGGGCTGGGGACCGAACCCAGGACCTTGCGCTTCCTAGGTAAGCGCTCTACCACTGAGCCAAATCCCCAACCCCAACCTTCAGACTTTTGATCTGTCAAGTGCCAGTAACCTGACAGGTCATTCAACCAATCAAACATCTAATTCAGGATTTGGTGAAAATCCCACTGAAAGAACCAAGGAAACTTTCTCTTACACTTGTCCTGGTGTGCGGCACACACTAGGTGTGGCACACAGTAGGTTCTGGACAAATGGTCTTGAGCCAGCCCTCATCTCCCCATTCCTCTTACAGCCAGCCACCTACCCAACCGGAGTCCCCTCTGACTGGCAATTTGGAGACGGTCCCTCATGAGCCAGCCAGTTCTTGCATTCTACCCAGGTCACGACCTTGGACACCCCCAACTCCTCTCACGGAGACTTACCCCTTGGGAGTGCAAGTATTCCACAGTCTTGCTGATGGTGTACAGGACGAAGCTGGCCTCCCGCTCTGAGAAGAATTTCTGCCGTAGGATCTTATCCAGCAGCTCCCCGCCCCTCATCAGCTCTGTCACCAGGTATACGTGCTTACTGTCGTCATACACCTGCCAGAGACCTCGTCATCAGGCTGCGACCTCACCCACCAGCTCTCCAGACAAGCAAGCCTCAAGGCTGGGTTCTGCCAACATTTATTTCAGGGCCCACCACCCGTTTGGGCTCCCGTCTTGCTGGACAGTGGGCGCTGGTCTCATCTATGATGGTCAGAGAATGCTGGAGTCCTCAGGGGAGGACTTGGGGACCCTCAAGTAAAACACATGGATTCGGGCTGGAGAGATGGCTCAGTGGTTAAGAGCACCTGACTACTCTTCCAGAGGTCCTGAGTTCAATTCCCAGCAACCGCATGGTGGCTCACAACCATCTGCAATGGGATCCTATGCCCTCTTCTGGTGTGTCTGAAGATAGCTACAGTGTACTTATATATAATAAATAAATGTTTAAAAAAACAAAACAAAACAGGGCTGGAGAAATGGCTCAGCGGTTAAGAGCACTGACTGCTCTTCCAGAGGTCCTGAGTTCAATTCCCAGCAACCACATGGTGGCTCACAACCATCTGCAATGGGATCCTATGCCCTCTTCTGGTGTGTCTGGAGAGAGCAGCAGTGTATTCAAATACATAAAATGAATAAATAAATCTTTAAAAAACAAAAACAAAAACACATGGGTTCCCTCAGTCAAATCCTACAGTTGGGACTCCCAGCCCCTACCTGGCTTCGATGATCCCGCCCCACTCACATCTTTCAGGGTGATGATGTTGGGGTGCTGTCCATACCGCAGAAGAATCTCGATCTCTTCGGAGGGATCTCTTTTGCTTTTGTCGATGACCTGGAGAGAACGGGAGCCCATGGCAATGTCAGGGGCAAAGACCCATGGTCCGAGTCTGAGTCTCTTTGTTATGTTTGTTATGGAGCCCACACTAGAGGGCCAGGGAGAATCAGCCAGCCGTTCGCGTGACATTATCCACAGACCCTCAAAGTGCTACAGGTACACTGGCTTCACCCCAGCCCAGCAGCCTTAGCCAAGATAGGGTTCAGAGGCTCACTTTGACTGCGTACTCCATGTTGGTGGCCTTGTGGACACAGCGCTTACACACAGAGTAGGAGCCCACGCCGATCGTCTCCTTTACTATGTAGCCATCGCTGAAAACCAAGTTCTTCCCGTGGAGTTGCTGTGGAAGACACGAGTCAGCCTGACCAGGGTGCTACGGTGCAGGGGTCGTCCGAACACCAGGCCTTGGCCCAGCAGGGGTGGCAGTGTGAAGAGAGAGAGTCACAAGGCCTAAGTGTTATCTGATCTGTGTGGCCTCAGTCGAGGATCTGCCCCTCTCTGGGCTTCCATTTTACTCTGCAATGGGCACGTTCACCTCATACATCAGCCTCTCTGCATAGGAATGAGGAAACTGAGGCATAGGAGCTGGTGACTCCTCTAGAGTCTGGTCAACTTGTAAGCTAAACCCAGGCCGTGACCTCCGGTGTTAAGAACTTCCTAGCTATGTTTTTAGCCAATAGTCAGGGCCACTCGGAGACAGGTGTCAGGGACGGTGCTTCACTCATGGGTTTACACACGAGGACAGTGAGGGTCCAGGAGATTGGAGGTCCTCTGGGTCCCAGAGAGGTTTGACGGGCCAGCTCTGGAGCCTGTGTTCTCAGCTATTCTGTGGTAACTGAGCAGCAGGGCCCACGTCCCTCACCTGTACCACCGAGTGCAGCGGAGCCTGGGTGGCCCGAGGCTTGCTGTCATCCTCCATCAGACCGGTGGCCACAAAGCTGAAGCCACGGAAGAGCTGATGGGCACCAGCACTGGGGGGGATGCCCGGCGAATCTGTCAAGGAGAGGACGTGGGGTGAGGGGGTACCCTTGATGCCCTGCAGTTCAGGAAGGAGAGACTGCCGGGATCCTGGCCTGCCTCAGCAGGCAGCCATGAAGGGAGTGTTTAAGGCTCATCTATCCCAGGCCTTTGCCTCTCCGTTAACATGTATAGCTTAGGGGTATAGTACACGACTACAGTGTACAGTGTAGGCCTGATTTCCAACACCACAAAGAAATACAAACACATTCACTGTTAGGTCTCGAAGAAACCTGGGACAAGGGCTGGAGAGATGGCTCAGCGGTTAAGAGCACTGACTGCTCTTCCAGAGGTCCTGAGTTCAATTCCCAGCAACCACATGGTGGCTCAAAACCATCTGGAATGGGATCTGATGTTCTCTTCTGGTGCGTCTGAAGTGAGCTACAATGTACTCACATAAAATAAATAAATCTTTTATTAAAGAAAAAAAAAGGAAAGAAAGAAAAAGAAAAGAAAAAAAAAGAAACATGGAACAAGTCTCAGGACCTGTGGCTCCTCCCAGGGCTCCTCCCAGGGCTCCTCCCCCAGCCCCTCACCCTAAACCTTTCCCTCCCAGGGCTAGACTTGCTCTTCTCTTTCCTCAGTCCAATCCTATGTAACTCAGCCATTTTGGCTGCTCTGGTCTCTTGGTCTCTCTTGGCCCAGGCCACCCCTCTTGGTCGCCAGCGCCTCTCTTGCTCTCCTTCCCTCTCCCCTCTCATGCCCCTCTGCTGGCCATGTTCAGTCCGGACTCTTCCCTTTGCCTGCCTTCTCCTCTGTAGCCTACGTCTGCAATAAAAACCCCCTCTGTGCTTTAGGAGCAGCCACGGTCTCCTTCGACTTCATTTCTCATCCACACACTAAATGAATACGTAGCTATGGATGACACACGCGCCTGCCACCTCAGCCCTCACCAGGGAGACTCAGGAGGACTGTGCTCCAGACAAAGGCCAGTCTGGGGAACACAGTGAGTTCTAAGCCAGCCTAAGCCACAGAAAGAAATCCTGTCTCAAAGACTCCAAACAATCGATTAACAAACACAATATAAACAAATAAACGTGTGCTTTGACCGACTGTTCCAGTCCTGTCACCTGAGGACTGTCTGAGCCCCACACCCAGCCTCCAGCTCAGGCCAGGCCCTGCCTCTTTCCAGCCTCCCCACCTCAGGTCCATCTCCAGCACAGCTGGAGGGACAGTTCCAACCAAGAAGTCTGGGCTACCTGTGCTCTATACTCATCAGGGGAATGCTCACCCCACCCCCATGTCTGGCAAGTTAGATCCACACGGCCTCAGCCTCTTTTCTCCCCTTTGGTGACTCAGTCCTGATGAACTCCACATATTCAAAACCGCCTCAGCGTCACCACACACGCAGTTCCCCTGACTAGAATACTCACCCCTTGTCTGTCATTCAAGGCTTAGCTCATACGCCCTCCCCTGAGAAGGCTGCCTGATGCTGCTCCTCTCACCCACATGTCTAAATTCTCACCCACAGCCGGAGCCACATGTCTTGTTCACAATCCTAGGCCTGTCGTCTACACTACCACGCTCACTGTGACTGACACAGAGCAGGGACCTGGTATGGACTTAACCGGTAAATAAGGAGAAGACAGACAGCTCACAAGTGCTGAGCTTCCAGTTATCAACGGTGTGCAAGCTACAGAGAGAACAATGACCCCCTCAGAAGACACCTCAGAACCAACAAACACCTCCCCACCCACTGGCAGTATCTGGCTGGACGTCAGGATTCCCAAGCTCCCTCCTAGAAGCTACCCTCACGGATGTCCTGCAGCAACAGGGGAACAAGTAAGTGGGTCTGTGACTCCCTGAAAATTCCTCACAAGCAACCAGGCCTAGCATCAGAAGCCAAGTCTGCACACATCCAACCTGGGGGCACTGTCCCCTCTGTTCTGCCAGACTCTGTCAGGGGTTTGCCAGGTCAAATTCCTCGTGTCTGATGCATGTGGAGGCCTGATGTGTTTAGTCATCCCAATGGGCTGAAGGGTGCCCGGGGCAGGGGTCCTGTCGTTCCTGTTGTGGTCTAAGCCACCCCCACACCTCAGTCCCTCACCTAGAAACAAAGAAGCCCACAGAACCCCAGGGAGGTAGCTGGGTAGTGTCAGAATGGAGCCTGAATCCCACGGAGCCAGATACTGCCTATCCACCCACACATCTGGGCTTCCAGAGTCCTTGATCACCGCTGGACCCCAGGGTTCCCCTCCAGAGACGTGCTACCCAGCCCGAGGCAGACAAACCAGGTCAGGAACATACCCCTGGGTGTGCGTGACGTGAACTCGGTATCAAAGTAGAAGGTGTCATCGGGCTGGGCCACAGCGGGCTTGAAAGGTGGCTTGATCTCACGGCGGTAGAGCTTCTGCAAAGGTGGGGTGTGTGCTCTGATCACCATGGTGACCCCTCAGCCTGCTAGCAGCCCCGGCTGGAAGAGTAGAAGCTACTCTACCCAGAAGATAACAGCCAGGGAGAGCAACCTTCAAGGGCATGAAGGGCTGTTCATCTTCTATCTCCTACATCTGAGGCCACGGCTGGCAGGGGCCCCTCCCCCACCCTTCCTGTGTCCATCACAGAACCAGGGAGTGGACAGACTCACTCACATTCCAGTCAATGGTAGAGTAGAAGATATGTCTCTTAATTTCCTCAGCCCCATCGGGGCCTGAGCCTGTAAGAAGCCAAAGGAAGGTCCAGCCTCAGACACCCCGACTGTCCCCCAAGCTCTGGACCAGCTGCTACAGTAGGGGGCATCTTGGGCTCACCCTGCCTTGTGTCAATACCCATCACCCCGAAGCCTGGAGCCCACTCAGTGTTTTCTATATTACGAAGCCTCTTCTGGTTTATTAAAGGAGGAGGAGCCAGGCAGGACGGACGGCTTGATCATGCATCAGTCATGACAGAAGCTGGACTTCTTTTGAGATCTAATAAAGACCTTCATCTACTCCTCCTGCCACAGGCCCTCTCTCCACCCTTCTTCTTCTACCACTGCCTTTATTCCCGAGACAAACACTCATTCAATTCGTCCCAGGGACCCGGACTGGACCTTAGCTGGTTGTGATCCAGATAAAGCCCTCATCTGAAAAACTCAGCGAGCACTGTGTACTCCAGTGCAAAGGAGGCATGTCCTTCTCTGACTCAAAGAACCCTGGGAGCCAGGTCAGGATCACTGTCTTCACAGACACAAGGAACCCTGGGGGCGTCACCTGCCTTAGCGCAGGCTCGTAAACAGTATTTGGTCTCTCGACAGACATTTACAGTAACTTCCGGGTGCCAGGCAGTGGGAATAGACACAGGCAGGACTGAGAGACTCGTGTCAGTCCTAAGCTCATATGCCTTCCCTTGAGCCAGCAACCTTGGCAGAGAGGCTGTGTGGGGGCCTCTGTCCTTGTCCCTGAGTGGGTATGGATGACTCAGTTCCTGCCTTCCCCCCACACAGGTCACCCTCCCAACACCATACATGGAACCAGAAAACAGGGTAGCCAGCAGCATTGTCTGCACACAAAGGACAACAGCTCCTTTCAGCCCCAGATGTGGCCCTGTGGCCTAGGCTGCAGCTGTACCCTGCTCCCCACTGCCATGTCCCCTCCCCGAGCTGGGGTTGCTTACCAAGCCGGTTGGCAGGATTCCTCTTGAACAGGGCCCGCAGGAGGCTCTGGGCTTCCGTGCTCAGAAACTGGGGCATGCCTAGCTTTGCCCTGGAATAGCCACAGGTCTCATCAGGGCTGAGCCCCACCCTGGGAGACCCAGAACCCCTTCCCTTTGTTCCAGGTCTCTTTCCCAGCTCAGTCCAGAGAAGCCAGCCATTAATTCACCTCCCAAAGACTTTAAGGATACCCTTCCACTGGCCCAGGTAGACAGCAAGGGTCTATTGGCAGGGAAAGGCAATTCTCTGGCCCTGAAGCTTGGGTAGGATTAGGAAGAACTTGCTAGGGCCAGGGTAGCATTGATGCTTACTTCAAAATCAAGGTCATGGTCTCCTTCCGGTCCTTCCCCTGGAAGGGCAGGGAGCCCGTCAGCATCTCAAACTGCAGAGAAAAGGAACCATATAGGTGCGGTCTTGTTCTCTGTCTCCCGAATTCCCCTCCCCCTCCTTCCCAGGCTACCCCCGCTGTGGTTCCAGGATTCTTGCTGGCCTGTTAGACTTCAGAGTCTAGCTGCAGCAGGGCCTGTGCCTGCCTCTGCCCCCATCCCAACCTAGATTCCAGGAGCAACACTAAAGCCTGAAGTGGAGGAGAGTCCCCAAGTTAGGGGAAGGGTGGTACTTCAGTCAGATGGACTGAAGCCCACGATTCTTCCAAGGAAAGGAAGTGCAATGGCGTGCAGTTGTGAGACAAGGGGAGGGTAAACTGACTTTTCTCGACTTGGGGAAACTGAGTCCAGAGCCTAAACACTCACCATCAACACCCCATAGGACCACCAATCTGCACTGTGGGTGTGGCCCTGGCGGTTGACAACCTCGGGGGCCATGTACTCCACCGTCCCGCAGAAGGAATAGGCCTTCTTTTCGTGGTCAATGGCCTCCTTGCTCAGGCCAAAGTCTGCAGCATGGAGGGCAGAGAAGTCGTCGTTAGGATCCCTGCCAAGTCACTGCTACCACTCTTAGCTCCTCTGACCAGAGTCAGGCATCGGCTCTGTGATGCCAGGAGAAAGCTGAAGCCCACATGGATTTGTCCAAGGCTGTAATTGGGAGCTATGAGAGACGGCCCGGCAGTTAAATCACCGGCTGTTCTTCCGGACAATCCAGGTTCGATTCCCAGCTCCCACAGGATGGCTAACAGTTGTAGGCGACTCCAGCTTTGTGGGCAACACGTGCAGGAGGCACAGAGGCCTAGGCAGGCAGAACCCCATACACAAAAGATAAGTAACGGGGGCCTGTGCTTTTGGCTGCTTCTTGCAGGAAGCACAGTGAACTAGCTGAGTTCACTGTGGCCATCAGCTGAGACCCATCAGACGGAGCCTGTCCATCCTTCCCAGGAGCCCAAAGGAGCTGGTGCCTCACTCACCAGTGAGTTTGATGTGGCCCTCCTCATCCAAAAGGATACTGTAACAGAGAGACACGAGTCAGAAATCCTTAGCCCCAGGCACTGTGTAGGTTCTAGTGGTACCATGGGATGGAGAGAGATGGAGCTTGCCCAGAAGGAGGGCTTGGCCCAGCTCTACTCCATGGAAGAGTAGAAGGATGGAGCTCAGGAAAGTAACTCCTTGTAGTCACAAGGTTTGAATGGCTCTGGGTCTTTTTCTCCTTTCAGGGACAGGGTCTACTGCATTGTACAGGCTGGCTTCGAACTCCTGGACTCAGCCTCTTTAGCAGCTGGTACCACAGCGGAGAACCATAACGCCTGACTTAGCATGTGTCTGACTCTACCAACAGGATCTATCCCAGCTCTCCAGACAGCACTGGAAGGCAGTTCATTGGCCAACCCCAGAATGAACAGATCAAGAAATGATCTTTAGAGGTGGGCGGTAGTAATACACGCCTTCAGGCCCGGCACTCGGGAGGCAGAGGCAGGCTGGTCTTGGTGAGTTTGAGGCCAGCCAGGTCTACACAGAGAGACCCAGTCTTGAACACCACCCCCTGCCCCCAAAAAAGGGAAAAAAGAAAGAAAATAGAAGCGATCTTTTAACAGCAGCATGTCCGATGTCACACTGTATTAGGAAGGAGGTCTGGGTGGGGCCCACAGCTGCCCTGCGGCCTTTAGTAATAGCCACACTTATCAGGCACTTCCTAATTATCTACGGTGAATTTGCTGCTGGCCAACCACTGCAACCACCCACCCCTCTGACAGCCCCAAAGAGAGATAAGTTCCTGGGGAGTGCCACACACTGAGTGAGTGGCCCAGTCCTAAAAGGCCCAAGGGCTGTCAGTCCCTGCACCCGGGAGAAAGGGCGGGAGTATGGCAGGGGCTTCGCTTACTTCTCAGGCTTGAGGTCTCTGTAAATGATGCCCAAGCTGTGCAGGTGGTCCAGGCCCAGTGCCAGCTCAGCCAGGTAAAACTTCACATCCTCCTCTGTAAACATAACCTGCCACAGGGAAAAAGACACCCATCCACTGGCACACCCTGTTCCCGAGGAGCCGGGCTACTGGGCAGTGGAGCCTCTTGGTGCTGGGGGGGGGGGGGGGGGACGTAGGCAATGCAACTTCCTCTAATCTTTCTCTAACACGCAGTCTAATTGTATAGACGGACTGTAATAAAGAGTCAATATCTTTAATACCCGAGTCGCTCGCTGTGCTGGAGTTTGGAAACAGCAAAGAATGGAAACACCCAGGAATAAAAGACTGGAATAAACCGCCTCTCCTGGCGCAGGAGGGGGTGGGGAGGGAGGGGGTAGTGGGATGGTGGAGGGAGGGGTGTGGGGGCAGTTGGGGAGGGGGGAAGGGCAGCTCTGCAGCCATGACATAGAACAAGGAGTTTGCTCTTGTCCTGATGCAGAACAATCTGAGACACACTGACACCCGAGGCCAGGCACAGGACAGTGCGCAGGAATGAATACTTCTCATGTAAGAAAGTAGGGGTAGGGACTCAGAACATGTGTAGGATTTATTTACAGAAGGTTAAAAAAAAAAACTAATTAAAAAAATGTTTACTTCCAGGGGGTAGAGGGACTGTGTAGTGATTAAGACTTGACCGTGCATATCTTTCTTTTGAATCATGAAAATGGACTGCCTGATGAACCATTATTTCTCTGAGGAGCCCTGGCTGTCCTAGAACTTGCTCTGTAGACGAGACTGGCCTTGAACTCAGAGATCACCCGGTCTGTCTCCCGAGTGCTGGGATTAAGGGTGTGGCTGCCGCCACCGCCCAGCTGAGCATTAATGTTTTAAATATTGAAAGTAAGTTTCTGAGAAAGTGAGACTCCCGGGTAAAGACTGGCTGCGTGTCTTCGAGCCCATGTGGTGGAAGCAGCGAACTAATTCCTACAAGTTGTCCTCTGGCCTTTATATGCACACCTGTGTGCCCACGAGTCTGTCTGTGTGTCCCCATGTAAAGTTTGCTGTCGGTGCTGTTTCAGAAAGAGTGACCTTTCCCCACACCCAGGCTGAATCAGGTCTTGGTATATTCTAGACAAACTCTCTACCACTGACTGACGTCTCAGCCATATATATTTTAGTCACTCAGGCAGGCCTTCATGTTGTAATCCACCTGCCTCAGTCTCCCAAATAACTGTAACTTAAGGCCTGTACCACAATGCCTGGTCAAGCTTGCTTCTCTCCCATGGTTGGATTGTATTAATGATCTTGGTTTTGAGAAATGACGTTCAGATCCTTTTCTACTGGGCCCTTTGTATTTTTTTCCTGTGGCGGTGGAGGCCTGTATTGTATTTTTTTTTTTATATCAACAACATGACAAAGTCTTTAGCTTCCTGGGTGGGTTTGGACCTCTTCCCCTCGGCCAGCACACAGTCTATCTCAAGCATTTGAGGGATCGGCAACTAGAAATCACAGCAGTGTCACCTTTAGACCCCGTTCATCTTTAGCCCATCCTGAGAGAAATTCTCAGAGGCAGGTGGCATTTCTCGACTGTCAAACAGAGCCGGGAAGTTCCAGGCCGCACCACAATGACAGTGTTCCCCACAGGCCCAGGATGGGACTCTCTGTCAGGTCCCCAGCGGTGGGATGCTAGCTTACCTCCTTTGAGAGTCGTGTGAACAGGTCTCCACCACGCAGAAAGTCCAGAATAAGATAGAGCTTGCCCTCGGTCTGGAAGGCTAAGAGAGGAGGAAGCCAATGTGGGATCAGCTGGGCCAGTGTCAGCTTGTGACAAATGCCTCTACTCTGGGCTCCTTGGCCAGGCCCGTGAGAAGTTGGACAAGGGACAAGGAAGGCAGCAGGCTGTAGGTGAGGGTGGACGTTGAGGGGACGAGTGGCACTTGGGCAGGGTCTGGGGTCTCACCATAGTGCAGTTTCACTACGAAGGGGTGGTTCACGTCAGCTAGGATGTCTCTCTCCATCTTGGTCCGAACACGGTCACGCACTGGCCAGAGGAGAAAAGAAGGCACTAGTAGAACACACCCAACACAGCCTCTCCCCAAAGTCCACCTCTAGGTGAGGTTTCCCTCAGCCTTCCAAGGCCCCACCAGGGTGCTCTCATCCTTGGGACGTTCAGCTAATTCTTTCCTTCTGGAATGTTCTGGGTCCTCAGGTGGCTCTTGGTCTCCTGGAGACGTCCAGGCATAGTCCTTGTGTCTTGCCCAGTTGTCTAGCCTCACCCACCACCAGACCCTGCAGCACCGTGTACCCCAGGGTGCTTAATTTTCTGAGGTCCCCGGCCTTTGACTCTGTATCCCTTCAGCACACACTTATCAAGCCTCTTTCGATCCTCCACAACAGCTTCTAAGTGTAATATTAAAACGCCATTCTGGGGTCTAAGCAGCCTTCCTTCCCTTGTTTTATTAACTTCCTTTTCCTCCAGTTGCTGGGGAGGATTATTTGAGACAAGCTCTCATGTAGGTCAGGCTTGCCTGGAAGTCATGATGTCGCCAACACTGGCCTTGAATGTCTGATCCTTCTGCTCTACCTCTACCCTGCGTTTCGATGACAAGTCTCGGGAATGTCTGGTTGGGGATGGGGATAAAAAAAGATGCCAAGCAAATTCCGACCACTAGCAGGTTTTTGGTTGACTAAGTTCAGACTTTACGGCCTCGGGGAAGCATCCCTACCCTGCAGGCAAGGCTGGGACCTCTGGGCTCCCACAAGCTGGCACTCCCCATCAAGACGTCAAGACGCATCTTATTGTGTTTTGATTCTTATGTTTCTCTCACTAGATGTGGCAGGGGCCTTGTGTGGTTGTAACTAATCCAGTCACTTTCAAACACACCTCACGCTTCAGCCACCAAAGGGACATGGTCCCTGCTTTCTGGGTTGGGGGAAGTCGTCCTTCCTTACTTTACCATCTTTTTTTTTTTTTTCTTTCCCGGAGCTGGGGACCGAACCCAGGGCCTTGCGCTTGGTAGGCAAGCGCTCTACCACTGAGCTAAATCCCCAACCCTTACTTTACCATCTTGTTCTGGTAAATTCCTAACATTCTTCAAGGCATAGGTCCTGCACTTGCCCCCAGAGTGTCCCCCAGACGCCTCATCTGACCCCTGTGATTCCACAGCCTACCCCTCAACTCCTTGGCCTGGACATCTATGTGTACAGCCAGGTATTGCTATACCCAACTGACAGGCCATGTAAACACTCTCCCACCAGTCCATGAGCCCCTTAGAGCAGCGACCACATCTCTCCATCTTTTTCCTCCCTGTAACCCCACAATCCCTCCTGAGGGATACTCCTACTATTAGCCTACACTAAAGCCTTTGATAGGCCAAGGACAGATCAGTCCTTATGGCTGGCCCCTCCTTTCTCCCTGTTACTCCCCAGCTTAGCATGGGCTCCACCTGATTTCTGGCTACATTGGCTCCCAGACCAATCAGAGTCAACTGACCCTCAGCCAGTTACTAACCATCCTCGTGCACTTTCTAAGTCCCCAGAATTCTTGACTTTAAGCTTGGGGATCCTTTCTGAACCTCTGTCATCCAACTCTTGTGGCCCTGACCCCAGTCAACCTTCTCTTACGGATCCCAGCTTCTACACTCCCAGGTTGCCTGCCTCTTTTCTCCTGCCCTCCTCCTCTTCTTTGGCTTTTGTTGAGACAAGGTTTCCCTGGGTAGCCCTGGCTATCCTAGAACCATCTGCCTCTGCCTCCTGAGTGCTGGGATCAAAGGCATGTACCACCACTGCCTAGCTCTCCCATACCCCTCTATGGTCTGAGTCTTCTGGGGGGGGGGGGAGCGAGAAGAGAGAGAGAGAGGAGAGAAGAGAGAGAGAAGAAGAGAGAAGCGAGGAGAGGAGAGAGAGAGAGGAGAGAGGGAAGAGAGAGGAGAAAGAAAGAAGAGAGAGGAGAGGAAAGAGAGAGAAGAGAGAGGAAAGAGAGAGAAGAGAGAGAAAAGAGAGAGAGAGAGAGAGAGATATCTCCCTTAGACTATCCGAGCACCATGAAGCAGCGATGCTTCATCAATAATGTGATGTCTGAGTCTCGCGCCCCAAGTGTTCTGTACCCCACTACTTCCTTCTCGGCACTGGCCTTTACTTGGCTTTAGAGGAGGGGGAAGGCGAGGCAAGGGCAGCTGAAGGCAGGCTTGTTTTCCATCTCTGTCAGAGACCCCTGAAGACAGAGGCATCTCCCTCGCCGGCTCCATAACCCTGTGGCCTGGGCTTCTCTCTCATCCTAAGCCCAGCCTCAGTTCTTTCCAGAGAAGTTCTCTTACTCACCTTTCAGCGTGGCCTTCTTTAATACTTTCATGGCATACAAGTGCCCATTGTCAGGCCGGGTGACCTTGCGTACCAGGAAGACCTGAGAAGGCAGAGGTCAGGACAAATCAGGAAGGAGGTGGGAGGTGGCTGGCCCAATTGTCTCCCAGCCTCCAATATGACCTAGACAGTCCCTGGGACCCCAAGTGGACCTTTAGCTCTCCCTGGGTATATCAAAGGGACCCCCCTGCTCCTTGCCCTCTGTTCCTTTGGTACATCCCAAGGTAGCCCCTGACATTCCACCTCAGACAAGACTGTGATACCCTTCCAACAAGGGACTCTAACTTACTTTGCCAAAGGATCCTTGGCCCAGAACCTTGAGGAGCTCAAAATGGGATGGATCAGCCTTCTCAGAGCCAGCCTTGACGTGGTGTGTGATAGAGATCTCCTTGAGGATGCCCTCATCCTGACAGAGGGACAGAGCTGGTAGGTGTGGGCCCCTCTGTAGATGTGGGGCCCTTCCCGGGCAACATGGCACACAGCATATCCAAGCCATTCACCAGATCAAAACAGGCCCAAGAGACCAGTGCCTCAACAGCCGTCAGGCTCATGGGTACCAACAGTGTCTCAAAGGCCGACTACCGGAGCGCCAGCTCAGGTGAGGCCCTGTTCCTGTGGCATGGATGCTCCTGCCTCCTCAGACACAAGGGACGCTACAGACATGGCCAGGAAGAGTTGACCCAAGGCTTGGGTCTGGTGTAGAGATAAACTCAAGCCAGCCCTTGAGGCTCCCCTCCCCCAGCTGTTTGGGTTTTGCCACAATAGGAAGTAAGGTTTGAGCTCACAATGGGGAGGTAGAGCCGGGCCTCTTTTTTTTTTTTTTTGCTAGGCAGGATAAGATGAGCCAAACTCTGGCTGTATGGAAAGACTGAGGTACACAGAGACTCAAGAGTCAGGAGGACATCCCCCAACCCACTTGGTGCCCATCTGGAACAATCGAGAGTTAAGGCCAGAAAAACTACACCCTACCGAACTTCCCTTGATAAGCATTGAGTCACTGCTGTTACAGGACCTCTCTGGCCCTCCAATCTGCCAGTCCTGCCCTGAGACACTGTGATGTCTCCTTACTTCCCCAGGAAGCGAGTCCCGGGCAAGGTCCAGTCATCTAGCGGGGCCAGAAGAAGCCAAAGCTAACTTAGACCAAACCGGCTGCCCAAACACCTGTTCTAGGGGCTACTGCCAAGCCAGGACCAGATGTCCGGGTCCACTTACCGAGTCCTGCTGGGGACCAGAGCCAGGGCCAGGCAGAGTCTGGCTGATCCTGGACCGTTGCTTCCTGAGTAGCCAGGGGAGCAGGGTCCTGAGCCACAGACGGGGCAGCTTGGGGTCCTGCTCCATCCGCCCAGCAGGGCCACGGCACCATGGCAAGGGTAAGCAACAACTGGGACTGCCAAGGAGGTGGCTGGGCCCAAGGCGGATGTGCAGGGTGAAGGCGTGGGGGCTGGGCCAGGCTCAAGACAGCCAATCAGACAGGGCCTGTGGTTTCCCAGCTCCAGCCATCCACCCTCACTCTGTTCCCTTCTCTCTCCCCCAACTACCCGGTGCCTGAGGTCTGCCCTCTGGCCCTCCCCTTCATCCTCCTACAGCGAGAAAGTCCCATATCAACCCAGCTGCTGAGCAGATAGGTCCTAGAACAACAGGGACCTGACATGGTATCCTGTAGACAGAGACAGGCATCTACCATGTAGTGGAAGCCAAGGACACCCATCAGACAAGACATACATACAGCGTGTACGTAGCATATAATACATTCATCCAACAGGCAGGGAGGCATAATACAAGGACCTTTGGCAAGGGACATCCTAGGACCATCCCCGGACAGACAGAAACAGACAGGCACATATAGTCAATACATAGAGGTGTTGGGAGACCTGTATCCAGTGGTAAAGGCAAGAATACACTTTCACTATCCAGAAGGAAACTCGCATCTATGTGACGGAGACTCATCTGAACATGCAGAGACAGGAGGAAGAAGCCACTCAACAATTATCGGGGGACCCAATTCATGAAGACAGGCACTTATCAACTGGAGACAGAGTCTGGAACCCAGCGAGGGAGACAGGGCTGGCAGCAGAGAGCCAGGCAGAATTAGAGACCTTCACAGACTGACAGGTGTCAGGGCAGACCCAGGTAGATAGCAGGACAGGGGTCCCCAAGGAAGGACAAGGCACAGCATAGTTTTGGATTCTTGCTTAAGTGCTCAGGTGGGGACATAAGCTGCCAGCCTCAGTACCCAGCAGCTGCACCGAGTTGGTGGTCAATCCCATCTCGGAGGTTTTTCAAAACTTTTCCAGGAGGTTCCTAGGGAGCCCCAGGGCTGACGAAGAGATTGAGAGAGACATCTCTTAACTGTACTCTGATCTAAACATCCCTAAAACTTCTAACCCCTCTCGGGGGACAGGAAACTGTGGTTCAGGTTCAATACAAGCCAATGACAGATTTGTCCTGAGCCAAGTCCCTCCTTTGGGTCCCATCTGACTGTAGTCAGCAGCCTCGAGGGCCGGGAAAGGGTGGGCAGGTAAATCAGCCAGAGCCCACTTCCTGCCCTCCCAAGCCCGCCCTCTCTCAGTCCTAACACCATTCTAGGACTTCCTATTCCAAGCCTCACTCTGAGACTCAGAGGCTCTGCAGTGAACCGTCAAACCCCAGAATACTGTAGGCCAGTCAGTGTCCCGAGAGTAATCTGGTAGAACAGACATAAGGCACCGCCCAGAGAGTGACTATGGTTAGGCCAAGGACACACAGCAATTCCTGCTCACCCACCCTGAGATCTGCTCCTCAACTCTGAGCTGTCTGCCTGAGTAGACCCGCTGGGAACAGATGCAGCTACCCGGAAACTCTAGGGATCAGAGAGATTCCCACACACCTATTCCGTGCCCAAAGGCATGATGACAGACACTTCTGGAGACGAATCACCCTTTTCCCTACCTTTCTGGGACAGAAGCCGGGGTCTCTCTCAACCTTGGGGAAATCAGCTGGTGTTTGCATGGTGGGGCTCAGGCTGGTGGCCAGAGGGGCCTGTAACTCCTACAACTTCTGCTTTTTTAGCCTTCTTAGCCCAGAAGGCAGGGTCTCTGGCTCCCCTCCTTCTCACTTCCCTCTCAGCTCGAAGGAGGAACTCCAGATGGGTTAGGCTCCCCTGCTAAGGAGGGGGCACTGCAGACCCCAAGTTAGAACCCTGGGCAAGCCCAAAGGTTTATACCTTTTTGTCTCCTGACCCCCAGGAAGAGATGAGAGGAAATCGGACCCAAGCCTCGAGGCCATGTGATGCCCACACAATGGGCATTCAGGTCTTGAAAATATATACCCTGGGGGCTCCCCTAGGACATACGGGACAGAAGTCTGCAAGTCCAGTCTGGCTGACCCAGCCCAGAACTTAAATAACCCTTCCCCCAACAGAACAGGCAGCACCCTGACTGGTCCTGTCTCTGTCCAAACAACTAATCCTAAATCCTGGGATAGACAAGAAGTCAGAAAATCCAAGAAGAGGAGGAAGAGGAGGAGGAGGAGGAGGAAGAAGAGGAAGAAGAGGGAGAGGAGGAGGAGGAGGAGGAGGGGGAGGCAGCTACTGAGACCAGGAATGGACCAGGACCATCCCTTTCTACGGGGCTGCAGCTCTTCTGACACTAACACACCCACAGAGCTGACAGATTCACTCGGGCTGGTGATCGGAAACCCTTTCTAGACAGCCCAGTGTAGAAACACATGCCCCCTCACGCACCCCACATTTCCCCTTCCCTGTCCTCACAGGGCTCTGATAACAGTCTGTGGTAGATGGCCTGTGGAACTGTGAAAGACACCGCCCCAATTGTTTCTTCAGGCAGGGGCAGCCTGCCCGAAGATTCACCACAAGCGTGCTTCTGAGGGGATTGCCTCAACCTGCTAGTCCCCATAAACAGGGAAAGAAGCATGGTGGTGACCGGGGTACCAGAAGGGACGGGAAGAAGAAGATGGTCTCGGAATTTCCTTTGCTGAACCGTGTGAGGACGTGAAGCCTCTGGTGGGGGGAAGGAGGGATATCAGCTCACATTTCTGGCCCTCCCCAGAGCAGCAGGAAGAAAAGCCCAGAGCCATACCACCTGATTCTTGTCCTCTAGAACCCTTGCTATGCTCAAGCCTACTTGTCGGTTGCTGATCCTAGGGACCAGTAACACTCCCTTCCCCAGCCGGCAAAATCCACAGGCGTCTCCCAGCAAGCCTCTTAGCAGGCTGGCTGTGCCTAGACATCCCAGGGCTGGTCCCAGGCACCAGGTCAGACCGGGAGAAGCAAAGAGCACTGAGTCTCCCATCATGTGAGGACGTAAGCACTTGTTCGTTCCTTCAGCCTTTGCTGAGGGAGGTCCCCCAGGCCCCGGCTCGGCACAGCTCCCAAGGAAGGACCATTTTCCAACTTCAGTGATAAGGATACAGGACTTAGCAGAAAGTGACCAGTCCCAAGGCCGTGAAGATGGTACAGGGGACAGTAAGGGTTAAACTAAAAAACCTGTACCTGCAGGAAAAGCTTTTCATCACTGACCTTACCCTTACCCCCCATCCTGACCCCTCCATCAAGGCTTTCCCACAAGCATTAGACACCGGCATCTCTCCTTTGGACATGGCTGACAGCTCCAGGCCCCTGCTTCATCCACGTGAGAGACAACGGCCCTACCACAGAGCTGCAGTTAAGATGCTGTCACTGCCCAGAATTGCTGCCCAGAAGTGCAGAGACTGTGGAGGGTGAAGACCTTCTGGATGAAGACAGTCCAGCTGGGTCTTGAGGATTAACAGGCATCGGATGGACAGAGGGACTGAGGGACAGAGAGAGTCCAAGCTGAGAAAGAGCGATGTGGGGAAGGCGCAAGGGAAGAGGGGTAACGAGTCTATGTGAGTCACGTGGTGCTCCCAGGCAAAATGTCTACCTCAGTATCTGCCTCTCCCCTGCCAAGATGAAGGTTCAAACCATCCCCTTGGAAGGATGCCTCTGGAAGCCAAATGGGCCACGGAGAAAAGACACCGTAAACAAAACCTCTTTCTACTTAGACCACAGGCTCTCCCCAGGGAAGGCTGAAGGAAGAGAGCTCTTCATGCATCCCAAGGCGCTAAGCAGGTAGCATGGCTAGTTCCGGTCATCCAAGAGAAGCTTCTCTCAATACCTGAGGCTGCCTGAGGCTCCCCAAAGCCCAGAGTCACATCCTGCCTAAAGTTCCAAGGCCAGGGGAACACAAGGGATCCGAGAGGGATCAGGGTTTCATAAACAGGAAGAGAGAAGGGGAGGCGGGAGATACTCTGCTCTCAAAATAGACCTGCAGGCACTTCAAAGGGGTCCAGCTCCGGAGACAGCCAGAGGAGGGGGCCTGGGTTACCCAGTCTGCTCCCAGGAGGGGAGAGGGAGTGTAAGTGGAGCTCTGATGATCCTGAGGATACAGAAGACAACGGGATCCATAGTGCTTGCCCGACACCATCAATGCTAAACCCCAGACCTCTCTCCATCTGTAATGGACAATGAATGGAGCCAGCACTAAATGGCAACACTGGGGGCGCAAACCTTGTTGAACACTGTTAATTTATACACACAGCACATTCTTCCAGGAGGCCCTAAATGTTAGGTTCCTTTTGGTTTTTTCTTGTTTTGTGGAAAGGTCTTGATAAATAGCCTTGGCTGGCCTAGAACTCACAGAGATCCACCTGCCTCGGCCTCCAAATGCTGTGATTAAGGGCCTGTGCCATCATGCCCAGCAAGATAGGCTCTATTCTGTCCTTTGAAGGAGCAACTTGTCCCAGGCTAGGCAAACGGAGACACAGGAAGATAGCCCAGACTGCCTGGCTCCCAAGTGTCCACCCCTGCCTCACCTCCACTGGAAGGCCCGCCTCCCTCTCCTGCCTCTCAAAGCCCAGCCAACCACTAACTCCGCAGGGAAGGGAGGCAGGTGCCCCAGCCCCATGCAGCCTTCCTCCACCTACCACACACAGCAGAGATCACCTCTCCGCATTCAGCCATGAGCTCAGGTGACACTGGCTGAGGATGCCTGTGCTACTAATCACTTTCCAGAGAGGAATGTGGGGCCCAGAAGCTGTTTAAGTTCTCTGTGCCCGTGACCACAGGATTTCCCCATCTTAGCACCAACTGCAATGTTCCTGTCTCCACCCTCCCTCCACGCCTAGGGGCTCTCTGAGGTGTCCAGCGCATTTGGGCGAGGGGCGTGTCTCTGAAACAATATAATGCACCAAGCATGCCTCAAGGCCAGACAGCCTGTTCCAACCACTACACGAGGTCCTACAGCAGGGTGAGCGCCCCCTAGTGTACTAAGCCCAGAAGTGGCCATTGAGGATCCTAGAGGCACAGAGCTCAGTTTGCACTCTGGGCTAGCACCTGGGGTGATAGATACTCACTGTTCTTCCGTACTAGGGATTCCCCAGCCAGGGAGGGAGGAATGTGGCTCTGGTCAAACATAGCTTGACCCCACCCCCCCAGCACTGTGTGACATAAGGCTTCAGTGTTCTCATCTGGGAAATGTTCTACCTCTGAAAATTGTACACGGGGCAGGAGAGATTGCTCTTTGGTTAAGAGCTCCGACTGTTCTTCCCAAGGACCCAGGTTCGATTCCCAGCACCTACTTAACCACTTAACAATCATCTCTAATTCCAACTCCAGAGGACCTGACACCCTCTTCTGGTCCTCTCGGGCACCACACGCTCGAGGCACAGACATGCATGAAGGCAAGACACCCATACAGATAAAATAAAAATAAATCTTAAAGATAAATGAACACAGAGCTTCTAGTGTGATGCCAGGCATGATCCAACTTTTTCCACTATGTGTCGTCTGAGAACCCCAAGTCATACTGTCTCCAGGCTTGACCCCCTTCCCACCCCAGGACCTACCACCCCAGAGCAGGAGCCTTAGGTCCCTGCCTCGACAAACTCCCTGTTCCAGTTGGCCTCTCTCTTGGTTTGGTTTTGTGACAGTCTCAAGTAGTTCAGGCTAGCCCAAAACCCACTCTGTACTACATAGCTCAGGTTAGTCCAAAACTCACTATATACCAGAGATGACTTTGAACTCTTGATTCTCCTCTTTCTACCTCCCAAGAACTGGTATTACAGCCTATCACCAGACCTGGCCCCTCTGACCTTTGAGAGACCAAGCTGAGCTCACTACCAGTTCCCCAAAGCCTGTACTATGACCCCTTGGACCTTCAAACCTAAGATCTGAATGCCTGGTTCTCCACTGGGGACACAATGGATGCTTCTGGGCTTTTGTTTATTTTTTGTTTTCCTGAGACAGGGTTTCTTTGGGTAGCCCTGGCTATCCTGAACCCACCAGGCTGACCTCAGCTGACGGAGATCTGCCTGCCTCTACCTCACAGAGCGCTGGGATTAAAGGTTTGGTCCACCACCCTCCAGTTACTCCCTCGATTTATCTCTAGGGAATGAGGAGCAGCTCTTTCGTGGAATCAATCTCCAGACACGGTGAGAGATAAGGACGGTCCAAGCTACAAGGTTTACAGGCCCCCACGGCTCCGTTGCTACAGTAACCAACAGCAGGAGTGGGTTGGTTATTTCTCTTAACACAGGCTCCACCACACCCAGCTGGCTACCTTATCTTAGGAAACTAAGTCAATGTAAACATCAGAGCCAAGCCTGACTCCAAATCAAAGGTCACACTTACAGCTGTGCTGACCCCAGGCCTGGAAGGCGGGGCCTTGGGCAGGAAGTTGAACCGAGCAATGCTTGAGGGCAGTTCTACTGTGTGCCAGGCGGTTACCACGTCATGTTCTTCACTTCAGTCCTGGGTACTCCCCAACTTTCAGACAGGACAGAAGAGCTCTTGGGTGGGGAGGAGCACCTGGAATCTAGGTTTGCAGAGATGCTGCCCAGAGGGCTTTCAAAGCCTCTCAAAGCCACTATCTCTGTGACCTCAGTGCTCTCGCGAGTGTGCTCTCTCTCTCTTTGTCTCTTTCTCTGTCTCTCTCTCTGTCTCTCCCTCTCTCTGTCTGTCTGTCTCTCTCTCTTTCTCTCTGTGACTTAGGTGTGGTTCTTCCTATTACAAAGATGAGAAAGGCGGGTTCAGAGAGGGCAAGGTATCCAACTAAGGTCACACAGGAGCTTTTGGCTATGTAGAACAGCAAGGCAGGCCGGTGAGAAAGCTCAGTGGGTAAAGGCACTTAACGCCAGCTTGACAAACTGAGTTTGATCCCTGGCATCAGCATGACAGAAAGAACGGACTTCAGCAAGTTGTCCACTGGCCTCCACACATGCCTAGGGACATGCATGCGTGCATGCCTACACACAAGAGCACACGCGAAATTATTAAATGAAAGTATAATACTGATTTTTGGCTGGACACAGTGGCGCACACGTTTAATCCTAGCATTTGGGAGGCCAAGCAGGGCAAATGGATCTCTGAAGTTTGAGGCCAGCCAGAGTTACAGGCCAAGATCCTATCTAAAAAAAATTAATTTTAAAAAAGAACAACAAGGGCTGGAGAGATGGCTCAGTGGTTAAGAGCACTGTCTGCTCTTCCAGAGGTCCTGAGTTCAATTCCCAGCAACTACATGATGGCTCACAACCATCTGTAATGAGATCTGATGCCCTCTTCTGGCCTGCGGTTGTACATGCAGGCAGAATGCTGTAAACATAATAAATAAATCCTTAAAAAAAAAAATAAAAAAAGAACAAAAAAGTACTAATTTATTTTTTTTTTAAATAGAAAACAGGAAGAGGTAATGGATTGGCCCCGGGAAGCAGAGGCAGAATAAATGACTGCACCTTGTTTTGGGAGCTGGGGGGGTTTCAAGAAGCCATCTGGGAGGTTGCTACTAGGAAAAGCTACTAGGTTTTGCAAATCTACCATTCCAATTCATAGGCCCAAATGCTCCCAAGCCCTGTGGCCCCCACTCCCACCAAGGAGATCAGCACAACACACAGAGCTCCCCAGTCATTCGGGAGGCACAAACTGTGAGTACATAATAAACCCAGGAGGTGTGGTGGTGTGGGTCACAGCCAGCCAGAACCCTTGGATCCTGAACGTGTCCCTGGCCCTTTCTGGGCCACACCTTTGAGTCCAGGAATGAAAGCTCCCTCACCTTTGAAGTAGGAGAGTTGAGAGCAGTGTTATCCGTCCTGAGCAGAGACAGAATCAGAGGAAGAGAGCCAAGCTATGCGATGGGATGAGAGGCCGAGGCCTTCACACTCCTCTCCTCTCCTCTCTGACCAAGACTTCACTGGAAGTCTGTAGTCCTTACCTTGGATGGCTGAAGTCCAGCTTCTTCCCCTGAAGCCTGTCCATTCTGGAAAAGAGAAACAAAGCGAGGGGAATGTCAAAATTTATCTGCAGGCAAACACCCCATCTAATCAAAGTCTCGCCTCAGGTATTTCCTCTTCCCAGGGAGAGGGAAGGGGCGCGCACAGCCAAGACTGTGCAACCTTCTGGATACCCTAACTTCCCAAAATTGCTCAATAGATGGAAGAAAACAAGGCTGGGGCAGGTGTCCCCTTCTGGTGGCTTCCCCAGCCCTGCTTGACTCCGAGAACCCATCAACAGGTAAAGCGGTTGGCGGTATCCGCCATGCCTTTGCATTTCTCCACAGTACCATGGGTCACACACAGTCCCACGCTTCCCAATAGACGGGGAGACCCGGGAGAGCAGCTCCGAGAACCTGTGCTACAGCTGCTCTGCAAAGTGCCTGCCACGCGTCATGGCTGGGCTCCCGGCCTCACACCTGGGGCACAAGTTAGGCCTTGGCTCCATAGGTAGAGGAGGACGTCTAAAGATAGAGCGAGCCCTCACACAACTGAAAAGCAGGGATCTGAAAGGTCTCCCCAAATGTGGGAACTTCTTGGGAAAGGCCTGGGAGCTGCCTGCAGGAGAGGCTGGGGCATAGCCTACCTCTGAGATCCTGTTTCTTTCTGACTTTACCCCAGATGCAAACTACCTACCCTGGCGTATACCCCAGCTTGTCTCTCTATGCCTATGTGCTCTGAAGTTCGAAACCCACCTGAGGAAGCTGTCCCCAAGCTTCCTGGCATGGACTGAGCACAGTAAGACAGACAGGAGGTTCCCAAAGGCTGGGACTTTAGAGCCAAGAGTCAGGTTCATGGGGCAGCTTCAGCCTTGCTTGGCAACAGCAGGGACAGCTAAGTTCTATTACGTAACCTCCTGCTCCTGGAGTAGCTGCCCCCTGCCTGCTAGGACATCCTTCCGATCCTGAGCCCCCTTAATGCCCCTAATCCTCCCCAAGAAACCAAGAGTCATACAGGTATACACACATACATGCACATGCACACATACACACATACACACATACACACATACACACATACACACATACACACACACACACACACACACACACACACACACTTTGAGAAGGAACAGGTTGGTCAGAGCCTAAGAGCAGGGCTAGGCAGATGCACTTGCCAAGTTCAGTTCACTCAGCAGACAAGACTTCACAGAGGAACTGTCTTACCTACATCCACAAACAGCCTGCTTGCCAGCCCCTGCTGCAGCCTTCCAGAGGTACTCCAGACCCTCATCTTCCTGAGCGTCCATCAACTCAGGCCCTGTCCACTGAAAACCTCACATCCTCTGTCACTGGGACTAAGTTTCTCACCATGCAACCCAAGACCACCACCATCTCCAACTACCCGGCACCAGGATTAAAAAGGATGTGCGTTCAAATTTTGGCCTCTACCATTTGCATGACCCCGAGGAGGTCATTACACTTCTCATGGCTCAGTCTTCTCACCTGTAAAATGGGACTAAATGAGGACGGCTTAAAGTCAGTGACATCAAGCCCTAGGTACACAGCTGGCATATGACTGGCCCATAAAAAGTGGTCACTGAAGCCATGATTGTCATCCCTACCCAGTTCCCATCTTTTTATTAACCCATACAGAATCAACAGTCTTCTGGCCTGTTAAAGTAGTAAACCAAATGACATTTACTGAGTGGCCAGTCACGAAGACTCACACCACATTCACCTTGATAAAAGTGACGAATTCTGACACTTTCATCCACCTGAAAGGATTTCAGGGCAGCCAAAAATAACCTTTCTCGAGCTTTAAACACACGGACTGCTAGACTGGCGGGGTGGCTCATCCATTTAAGGTGCTTGCCACCAAGCCGGAAGACCTGAGTTCGATCCCTAGAAAGCACAAAAGGGTGCAAAGAGAGAACTGACTCCACAAAGTTGTCCTATGGCCCCCGCACACGCACGAGTGCTCATGTATGCACATCATGTGTGAATACACACAAAAATAACTCCTAAAAATATCTGAAAGATGCACCACTTCATGAACGTGTGTGCCACTCTTGCCCAGACATCATGCTAATCTTCCCTGTGTCATCCAGTTCTAGCAATGTCCCATTGAAGCAAGCTCTAGTGGGTGTTCTTTGGGGTCTCCACTGAACTCATCTGAGAACCCAGAAAGACCTGTTCTAGAGGATTGAGAATTTACATGGTGGCCTACCCTAACAAGAAAACCCTTTTTGCTCTTCTCTCAGGGCTCCACTCGAACTCTACCTCTCTGCCCACCCAGCCCCTATCCTCGGCATTGAGCACACACCTAAACTCAGGAGGGGGCACGACCTGGGTCTTTCATCTGCTCCTTCGTGCTGAACCAGGGTCCAACATACAGTTTATTGAATGAAAGGCAAAAGGTCAACCAGCAAAGACAGCCAGGAAGCCAGTGTAGGTTCTTGTATTTTTCCGAGGAGGCTCAGCAAAGGGGCTCAGAGCTAGCAGGCGGCAGACATGGGTCCATAACTCAGTCCTAACTTGGTCCGCAGACCTAAATCCCCAACGAAGGAGAGAAGGCATAGCAAGAGGTGTCAAGTTGGTTTTAGCGTAATTTGGGGACCTCTGCCACCAAGCCTTATTTGGCTAGGAGCGGAGCCTATGGACCCATTTCTCAGGATCTCCAGAGACGTGATCCACCCTCAAAAGAGGACTGGAGGGGTAGACAGGATGGCAGAGACCATCTGTCCTTCTGGTCCGACATGTGGGCAGCAGGAAGAACACAGCTGTGTAAACACAAAGCCATCGACACATTACTTCTCAGTCTTGGTTTCTTCCTCTGTACTGTGACTCCATGTCTAACGGGTCAGCAGGTGCACTCTGTGACCTAGGAGACTGAAGGAAGTCCTTGTCTAAAAAGCCTAAGGGGTGATGAATGACTCAGTGGTAAATGGCACTTGTTGCTCTTCCAGAGGACATGAGTTCAAATCCTGGCACCTATGTCGAGCAGCTCGCAATTGCCTGTAACTGAAGCTTTGGGGGTATGGGGGAATCCAATGCCCTCTTCGGCTCCTGGGGAAAAAGATTTTTAAAAGGGCCTACAGGGAGGTTTAACTCAGAGGTAGAGTGCTTGCCTAGCACAAATAAGGCCCTGGATTGGTAGAAGGAAAAGGGGGGAGGGGAAGGGGAAACGGAAAGGGGGGAGGGGAGGGGAGGGGAGGGGAGGAAGAAAAGATAAGCCAACCAGATCCTGGGACCAGGGAGAAAGCTTGGGACAGGGACGGTCCTCTGGCCTTTTGGAGCACTCCATTCTCTCTTCCTCAGGAGCACCACTCATGAAGATGGCCACCTGCTCAGAAGCCCTAGAGCCCCGCACCCCTTCCAGTAGTGAGAGTCGGGTCCTAACAGATTCGCTTCTTTCCATCTAAGGGTCCAGAGCAGCTTCTGGAAAAGCTGGGAGTAGAACAGATGGAGAAAGACAGCACGTGCCCTGGAGGCAGGAAGCAGCCCCAGGAACTGGGTTCTGAGCCCAGCACTGGCAGCCCTGGGCACTGCTGGAGCCTGGGGGCCAAGTGCCAGGACACTGCTAGCCCTCAGCCAAGGCTGGACAAGTGGCCCGGGAAGTGTGTGCCAACATCCGGAGCTGCTCTCTGCCTACCTGCCACCTGTGCCAGTTTAAACCCACCCTTTGCTCATCTTCCAATCTCTTGTGCTTGGTGGCCAACAGCGACAGCACCGAGTTCCAACCCTGGCCCTGTTATTCATGCACACACCAGCATCCCTGAGTTCTGCTGTCCCATTTGAAAACGGGGGTCATAACTTCTAACTTGACAAGTTGCAACGTAATGTCAATAAACAGTAGAGAGAGTGAAGCCCTGACAGGATAAAGCCTGGAGACACAAGGCTCTGCTGGTTTCAGCAAAACCAAGAAAAGCCCAGGTAGCATCCTTACCCCTATGTCAAATTGGTTTATTCCACCTGGGCCCTGCCTGCCAGCAGCCCATTTCTGGTGACAGCAATTCGAAGACAGGGCAATTCAGATCCCAGACCTCTTCTGCCAAATGCTCTTGCCGGCCCCCTTACCTGCCTCCTTCCTGGCCAGAAGCTGCCCACAATGGCGCCAGTACCTGCGGGCCAGGCGCTGTATCACTTACAAGTCATCTGCATGAAGAACAGCAAGGCCCTGTTCTCCAGTGAGCATGTACACCCTCGCTGCCCCATGGCTTCTGGTTACCCAAACAATAACACCCAGTCCACAGGCACCTCCTTGGCTTGGGGGAGGGGACACGGGCCGCAGTACCCAGGGTTTTGCACCTTGTCAGGCCCCAGGAAGTAGAGCTAGAAGCTCATCTGTGGCACTGGAAAGAGGGGCCCAGACAGCTCGAAGAGGGACACATAGCATTTCTCAAGTAAAGCTCAAGCTCAACGGAGAACTCTCCAACGTCCCAGGAAACTTGACAGTCTCCGCTCCCAAAATCAGGTGCCACAGTATTCAAACTAAGATGTTTCCGGTTTAACCTGGCCCCCCATGAAGCTGCCTCTGGCCTCAGGATTTCCCAAAGGGAAGCAGGAAGTGCTGCCCTGGAGGAGGCCGGCACTCCTAGAGCTTTACCTCCCCCCCACCCCCCACTTGCTAGTATAACACTAGGAATCTCTAGGCTAAGTCACTCCCTAACCATATCCAGCTCAGCTCTACCTTCCTCGGGAGGCCCAGGTGGCAGGGGCGTGCCCAGGCAAAGGAGTACACCTCAGAGCCTTCCCTCAGGCCTTGTGCCCCAGTCCTGAGTGGGGAGGAGGGGGAGGCAACAGGGGCCGCGTAGAGCAATGTTCCTCACCTAGGAGGGTGAGTCAGCCAGAGAACCTCCGAGCGGCTGTGTAGGGCCTGTAAAAACCTCATGGCGAAGATCCCAGAACAATTTACTCCAAATTGCGCCTTCAGGTTGGTTACCTAATCCAGCCGCGCCCACCCTCCAATAGCCAGTGTAAGCCATCCCTTTAAAGGGGCAGCGTGCCCTGGGTGCCTTGGGAACCTCACTGTGGATCCCCTCTACCTGTGGTCCTGAGAGGCAGGGCTCAGGGAGACTGACCTGAGGTACCAAACGTAGGTAAAGAGGTTCAAGCCAGGAGAAAAGTCATCTAGGCTCTGGGATCAAGTGAGGTCTCCTCCTGCCTTCTGTACCCCAGTTAAGGCAGAGTTTCACCTGCCGCCTCCTTAACATGAGAGCAGGGGAAAGTTTTAAAGTTGCTGGTTCAGAACTTGACCTTGATCCCAGGGTGACAGGACACCACAGAAGTGGCCTCCTGCATGTGCAGGGTCGGACCACAAAGACCTCAAAAGGACAGGAGTTGCTTCTGGGAAAGGCTAGGTGGCAGAAGCCACATTGCCCAAGGGCTCGGCCTTTTCTAAAGGAAAGGAAGACAGAGGGAGAGAGGAAGACAGAAGCAGAGTCTCTTTTACAGAGACAATCTTCACAAGGTCTAAGGGCTTTCCCCACTCTTTAGCATAACCTGAAGTAGGAAGACCAGTGTCATTAGCTTTAGGGCAAAGGAAAGCAGGTTCTAACTCCAGAGGTGGTATCGTCCCACGTTCCATAACTGCTAGGGGTCCAGAGGCGCTACCTTCCTAAGGTCAGAAGTGGAGTAACGAAGAGATGTCTTGGGGAGAGGGAACGGTGAGAAACCGGATTCCCATGATCCTTGTCTCTAGTAGAAGCCCAGACATCTGACCCAAGCCTTTCCCTTCTGCACTGATTGGGGCAACTCCCACAGCTACCAAAAGATGATGAGCGGGAAGGGTCCTAGGGGTCAGACCTCAACACCCCGTGGGGTTCCCTCTCCTGGCTACCGCAGGGAGGTATTGAGCGCCCAGCAGAACCATCCCCTGCAAACGCACACCCGGAGCACAAGGGGGTGGAGCCGGACAGTGGGTTAGAGACCGAAGGGCACTCGCGTCCCCGCGGGGCTGCAGAGACGCTGCGGGCCGCCCCTGCCCCGCCCCGGTGCGGATCCGGGCTGGCCGGTCGCCGCCGCCTGTCCCCCGCCCCTCTCACCTCCGGGTCCAGCGGCACCAGCTCCATGAGCGGCCAGGGTTCCTTGAGCTGGGCGAGCGGCATCGCGCCGCCGCCGGACCGCCCGCGCTCCTCCGGGCGGCCCCGGGCTGTGCCGCCTCTGGGCCCCGGGGTCCTTGCTGCTGCACCGAGACCCCCGCACGCCCCCGAGCCCCTCGCGCTCTGGCTGGGCCGTCCGCCGCCGCCGCGGCACTCGCACTTCGGCTCCCTCCGTCACCGGGCGCCGCCGCGCCCATTGGCTACCTGCGCGGGGGCGGGGCCTGAGTAGCCCCGCCCAGTCCCCCCACGGCGCGGCATTCCCCGCGCGGACCCCCGCCCCCAACGCGCCGGGAGTCAGCCTCGCCTTCACACCAGTCTCCAGCCCGCTGTCGGCCCTGCCCACCGGAGGCTCTGCGGGTTCCGTCTTCCCGGGGTGTGTGCCGCTTTGCAGACCTCTCCCGGGCCTCCGTTGTCCTGCCCTAGCAGCCTTTGGGATGTTAACCCAGATGTGCCTTCTTCCTCCAAGGGGAGGGGCTGCCACCCCACATTTACATGGGACGTCCTGGGCCTGATCCCGCCTGAGGAAGGATCCTGGGCCGTGTGCCCTCTGGCTCTCAGCTTGCCAAGTCCTAGGATCGCCCCCTTTCGAAAGCTTCCGCACAGCATGGGAGGCTACACTTTGGGGTCTCGGTGTGATCCCCCGTGTCCCAAGCCAGTCAGCGCCAGGACCCACAGCGCCCCCAGGGCGATTTTCTAATACGCGTTTTCCTCCTAGTCTGTTGTGCCCTATCACTTGAGGGCGCTGGTTTCAGGCCAGGTCCTGCGCCTCTTCCGCTCCGACCAGATTGTGGTCTGATTTGAGCATGAGTCTCTCGTGAAGAGGGCAAAGTCCAGGTCTGGTGGGATCAGGATTCTCGCTGGTTAAGATTTCGCCTGCACCTAAGGAGATTTTAGGCCCCAGGTGTGGTGAGACTTACTTCCAGGTGAGATACAAGCTGGCTAATTTATTAAAAGCCTCCAGCGAGCCAGGCTCCATTGATACGGGATTTCTTTTTTTGTTATGTTTGCTTGCTTGGTTATGGGTGTGGAACCCAGTGTTTGCAGGCCTGGATGTGCTTAGTACCATGGACGTACACCTCCAGGCAGCTTGGGATTTTCTTGAGACCTTACTCTCTCCTAGTAGACACTCTAAGCGATTTATCCGAAGTCACACAGCAGGTCAGGAGCTCTGTGGTGTTTAAAAGAGTGTGTGTGTGTATGGAGGGGGGGGTGTCCGTGGTGTGGTTCAATGGATAAATGAGTTTGCCTGCCCCGATGATGCCCTGAGTTTGATTCCCAGGTCCCAGGTTGTAGAAGAGGACCAAAGCTCATAAGGCGACCTTTGACCTCCATAAATGTGCACAGAGACAATCTTCCCCAATTAAGAAACGTTAATGCAGTGTATTTTCAAGTGGAGAGAAGTGGAGCACGTCTTTAATCCTAGCAATGGGAGGCAGAGGCAGGAGGATTTCTGTGTTCAGGGCCAGCTTGGTCTACATAGCGAGTTCCAGGCCAGCCAAGACTACATAGTGAGAACCTGTATCAAAACCAAACAATCAAACAATCAAACAGCCCAACAAAAACCCCAACTAAATAAATATATAAACAAATAAATAGAAATAAATTTAATCCAAGAGATTTAGGTCAGATGATTGTGATTTTTGAGGCCAGCCTAGACTACATAATGGAGATGTTGTCTAAAAAAATCAAAAAATAAATTAAATGGAAAAAAATAGAAACAGATGCTGGTCACCCAGGAAGCATTTGTAACCCCACTGCTGAGGCTGCTGAGATTGGTCTGGTTGGTCAGCCAGCTTAGCCAAATAGGTGAGTTCCAGGTTCAAAGGGAGACTCACACAATAAAATAGACAGATTTAGAAAAGGATGAAGACATGGACTGTCAACCTGTAGCCTACACATACATGGGCACACACATGCACAGACAGTTATATGTACATATAGCGCAGACACATGCACATATGTATACAGACACATGCACACACACACATGCACACACACACACACATGCATACCATCATAATGAAGTAGACACTGATTTCTCCCAAATCTCCATGCCCCTTATCCTACGTCTCCCCTTAGTGGAATCACTAGTGACTTGAACTGTATTTTGAGTAGATAGGACTTTGGAATCCAAAAATCACAGAGTTGAATCCCAGATCTTCCCCCTCTTTAAACACTGGACAATTCCTGCCTTTAAATTCAGCTACTTTATCTGAATTTAAAATAAAAATGGAAATTATAACTCCAAGCTTTTAGGTCTGCAGTTGGGACTAAAGTCATTACAACCCTATATATTATCTATAGTTAAGAATAACACAGCAGACCCTCTCAGCCCAGCGGCACAAGCCTATAATTCCAGCATTCAGGAGGCTAAGACAAGAGGATCTTGAGTTTGGAGCAGATTATCCTGGTTTATAGAGTGAGACTATATCTCAGAAAAATAAAATAAATCTAAACACAGCCAGATGTGGTGCCTATAATTGCACCTCTTGGAAGGTAGAAGGCAGGGGGATCTGGAGTTCAAGATAATCCTCAGCTTCACATTGAGTTCTAGGCTAGCCTGTACTACCAAAGACCCCGTCTCAAAATACCTGGCAAGATCGCTCATCGGGTAACGGGGCCTGCCTCCAAGCATGAAGATATGAGGTTGATTTCAGGATCCACAGAGGAGAGGGAGAGAACTAGTCCCCAAATTTTCCTCTGATTTCCACATGTGCCACTCTGAAGACAGTAGGCAGACAGTGAGTTCAAGTCCAACCTGGTCTATGTAGTGAGTTCCAGGATGCCAGGGCAACACGGTGAGACCTTGTCTCAGCGAATGAATGAATGAATGAGGTTGGAAAGATAGCACCATTGTAAAGCAGCGGTACCAGGGTGAGGATGGAAGCTAAGATCTCCAGAGCCTATGAAGAAGCCAGGCAGTCCTGACTGCCTCCTACAATCCCAACGTTGGGGAAGCAAAGACAAAGGATCCCCAGGGCAAGATGGCTACTCAGATGAGCTGTGATTGGTGAGCTCCAGGTTCAGTGAGAGACCCTCCCTCAGTAAAATGGGCACTCGCTTGCACGCGCGCGTACACACACACACACACACAGAGGAACACACAGCTGTGTGAGCACACACACACACCATATTCACACAAACACTTACTAAACGCGGCGATCGCCAACACAGCACTAACGAGCTCTGTTCTAAGCATTCTTCCTGTACTCTGTTCTGTGGTACTCATGCTATTCTACCTGATTTTGTTGATGAGGACATCGGGGACAGCTTGGTGCCAGATGGCAGCCAATTATGAACATCCGTGTCCGCATAGTCCAAGTCGACTGCTTGGGACCGTTTGTGATTCGCCAGCCCTGACTGCTCAGGGCTAGGATTTGAATACTAGGGCACACTTGATTAAATTATTACCTGTCATTTATCTGCCACTCGAATTGAACTGGGGAATCCTGGGTTTTGACTTGCTCAATCTGGTCATCCTCCTCAGGGCTCAGAAGAAGTTGCACCCAGGTGACAAATGTCAAACACATTTAAGTGACACTTAGGGAGGAGGACACACTGAGAGCCATGAATGGCACTGCTATTAGAGAACTGGGCTACAGCAAAGGAGGTAGTGGTGGTTTTGTCTTTAGATTCTCTCTTCCTTCCCTGTCTCAGGACTCTTCCTCTCCAAACACTGTCTTACTTAGGGACCAAGCCAGCGATTACATTTTCAACTTAAAGTTTATCTGGTCTACATAGCGAGTTCTACATAGCCAGCCAGAGCTACACAGCCAGACCCTATTTTTTTTTAAACAATATTTATTTTCTTACATATATGAGTACACCGTAGCTGTCTTCAGATACACCAGAAGAGGGCATCAGACCCCATTACAGATGGTTGTGAGCCACCATGTGGTTGCTGGGAATTGAACTCAGGACCTCTGGAAGAGCAGTTGGTGCTCTTAACCACTGAACCATCTCTCCAGCCCCCAGACCCTATTTAAAAAACAAAAACGAAAACAAAACAGCATCAACTGGAGATCAGAGGACAACTTTTGGGAGTCAGTTCTCTCCTTCTAAGATGGGGAGCTAGTCTGGTCATCAATCTTGGCAGCAAGCGCCTTAGCCGCTGGCCATGTCGGCGGCCCATACTTTGAACAAATAAAGATTTGTTTCTTTGTGTTTTATGTGCCTGAGTCTTGCCTGTTGCGTAACAATTTAAAAAAAAAAAAAAGAAAAAAGAAAAAAAGAAGAAGAAAAAGGCTGAGCTGCAAACAGGACTCAGACCAGATCAGAAGCCTGGAAGAAGCAGAAACGGGCTGAACTTCTAGGAAGAGATTTAGACCAATAGAGACTCCTGGAAAGGACATTCTCTCACCTGTTAAGCAGCCTACAGGCTCTGCAGTGTGCGACGCTGTCACCATGCCGGGGTGGGCCTCAGTGGTGCATTTGTCTTTGAGTCATTCCTGCCCCTATAAGTAATGCCAATAATATTTATAGTTTACCAAGTTAGACTTTGATGGTATCTGTATTTGGGTCCATTGCAGGATCCCTGTCTGGGATGAAGAGGCAAGTGTGCTCTATTTCCCCAAGAAAAGTTGGGTTTTTTGTTTGTTTGCTTGTTTGAGACAGGATTTCTCTGTGTAGCCCTGGCTGTCCTGGAACTCGCTCTGTTAACCAAGCTGGCCTCAAACTCAGGGATCCACCTGCCTCTGCCTCCTGAGTGCTGGGATTAAAGGTGTGTACCACCACTGCCAGGCCCAGGAAAAGTTTATCACACTACATCATTGGCACCCAAGGAGGGACCTGACAGAACCAAAGATGAGTTGGGAAGAAGTGAATGCATTGCCCTGGCTATGGGTAGCAGGGTGTGTGAGGCCGAGAAGCCTGACAGAAGAGCATTGCAGAGGAAATTTCAGTAGTTTTCTATGGTGTGTGGTAGTGTGCCTTTGTCCTGTGACAGCAGTTGCTTGTCTCACTACCCACAGTGACACATGCAACTAAGGGTGAGCATCAGGATTAGTAGTGGCTGTGGGAGGAATCCCCGGACGGCAGTCTTTTGTCTGTGTGGTATGGGATGCCACACCACCTGCTCAATGAGTCAAGACTCTTGGTAAGCAGTGGCTTCCATTGTATGTAATTAGAAGTGCATCTGAGATGCCCGGTGGTGGCAGTGGTGGCGCAAGCCTTTAATTCCAGCACTCAGGTGGCCGAGCAGGTGCATCTCTGAATTCGAAGCCAGCCTGGTCTACAGAGTGAGTTCCAAGACAGCCTAGGCTATATAGTAAAATTGTGTCTCAAAAAACAAGAGAGAGAGAGAGAGAGAGAGAGAGAGAGAGAGAGAGAGAGAGAGAGGGAGGAGGAGGAGGAGGAGGAGGAGGAGGAGGAGGAGGAGGAGGAAGATGACGACGACAACAAAGAGGAAGAGGAAGAAGAGGAGGAGGAGAAAAGAAAATAGGGCTGGAGAGATGGCTCAGTGGTTAGAGCACTGACTGCTCTTCCAGAGGTCCTGAGTTCAATTCCCAGCAACCACATGGTGGCTCACAACCATCTGTGATGAGATCTGACGCCCTCTTCTGGTGTGTCTGAAGACAGTGACAGTGTACCTATATATAATAAGTAGATGGATCTTTAAAAAAGAGCAGACATCTGAGGCCGAAACAGTGACTAAGCAAAGGATCAGTTGCAACAGAGAAGAGAGATGGGTCAGCATCTTCCATGTTGTCCTCTGGTTTGTCAGGTAAACTACATAAAGGAAGATGAGAGAGGTGGTAAAAGCCATAGACGATGGATGTCCCTGAAGTCCAACTCTTAGTAGAAAAGGGGAAACCTATACCAGGATGCTAATGATATAGTGTGATTCAGCATTCAGCTGCCGGAATTAGGGAAGACTAATTAGTGAAAGAATTAGTAAAATTAGAAGGACTAGTGAAAGCAGCACCCTTCCCTGTCACCAAGAGGCTTGTGAGGCTCTGGGACACGAGAGTCAACGGAATCAGTCAGAGTGAGGTGGAGACAGGAAAACCGAGTAATATAACTTTCCATCCTCTTCAGAGCCAAGGCTGTGTATCCGGAGACAGTATGAGGGAAGTCAGTCCCTGATGGACTGGCTTATCAAAGCCATAGGAACCTTTGACTACGTCCCTGTCTGAGGTCCACACACATAACAGGAACTGAAGGACTATTGAGAAGGGGTGGGTGCTATTGCCAGAAGCAGGATAAGAGGAGCTGTGTTTGAACCCCAGTTCACTGAGCCCGAAAAAACAGTATTCACAGAGGAGTTAAAAAAAATTGGCTGAACCAGCAGGAACTGTGAGGCTGGTATGGCCCCTTAATGTCTTTACTGAGCCCTTTGGTTAGGCAAGATCTTTATAAAGTAGAAAAGACTTTGGCAGATCTCAGAGACTTAAACCAGCATGTAAAGAGAATCTGTACATTCGAGAAAGCAACCTAAGGGGGATCAGAAACAGGCAACAGGCGAGGAAGACGTTTGCCTGAGTTACTCGAGACAAATATGGCAAGATTGTGTCGAGCTGGAGTTGTGGAGAAAAAGATTGGTAGAAAGCCAAATGTGTACTAAAGCTGGAAGGCTGTAAAGTCCAGGAGCAGTTCACAGAAGACACACTTGATACATTACTACAAGTGAAGAAGGTCAAACCTGTCCGGGAGTGATAATAACCCCCAGACTAAGGTTGGCACATTTCCCTCCAAGCAAAAGGTTATGTGAGGGGTGGAGGTGGTTTGCCCAGCCAGGAGCTTCCCCAACAGCCAGTTTTGATGAATGGAGAGGCAAAAGCTACAGTTAATCCCACAGTGGTTGCTCACAGCAATGCTAACACAGGGAGCCGGGTGGTACAGCTGGGAGAGCAGGGCCCTAAGTAGGTCTGAGTAAGTTAAGTGAGGCCCACTGGGTTGGGTTTATCAGGAGGCTCCATGGAAGAGCTCCAGGATATGGAAATGTTAACAGCTTAGATAGAATGACTAAGGATTACAGTCAGGAGCTAATTAAGTTAGCGCCTCCTGAGTGAGCTTTGCACCCAACCTTGATCTGTGGAGGAAGCTGCTGATTGAAATGGATGGAACCGGTCCAAGGATGCTCAAGTCCGGATTTCATCTTAGCTGTGAACCTCTGGGGTCACCTGACTCTGCTGAGAGCAGATGGCGACAGACTCAGAGAGTTTCGCCAACGCTTTCTCTGTAACCCTGCTTCATGTTAAGGAGCGGTGTCTTGGGATTTTGCCTTGTCTGGCCCATCCTCTGGAAATCGATTCGTTATGTAGATGATATTATGCTAACCTCTGAATGTTTTACAGAATTCGAGAGACATTGGAGATACCACCAGGTACCACGGGGCTTCTATCTGCCTCACAGCCCTTCTGGGGCTGGGTTAATTAACTGAAGGGGGATCTAAAAGGGTACTCAGTGGCCATGGAGTTATTGAATCCAAACCCCAGTGCAGTGATGGGCTGCCTTCATGTGAGTGGCGCATGCTTTTAATCCCAGCACTCGGGAGGCAGAAGCAGGCAGGTCCCTGTGAGTTCAAGGCCAGCCTGGTCTACAGAGTAAGTTCTAGGACAGCTAGGGCTACACAGAGAAAACCAAACCAAACCAAACCAGAAACAAACAAACAAACAAACAACAAAACAACAAAACATTCCATCCTTCAGGGGAGCTCTTAAACAGGAAATTAAAAATCCTAAAGAGTCCCCAGCTCCGAAAAAAAGAACAAAAAAAAAAAATCCTAAAGAATAGCAGTAAGAACTCCCAGAAACTGACTAGATTCCCTTGCTTTCCTTGGCAGAGTAAACAATAAGAGCTGAGAGTCCCGGGGTTGGGGATTTAGCTCAGTGGTAGAGCGCTTGCCTAGGAAGCGCAAGGCCCTGGGTTCGGTCCCCAGCTCCGAAAAAAAGAACCAAAAAAAAAAAAAAAAAAAAAAAAGAGCTGAGAGTCCCTATGAGGAAAAAAATTACAGATACAGATACATCATATACAGATACATCATATACAGATACAGATACATCATATACAGATACAGATACATCGTATACAGATACAGATACATCATATACAGATACAGATACATCAGATACAGATACAGATACATCAGATACAGATACAGATACATCAGATACAGATACATCAGATACAGATACAGATACAGATACAGATACATCAGATACAGATACAGATACATCAGATACAGATACAGATACATCAGATACAGATACATCAGATACAGATACATCAGATACAGATACAGATACATCAGATACAGATACATCAGATACAGATACAGATACATCAGATACAGATACATCAGATACAGATACATCATATACAGATACAGATACATCAGATACAGATACATCAGATACAGATACAGATACATCAGATACAGATACAGATACATCAGATACAGATACATCAGATACAGATACATCATATACAGATACAGATACATCAGATACAGATACATCAGATACAGATACATCAGATACAGATACAGATACATCAGATACAGATACATCATATATATATACAGATACATCAGATACAGATACATCAGATACAGATATATATATAAATATATCGTATACAGATACATCATACAGATACAGATACATCATACAGATACAGATACATCATATACAGATACATCATATATAAATACATCGTATACAGATACATCATATACAGACACAGATACATCATATACAGATACAGATACATCATACAGATACAGATACATCATATATAAATACATTGTATACAGATACATCATATACAGACACAGATACATCATATACAGATACAGATATATCATATACATATACATCAGATACAGATACAGATACATCAGATACACATACAGATACATCAGATACACATATGGATACAGATATGGGGCGTGGGGGGAAGCTACAAAGAAAAGGCTGGCTGCTTGGAAGAAGCAGAAGCCCACAGAGCTGCCTGGGAAAGATTTAGACCATTTGAGTCTCCTGGAAAAGACAATATCCAAACTCAACAGCTGCCTGCAGGCTGTGCAGTATACTCCAGGTTTCCCAAATTTTGTGGACCGCCCCCCATGCTGGGGTGAACCTTGGTAGTGCAGTTGTCTTTAAGTCATTTCTGTAATTACTCCCCACCCATCTTCCTATAAGTAACCCCGATAAAACTCATTAGTTCACCAGGTTGGACTTTGGTAGCCTCTGTACTCTGGTCTGTCCTGGGTTCCCTATCAAGAGTGAGTAGCTGAGGGGTTGGGGATTTAGCTCACTGGTAGAGCGCTTGCTTAGCAAGTGCAAGGCCCTGGGTTTGGTCCCCAGCTCTGAAATAAAGAACAAAAAAAAAAAAAAAAGAGTGAGTAGCTGAGTGAATTTTGTTTCCCCAGGAAAAACGTCACCACACAACCTTGCCTATATGTTGGTATGTACGCTATGTCTATGCCGTGTGCCTGTAGAGAAGAGGGCATCATATTCCCTGGAACTGGAGTTACAGATGGTTGTGAACTGCCACATGCAAAAGAACGACGTGCTCTTAACTGCTGAGCCATCTCTCCTGTCCCCCAATGCTTTGAACCTTTTCTTTGTTCAGTTGTTTGTGTTTTTCAAGACAGGGTTTCTCTGCGTGGCCCTGGCTGTCCTGGAACTCCCCCCACCCCCGGAAACCAAGCTGCCCTCAAATTCAGAGATCTGCCTGCCTCTGCCAGGATTAATGGTGTGCATCACCACTGTCCAGCTTCCTTGAACTTTTTTTTTTTGTTTTTTTTTTTTTTTTCCTGAGCTGGGGACCGAACCCAGGGCCTTGTGCTTCCTAGGCAAGCGCTCTACTGCTGAGCTAAATCCCCAACCCCTTCCTTGAACTTTTAATGAATTCATTTCACCTCCTATGTCTCCTTTCTGTGGTAGAGTTGGAGAGCCATGTGTCACCATGGCAAGAGGGAAGCCCAGAGGACAGATGGGCTCTCTATGGGTCTCTTGGTCAAGTCAGTTTGCCATCTGGTCCTGGAGTAGGAATGGCAATCGTTCAAGAGAGAGTCGTAGCCAGTGGATGACAGTCCCCAACCCCAGCACCCATGTAACCACAGCCCTCAGGCACCTTAAGCTTGGTTCTACTGCTCTCTTAAATGCCACTCATTTCAGAACTTGGAAGGCAGAGGCAAATTCTTGGGAGCTCAAGGCTGGCCTAGTCTACTGTTTTAGTTACTTTTCTTCTTCTTCTTTTTTTTTTTTTTTTTTTTTTTTTGGAGCTGGGGACTGAACCCAGGGCCTTGCGCTTCCTAGGCAAGCGCTCTACCACTGAGCTAAATCCCCAACCCCTTAGTTACTTTTCTGTTGTGATACAACACCATAAACAAGGCCACTTAGACAAGAATGAGTTTATTTTGGGATTATGGTTCCAAAGGAGTGAGAGTCCATGACTGTTGGCTTACAGGGCATTCTGCTGGGCTCCTCCCAGGGACCTAGTGATGGCTTATGTCATTGTCTGCTGGTGAGAGCCAGGACTGCTTGCCTCCCGCCAACCCCACTGATTCTCTTTCTTTTTCCTTGTCCACAAGTGTTCCCAGTTGGCCAGTTTTTCTTTGTCCCGCCCTTCGTGGCTCTTCTTCTGTCTGTCTGCCTCTATCCTTTCTCCAGGTCCTCATTTTCCTTCCTTTCTCCAAATAAACCTCATTTATGCCAGGTCTGTTGCATGGCATGATTTCTCAGAGGGCCACCTTGGCATGGGCCCACCAGGTAACCCGCCAGCTACCTCATTATAGTTCATGACAGTCACCACCAAGGGAAGGAGGTGTGACAGCAGGCGGGAGGCACAGGCAACTGGAGTTGCTGAGAGCTTAAGTCTCATAGCAGGAATCAAAGAGCAAAGTTAAATGGATGGCAGTTGTTAGGCTCTCGAAACCCACCCCAAGTGACACACTTCCCTCAGATAGGCCACAGCTCCTATGCCTTCCCAAACAGGACCACCAACTGGGAGCTAAGTTAAATGCCAAAGACTCTTCTCCTTCAAACCGTCATGCCTGCATAATAATTTCTAGGCCGACCAGGGAGATCCTGTCTCAAAAGAAGAAAAACGGGTAAAGGGTAATGTCCAACAGGGCCCAACTATGAAATGACAGTGATAACCGGAACCCCATGTCTAACCCATGTTCTGAAATGTCTCATGACCAGCGCTGTCTATCAGTGACTGTGATGCTATAGGGTTAGAACAGGCTGCTCTGGGAAGCCACTTAAGGTGTTTGTTAAATGACTGACTCATGAGTGAGAGGCCATTACTCTGTACCTTGTCAAAGGTCTAACTCTAGCAGTGAGTGCAGGCTGAGGCCTAGGTGTGGGTCTCTCTGTTGTAGCCTGAGCTGCGGTGGGCTGTGGCACTGAGGAGGTCCTTGTGTGGATGAGGCTTGTCCCCAGGGAGCTGCTCGGTTAGTTTTTCCTGGCCTCTGAGTAGCAGAGGGTCTTGGCACAGGTGTCTGCCGGCAGCAGGTGGAACAGCGGGAGGCGGTTACTGTAGCGACTGCATCTTTACCAAGTTATCAGGATCTGTCAGAACCAGGCTGAGCATTTACGTCATAATCAGCAAAGCAGGGGGCTTATGGTCTACCTTTCTGCCTCCCTCCCTCTCCTCCTCCTCCTTCCCTCCTTCCCTCTCCTCCTTCCTCCCTCCCTCTCTCTTCTCCTCCCTATCTCGCTCCCCTCCTCCTCCCTCCCTCTCCTCCTCTCTCCCGCCCTCTCTCTTCCTCCCTCCTTCCCTGTCTCTCATCCTCCCTCCCTCTCCCCCTCCCTCCCTCCCTCCCTCTCTTCTTCTGTCCTTCCCTCTCTCTCCTCCTTCCTCCTTCCCTCTCTCTTCTCCTCCCTCTCTCGCTCCCCCTCCTCCTCCCTCTCCTTCCTCTCCTCTCTCTCCTCTCTCCCTTCTTTCCTTCCTCCCTCTACCTCCCTCTCTACACCGGAAGTAGAATCCAGGCCCTGAGCTTCCTAGGCAAATGCCCCATCATTAAGCCATATCCTAACCCCTGTGGCAGCCCAAGGGACAACTATGTTGTCCTGACTGGAACTGAAAACGTTGCAAGCAAGATCTCATCAGAAATCTCCAACAAGGCCACAAGACATAAATGACAAGAAAATCGAGGTGCAGAGAGGGATAGGCTTGCCCACAGCCAGACAGCGGGCATTGCAGCTGGACTAGAAACTCACCTGTGTGTCTCTCACCTGAAAACCAACATCTGTAACCTCACAGGCACCCCAGTGTTGGGGAGGGAGGATGAGAGCAGCTGGGGGGGGGGTCGTGCTTCTCCTGTAGGTCCAGGCACAGGATGGGGTCATTCCCCACTTGTACCCTCTTCCAGGACACTTCAAACAAAACCCAAGCCTTTGCCTGCCAAGCCCCATGGGATGGACGCTGTACCCTCTGCACCTCCCCAGTGCCATTTGTCTTGGCTCTCTGCCTTCCGGCTGCCATTGTCCTCGTGCCTGGTGAGCTCTCTCCTCATGTTGCCCTGCTGTGCCCTCTGTCTGGGACATTTTTCCTCAGCTCTGGGAGTTCAGACTCTCACTTCATCCCTATCTTGAGTCTCCGCTGTAGTGATGCTGCCTCAGAAAGGTCTTTGTTGAGACTGGCACAGCAACTGTAGCCCAAAGGCTGCATCTGCAATCACACCACATGCTCATCTGTCTGCCCTCCTCAGGAGAAGCAAGCTCTGGGAGGGGATGGTGACATTCCTGGATCATCCTTCACCTTAGCCAGAGACAGGGCTCTAAGTTCTAGTCCACACTGAGACTCTTATCTCAAAAATAAGTAGAACCACAAGCCTGATTTTCCAGGACAGCTAGGGCTGTTACAGAGATAAACCCCATTTGGAAAAACCAACCACATAATAAATAAATAAATAAATAAATAAATAAATAAATAAATAAATAAATAAATAAACCAAATCAAACACAAAAGCTGCAGGGGTCAGGCCCAGCCTCTTGTTTCATGCTATATGCACGAGTACATAGGATAATGTCACAGGTCACAAATCTGATTTATGAGTCCAGCGCTGCCCACTTGAACTCCCAGCCCATTTCTTTTTTTCTTTTTTTTTTTTTTTTTCGGATCTGGGGACCGAACCCAGGGCCTTGCGCTTGCTAGGCAAGCGCTCTACCTTTGAGCTAAAAATCCCCAACCTCATCCCAGCCCATTTCTTAGCTGCATGAGCCTGAGTATTTAAGATACCGTCTTTCAGTATCCCTGTTACCTAGGAATGCACTGGCTCTGTAGAACAGGCAAGCCTCATCGCAGAGATCCACCTGCCTCTGCTTCCTGAGTGCAGAGAGTACAGGTGTAGGCCACCAAGTCTGATGATGGCTTTTACATTTTAAAATAATTTTAAGGGAAGAAGAATGATGATGCATGACAGTTGTATGAAATTCAGATTTGGCCACCCGTAAATAAAGTTTTATTGGAACACAGCCATGCTCCGTTTGTGGATCCTCTGTGCTTCCTTCTCACTACGTTAAGTAGTTGCAACAGAGACCATATGGCCTGCAAAGTCTGAAATATTTACGAGCGGTCTCTTGGGAAACAGTGTGTGGCGCGCTCTAGGAACTTATGTCCTTACAGAGGAGACAGAGAGTCAGACAAGCAGGTCAGGTCAGTTGAGTGTAGTATTTCCCTACAGGCTGCTTCTCTGGAACCCCAACCCTGAGGGGTGGGGGATGTTCCAGCCTCCAGGCTGCCACCAATAGCCCAGTGTGCTCCCCCAAGTCACTGTGACCAGCCAGTAGGATCCATCCCCGGTCCCCTTCCCTTTTCCGAGGATGTGGATTCAGGAGCAGGTTTGGGGGGACTACAGAAGAACTCATCACCCTTTCTGGGTTTGTGGCTGTTGCTTTTGAGACGGTATCTTACTCTCTAACTCTAACCCAGGCTGGTCTAGAACTCACGATGTAGACCAGGGTGGCTTCAAACCAGCAAGAAGAGTCCTGTTGCCTCAGCTTCTCAAGTGATGGAATTTCAGGGAGGAGCTACCACATCCAGTCTGCCACCTTTGTGGCCCCTTCAGGGCGTGTTATGTGTGCGCCTGATCTCTGGGCACTGTCTTTATTCCCCTGCCTGGCAGGGGCAGCTGTGGGTTATGGATTTGTTTCCAAGGAAAGTAAGACTGACATCAGCTGCTGACTTGTCACCACCGGTGTCAGAACTGGAAAATTAGCTTTTGGAGGTACCTTTGGGATCACCTTAGTCAGAGCTTGGAAACTGGTGGCCTGGGGGAGCATCTGCTGAGGGTGGCGGCTAGCTAGCTATATTCAAGCACCGAGGCATGTAATATCTGTAAGACTTTTAAGACATTGCAATGAAACTGGGTAGGCCTTTTACTGTCTCCATGACAAAACTGCCCTTTCTTTGAGCAGGGCAGAGTGCCTCACGCCTTTGATTCCAGCATTCGGGAGGCAGCTGGCTCTCTGTGAGTTTGAGGCCAACCTGGCCTACAGAGTGAGTTCCAGGACAGCCAGGGTTACACACAGAAATCCTGTCTCAGGGAGCTGTGTGTTTTGCATGAACACAGTCCTGGTTTCAACCCCCAGCACTAGAACATTGTCATTTCTAAGATCATCCATTATTTTTTTTAAATTAATCTACATTTTTTTTACTTTGGGGGGAGGGGCACAAGTGCACACCACTGTGGTCAGAGGACATGTTGTGGGACTTGGCGCTCCCCTTTCACCATGTGGGTTCCAGGGATCAAACTCAGGTTGTCAGGCTTGGTGGCAAGTGCCTTTAACCACTGAGCCATGTCTCAGGCCCCCAAAGAGATCTTTCTGTTGGCCGAAACAATTCGTGTTATTATGGTGACATTGAAAATAATGGAACATACAGCTGAGCACAATGACGATGCGTGCCTGAACCACTCAGGAGACAAGACTCTGTGGGAGCTCCTTCGTGTTTTAAAGGAGCTGGGGGAGGGGTGCACACCTTTAAAACAGCAGTCTGGAGGCACAGGCGGGCAGGTCTCTGAGTTGGATTGAAAATGGCTCGCCTATTGAGTTTCAGGGCAGCAAGACAGCCAGGGAGAGAGCCAAAAAAACAAAACCAAACCAAACAAAACCCAAACAAACCTATAGGTAGACAGACAGACAGACAGTATTATTTTAAAACAGTGGGCCTTTTATGTCTAGTTTATATGTGCAGTGCAAGGGATCAAACCCGTGGCCTCTGGGACTTTACCAGTTGAGAGTCTTCCTCAGTCCTATACACTGTCTTGATTATTGAGATTTTGGTACCTCCTTGATTATTGTGGTTTTGTGCCCAAGACCCAACTTCATGTCAGTCTCGGCATTTCTCCTACAATGGTCACTGCAAAATCCTAGAATGTTTGCCATAATGGTTGCCATGTTACAGATTTTTTTTTTTAAAGATTTATATACACGGTCGCTATCCTCAGACACACCAGAAGAGGGCATCTGATCTCATTACAGACAGCTGTGAGCCACCATGTGGTTGCTGGGATTTGAACTCAGGACCTTTGGAAGAGCAGCCAGTGTTCCAGCCCCAAATTTTTATTCTTTTAAGAGTGTGTGTGTATGGGCTGGAGAGATGGCTCAGTGGTTAAGAGCACTGACTGCGGGTTGGGGATTTAGCTCAGTGGTAGAGCGCTTGCTTAGCAACCACAAGGCCCTGGGGTCGGTCCCCAGCTCTGAAAAAAAGAAAAAAAAAAAAAAAAAAGCACTGACTGCTCTTCCAGAGTCCTGAGTTCAATTCCCAGCAACCACATGGTGGCTCACAACCATCTGTAATGGGATCTGATGCCCTCTTCTGGTGTCTGAAGACAGCGACAGTGTACTTATATATAATAAATAGGTAATTTAAAAAAAAAAAGTGTGTGTGTGTGTGTGTCTGCGGTTTTGCACTCATGCCTACAGAGGCCAGAAGAGGTCATCAGATCCCCTGCAGCTGAAGTTAAAGAAGGGTGAGCTGGTTTATGTGGCTGCTGGGACCCAAATCTGATCCTGAGGAAGAGCAGCAAGCTCTTACCCACTAAGCCATTTCTCCAGCCCCTCAGTCCTGAGCTAAGACACAAAGTTTTCTTACTTTAGATCCCGGAGCTATTTTTGGAGGAGGATGCTGGAGAATGAACCTGGGGTCTTCTGTGCACTAGCTAAACACTTCACCACTGAACTATATCCCCAATATTCCCCTCCCCTCCCCTTTCTTCCCATCCCCTCCTCTTCCTTCCTTTTTCCTCTCCGCTTTTCTCGTTAGTTTTTCTTCATTTGTTGTTTTTAGACGGGGAGGGGAGTCTCACTACGTAGACTTGACTAGTCTGAAACGTGCTCTGTAGACCCAGCTGCCCTTGAACTTAAGAGGTCTTCCTGCCTCTGTCCCTTGAGTGCCAGGATTAAAGTTCTGCGCCATAATGCCTGGCCCCAGACCCATTCTCTGTGCTTGCTTTGGCTACAGGTGTTGTTAAATAGCTCAAAACACCAGCTTTTTTTTTTTTTTTTTTTTGTTCTTTTTTTTCCGGACCGAACCCAGGGCCTTGCGCTTCCTAGGTAAGCGCTCTACCACTGAGCTAAATCCCCAGCCCCAAAACACCAGCTTTTAAAAGAAAGCTTTCTAGCCTCTTTCAGATTCTGGCCACCTGGGTCCTTGTCCTGCCTGGTCCCCTCCCTTAGCTGACTGTCACAGATGCTCCATGCCTCTGTCCCCACTCATGTCCCCTACCGTGCTGCTCTGGTGGGTGTTTGGCGATTTTACAAATGGAAGACTCTTAAATCCCAGAGAGGAAAAGGCGGCAATGCACACAGTGGATTTGTGACAAAGCTGGGCACTGAGCCAAGTTTCCCATGGCCCCTCAGTGACACAGACAATTGCCAGTGCCCTCGAATATGATGGGAGCTCAAAAGGGGACTTTCCCAGTGCAGACCAAGCTCACTCGCTTTTTCCTGAACATATCCAACTGCAGTACCATGGTGGGGACATCCTCCCCCACCTGCCATGCCATCCCTGACACCTCTGCCCTCCAGATGGGCGTGGTACAGGGCTACAGAATCTCACAGTAAGTTTAGGGTGGATCTAACTTCTGCCCCAGCTCTTGACAGGCGACCAGAGGAGTCTACCTCCAGCTCCCCTCCTGCGTGGTCCCCATTCCTTGGAACCAGCAACTGCCTGAGAGCTGCCCCCAAATAAACCTGTCTTTTTACTCTCAATTTCAATTAAATTGGCTTATCCCGTCAGTGGAGAAAACCTATTACCTGTCTCAAAACAAAAACAAACCAACAAAAAGGCCATGTGGAAGGAAGCATTTCCTATCTTGTATAAAGAATTTCAGGAGAATAAAATAGTGAGGACAAGTTCATTTTTAGGGAAGAATTATCTAGGGAGTACGACGTGAATGAGAAAAATCACCATTTGGCAACGCCTAATAACATAATGACTCATCAGTGGTCGTTGAAACCAATAGGTGGGAGGCTGATGGAGACTTTTTTTTTTTTTTTTTAAGATTTATTTATTTATTCTCTGTATGTGAGTACACTGTGGCTGTCTTCAGACATACCAGAAGAGGGCATCAGATCTCATTACAGATGGTTGTGAGCCACCATGTGGTTGCTGGGATTTGAACTCAGGACCTCTGGAAGAGCAGTCAGTGCTCTTAACCTCTGAGCCATCTCTCCAGCCCCTGATGGAGACTTTTTAAGAGATCAATAGGACCTCTGATTAGTCAGCTAAGACATTACGCACTTCCAGATCTGCTGTAATATCAACTCCACAGTGGTGGGGAGTTGGTCGAGATGGCGCAGTGCTCTTAGCTTGCGGGAGGCCCTGGCTTCCATCCCTCCTACTGAATCAAGTGGGCATGGTGCTGTTCACCCACAATCCCAGCACTCAGCAGGCAGAGGCGGGAGGATCAGGAAAACATTTGGCAAGATGTTAATAATTATTGAAGGTGAGAAAGGTCCCTGTCAAATGCTTGTTTTCTTTAATGATAAGGATGTTGATGGTTTCTCTCCCAGCACTGGGTACAGAGCTAAGGGCCTCACGCACTCTAGATGCATTAGTTACCTCTCATTCCCAGGGCTGAAGACCTAACAAAAAGCACCTTAAGGGCGAGCATCTGTTGACTCATGGCTTGTGAGATACTAAAGGGTACTTCTGGAAGAGCTCTGGCCCGTTAGCTGGTTGCACAGAGTCTGCAGTCAGGAAGTGGTGGAGGGAGGAGGGACTGTAGGGAGATGGGGGTAGAGGTCAGGGGAAGTGGTGTGGGGAGGTGGGGTTTTCGGGGGATGGGTAGGGGACGGGTAGCATAGCAAGTGGCATAGGGGGTGGTGTAGGTGGGGGTGAAGGGATGGCCGATGGGGTGTGGTGGGGAGGGGATGATGCTGGTAGCATTTTAGCTTCTCTTTTCCTTGGTATCACTACATCAGACAGGGTCTTCCTCCTAAGTGAAAGGTCTCTGGAAATGCATGCCTAAACACACCCACAGGTTTGTCTCCTAGGAGATGCTAAAGCCAGTTAAATTGACAGTGAAGACTTCTGTGACAGTGGACATGCACAGAGCCACTGACCTGGAGCCCTAGCCAGGTTTTAGTTTTAGACAGGGTTCTGTTGAGATGCTAAGGGCTGACCCCTGAACTCAGTCTGTACTTAGGCTGGCCTTGAGTTTGCAACCCTCCTGTCTCAACACCTGAGGTTGCTGGGATTACAGGAAAAAAAGGTGTTTTTTTTTTGTTTTTGTTTTTTTTTTTTTTTTTTTTTTTTGGTTCTTTTTTTCGGAGCTGGGGACCGAACCCAGGGCCTTGCGCTTCCTAGGCAAGCGCTCTACCACCAAGCTAAATCCCCAACCCCTTTTGTTTGTTTTTAAGATTTATTTATTATATATAAGTACACTGTCTTCAAACACACCAGAAGAGAGGGTGTCAGATCTCATTACAGATGGTTGTGAGCCACCATGTGGTTGCTGGGATTTGAACTCAGGACCTCTGGAAGAGCAGTCAGTGCTCTTTTTTTTTTTTTTTTTTTTTTTAAGATTTATTCATTTATTAAATACAAGTACACTGTAGCTGTCTTCAGATACGCCAGAAGAGGGCATCGGATCTCTTTACAGATGGTTGTGAGCCACCATGTGGTTGCTGGGAATTGAACTCAGGACCTCTGGAAGAGTAGTCGGGTGCTCTTAACCGCTGAGACATCTCTCCAGCCCCAGTCAGTGCTCTTAACCACTGAGCCATCTCTCCAGCCCGAAAAAAAGGTTTTAAAACCAGAAAGTCGGGCTGGAGAGATGGCTCAGCGGTTAAGAGCACTGACTGTTCTTCCAGAGGTCCTGAGTTCAATTCCCAACAACCATATGGTGGGTCACAACCATCTGTAATGGGATCTGATGCCCTCTTCTGGTATGTCTGAAGACAGCTACCGTGTACTTAAATATAATAAATAAATCTTAAAAAAACAAAAAACAAAAAGAAAAAAAAAACCCAAAAAACTAGAAAGTCAAAAGTCAGTAAGAAACTGGAATAAGGGCTGAGAAAGGGCTCCATGGTTAAGAGTACAGGCTGCTCCTACGGGGGGAGGGGCGCGAACTGTCTGTCACTCCAGTTCCAGGAGGATTGCCACCTCTGGGCTCCTCAGGCACCTGCACTTGTGTACACATACCCACACACACATAACAAAAAATGAGAAGGGATTTTAAGAATAAAAAAGGAAATTAGAAGCCAGGCAGTGGAGGTGCACACCTTTGATCCCAGCAGAGGCAGGCGGATCTCTGTGAGTTGGAGGCCAGCCTGGTCTACACAGTGAGTTCTAGGACACTAAGGGCTACACAGAGAGACCCTGTCTTAAAAATAAATAAATAAAATAAAGGAAGGTTACAAAAACAAAAGAAAACAAAACCAACACAGACGGATCAAGAAAGAGAAGTTCTGCATTTCTGCAATTGAAGCAAGAGGGCAGGAAGAGTCCCCCTGACCACAAGGCTGAGAAACCCGCAAAGCAGCAAGCTTCTTTGTGGGTTTCTGTTTTGTGTGTATTTTGGGGCTTGGGGAGGGGTGCGTGCGGACAGATCATTGCTGTGCCGCCATAGACGGCTTTGAACTCCAGATCCTCCTGCTGCCATCTCCCAAGTACAAACATTCACCACGATGCCTGGCTCCAGCACAGTCTTTCCTTTCTTCTTCTAAAAATAACTACATTTATTTATTATTTATGTGTGTTCATAGGTGTGTGTGCAGAATGAGTGTGTGTGTGTGTGTGTGTAGGAGAGTGGGTGTGTGTCTGTGTAGGTGAGTGGGTGTGTGTGAGTGGGTGTGTCTGTGTGTGTGCATGTGAGTGTGTGAGTGTGTGTGTGTAGGTGAGTGTGTGAGTGTGTGTGCATGTGTGTGTAGGTGAGTGTGTGTAGGTGAGTGTGTGTGTGTGAGTGTGTGTATAGGTGAGTGGGTATGTGTGCATGTGTGAGTGTGTGTGTAGGTGAGTGTGTGAGTGTGTGTGTAGGTGAGTGGGTGTGTTTACGGGTGTGTACGTGGTGGTTCACAACTGTCGGTAACTCATTTCAGAGTACTCGACACCCTTTTCTCACCTTGCACACCTGGCAAGAGCACAACATACATGCATGTGGCAAACACTCATATACACCAAAATAAAAAAGTAAATCTTTAGAGAACGAGTACACAGTTCACGTGTCTAAATAAGGCAGACTTTTTTCTTCTCCTTGTAACCCATGGAAGCTCAAAAGGCACAGACAGGAGGCAAAAGCCGGAACTGAGTGGGGTGGAGTGTGCAGGGCTGACGTATTAGCCAGGGTATCTCGCAGTAGACAGCAGCTCAGAGTCCGAAGTCTTCCTCCAAGTCCCAAGCTGCCAGCGCAGCTCCAGAATGGCCTGCTTGCTCTTCCTCCTCCATATCGCTGACACCCCCCCGCCCCCCCCCCCCCGCCCGGCTCTGCCAACCCACTTCTCTGCCAGCGGCTTTCCCTGAGTGGGCCTGGGAGGAATCCCTGCAGAACACAGCAGGCTTGTGCTTCCCTCTGCCCCATCCCTCGGTAATCGGCACAATATGCTCGGAACCAAGGCTGGAGGAGGAGAAACCATGAATATTTACATGTAAATATTTTTGCCAGGTTGCACAGAAATAAAGATTGGAAGGAAGTCAGCAGGAAGCTAACAGGAAGAAATCAACGGACGCATGGGATCAGATAAAGTCGGGCCCAGTTTGGGGCTGTGCCATTCTGTCCTGTGTGACCCTAGCAAGAAACCCTCCCTGGAGAACTTTGTCCAGACCCGGGATCCCCATTGCATGAATTACTTAGCATTAAGCACTCTGTTCAGTAGAGTTTACAGGACAATGTGTTCACAGCAATGTGGCTCACATTTGTATTCTCAGCACTTGGGAGACTGAGGCAGGAGGACTCCTAGAAGCTGAGGGCCAGCTTGGGTTACCTTGCCAGTTCCAGACTTGTTTGGGTCATACAGACTCTGCCTCAACGAACTAAGACAAAACCAACTGTTCCAGTGTGGTGGCAAACACTTTCACCGAAACTAGCACTAGGGAAATAGGAGCTGGAGGATCTTTGTGAGTTTGCTGGAGCCAGCCTGGTCTGAAGAGTGAGTTCCAGGCCAGCCAGGGCTACTTGGTGAGACCCTAGCAACCAAACCAGAACCAAGTAAACAAACAAGAAAATGCAGGCTGGAGGAGAACAGATAACAAAGAAAACTCAATCTTGATGAATTTCTTGGTTCCTATCAATATCCTCTCTAAACCTGTTTTTCTGGAAATATCGACTCTCTAAATAATAATAATAATAATAATAATAATAATAATAATAATAATAATGATATTTATTTTGTATTGACACAAATACAGGACAGTATACATTGAGCAAACCATAGGCATGTGACCTCTTTGTTTATCTATGTACGATCTCTTAAGCATGTAAACACAAAAATACTGCCCTTATGTCAGTAAAAGGATGAGGACTTTTACATGACGGTTCTACATGACGGTTCATGGCTTTAATCCCAACACTCAGAAGGAAGAGGCATGCAAATCTGAATTCAAGGCTAGCCTGGTCTACAAAGTGAGAAATTCTGTCTCAAAACAAAATGTGAAAGTCCTCATATTTTTTCTTTTTTTTTTTTTTTTTTGGTTCTTTTTTTCGGAGCTGGGGACTGAACCCAGGGCCTTGCGCTTCCTAGGTAAGCGCTCTACCACTGAGCTAAATCCCCAGCCCCATCTTTTTTCTTCTTTAGGACATTTTTTTCTCTGAGCGCTATGGAGACCGAGATGACCGAGCTGAACTCAGAGCTCTGCCTGCCTCTGCCTCGCCAAGTACTGAGATTAAAGGCTTGTGCCACTATGCCCAGCTTAAATTGGGTTTTTGTAAGGTTAATTTTAAAAAGATTTATGAATTAGAATTACATTTTAAATTTTTTTAAACTTACTTTCACTGTGCCAGGGCCTCAAATTGAGAGAGAGAGAGAGAGAGAGAGAGAGAGAGAGAGAGAGAGACCAGAGACCGGGCAGGATTTATTGGTATGTTCATGCTGAACCCCCGGAAAACAGAAAGAGAAGGGCATATTACATTTCCCTCCAATCCCTGGAACACTTCAGTTAAGTAAGAAAGCATCCAGTGTCAATTGCTGAGGTTGCCCCCCCCGCCCCCCAGTCCTCCCGGTAGAGAAACTGCTGGACCCGGAGCCACACACAGGGCAAGAAAGAACACCTACTCTATCGCTCTAGCTCGTTTGTTTTAGGTTTTTGATGTTTGGTTTGTTCCGGGTTTTTTGTGTGTTTGTTCGTTTGTCTTGTTTTTAAATTCTTTGACACAGGGTCTCACTTTGTAGTTAAAAAGCCTGGAACTTGGGGCTGGGGATTTAGCTCAGTGGTAGAGCGCTTACCCAGGAAGCGCAAGGCCCTGGGTTCGGTCCCCAGCTCCGAAAAAAAGAACCAAAAAAAAAAAAAAAAAAAAAAAGCCTGGAACTCACTATGCAGCCAGGGCTGGGCTCCAACTCCCGGTGACTTTCCAGCCCCAGGAATGACAGGTATGAGCCACCATGACTTGGCTCCCTAATCTCGTTGAAACTGAAGCTCATAAGCCTCTCTGCTTGGCTGAGCTCTGAGAAGGGCATATCCTGCTGTGCGTGGTGGGAGGGTGCCGCCAAGTGACAAGCCTGGGCAGTGGCTGGAATGTTAAAGGGTGGATGACACACCAAGAGCCCCGACTAACTAGTCTCAGACTGGGTCCTAGGGCTGCCCAGTTTTGTCCTCCCCGACCCCGCGTTCAGACACGTCGTATGACTGGTGCCTAAATCTGAGATAACCCTAGAGCCAACATTGAGTACCCAAACCCACCAAGCCACGTGGTACCCAGCAAACCAGCCCGGTGGCCGCGAGGCTTCCGCGTGGCTCCTGCTCCCTTCACCCCGCGCGCTACCCAGGCTCTAGCCCCGCCTCCGAGAGGCAGTCCCAGCGCGAAGCCCCGCCCACACACGTGCGTGCGCGTGCTCCCTGGGCCTCCTGGGACTGTCGGGCGGCACGTAAGGCCCATCCCTGGGAAGCTCGAGTTTGGTCCCTGTCGGAGTGAGGAGGGTAGTGAGGGTCGGGACAGATCCGAACTTGAGCTGGGCGATCCTGGGAAAGGCTGTCGCGTGTCGTGGACGACGTCAGATCAGACGCTTGGAGGGTTTCCAGTTTCCAGTTTCGGGCCCAGAGGACCCTGCACGGTCATTGGCTCCCACGCACGCGCGGAGCTCAGCTCTGCGTCGCCCCCGTGTGGACAGAGGAAGCAGTGCTTGCTTGGCACTGGAGGACTCCTCAGGGCTGCACACGACCCAGGCACGCGCGGCCACCTAGGCGATCTGCTCTCTAGACACCGCCCACTTCCGTCGATGGACCGGAGCACAGGCTGATGTTGTCATGGCGACGGCTGAACAGATGCAGTGCTTTCCAAGGCTACTGTGAATCTTACTCTGGACAGAGAGAGGACTGGAGTATAGTTACCCAGCCTTCTTGCATCGTTCTCGGTCTGTAATCTAAATGGATGAGGATTGATCTCTCCCCAAAGCAGCAAGGCCTTGAACAACAAACGAGCCTTTCCCAAAAGCCTACTTGCCGAGTGAAGGCAAACATCAATGATAATAGAAGTATTCTTATTCCCATTTCCTGAACATGAGCAATATTTGGACCAGCGAGATAGGCCAGTGAATAAAGCGTTTGCTGTACAAACCTTAGGGCCTGAATTTGATCCCCAGAGGCCATGCAGATGTAGAAGGAGAAAAACAGACTCCACAAAATCGTCTTCTGACCCCCATTTTCACACAGATGCATTTCCCATCCCGATAAAAATAAAGGGAACAGAAAATTAAGTAGGTAAAATTCAATGAGAGCTGATTAAGCCGGGACCACAATCAAGGATCTAAGAGATAAGGAACTTTAGATCCAAAGTCGTACTGGGGATGTAGCTCTGAGGTAGACCGCATACCTTGGAACGGAAAAGTCAAATACAATGGTTGGCTAAAGTTTTTTGTTTGTTTGTTTGATTGTTGTTGTTATTTTGAGACAGATTCCTATTTAGCCCAGGTTGGCCTTGCAGGCAGCGCTGACCTTCAACTCCTGATTCTTCTGTTTCTATCCCTCCACCCAAGTGTTCTGCACGGTGTGTGCCACCTTGCCCAGTTTGATTCAGTGCAAGTGGTCAAGCCCAGGGCTTCATGCACGCTGGATAACACTCTGCCAACTGAGCCGCAGTCCCAGGTTATATCCAGTTCTTTCTTTAAGTAAACAATGACATCATCCTGCTTCCCCCTACCCAGGGCACTTCCTCGAATTTCCACGGGTGGAGTTTTCCAGAACTTCCCCACTTGCAGGATCAGATTGTTCTTAGCAGATACATAGTTCTTTCTATTGGTGGTGGTTTGAATGAAAATGGCACCCATGGCCTTGTTGGCTTTTAATCCCAATGCCTGTGTGCTGAGGGAGTGAATGCTGAAGGATGTATAGATAGTTTAGGAAGAACATTCTAAGCAAGAGAATTGTACACATAAAGGTGCAGGAACCAAGCACGATGGTGTATGTCAGTAATCCCAGCTCCTGCATGGCAGAGTCATGAGGCTCTTGGGATTGTGGCTAGCCTGGGCTACGAAAGGAGTTAAAAGGCAGCTTTAACAACGTGAGATCCTGTCTCAAAAAAAAAAAAAAGTCCAAATTTGACAACTTTAATACCCAGCATATCATCTCTTTGAGCTTGAGGCCGGCCAGCTTGGTCTACAAAGTGACAGCCAAAGCTACACAGAGAAACTCTGCCTCAAAAACATCAAATAGGAGGCTGGAGAGATGGCTCAGTGGTTAGAGCACCGACTGCTCTTCCAGAGGTCCTGAGTTCAAATCCCACCAACCCCATGGCGGCTCACAACCATCTGTAAAGAGATCCAATGCCCTCTTCTGGTGTATCTGAAGACAGCTACAGTGTACTTATATATAATAAATAAATAAATCTTAAAAAAAAAAGAAAGCACATTGTATTCCTTATTAGGCAGCCTTTACCTAACATTCTATGAGGGACGGACACATTCTATTCTTTTTTTTTTTTCTTTTTTTTCGGAGCTGGGGACCGAACCCAGGGCCTTGCGCTTCCTAGGCAAGCGCTCTACCACTGAGCTAAATCGCCAACCCCGACACATTCTATTCTTGATTCTGACTTTATCACATCTTTCTCTCAAATCAGCTAAAACCATCTCCCAAAAACTTGCCTTCTAAAATTATCAAATCAGGAATTCTATAAAGTCATCTAAACAGCATTAATTCAGGAACGTTCATCTTCATGTTGATCTGCAGGAAGATTGCTCAACAGGGTGGGCTGATGCCCAGGAACCATTAGTCTATGTAACAGTGACAGGGAAAGCACATCAGCAGTGAGACGCAATCCTGGGATGAAGACTCTTAGGACCTTGCCTCTCACGCTTACTCATCATGGACAAACCATGCCATCTCCGGAAAACTTACTCATTTGCCTCCAGCTACTCCTAGAAGGCTCCTGACAGTGTTCTTATTTAAACCACCAGAAATACCAATAAAAAGAAATATGTATCTATTGAGAAGAATCTGATCCTCAAATGGCAATTCCAGGCCATCCTAGCTGTTTGTTTCCCAGGTAAAGAGTTTGCTGCTGCTCACAATTCTTTTTAAGCCCCAGATCTCCTGGCCTCTCTGATTTTAGCCTTCCCTGCTGGCTGCATGTTGATGACTCTCTGATTTCTTTAGATTAAATAATAGTGCCTTGCCACGACCTGTGAGGACCTTGTGACAGGCTTACTGTGTCCTTATCAGATTGGAGAATCCTGAGAGTGACAAAGGCCCTGGTAACATTCAGGATGGAAGAAGTGACGTTTGAGCGGAAACCTGTGGAGCAAACAATAACTGGATGGGGCATGCTTATTCTCTTTTCTTTTTCTTTCTATGCATGTGGTTACACGTGTATATGTTTGCACATGCGTGTGGATTCACATGTGTACATGTTTGTGTTGTAAGACCCCATAGTGGCCTTACCTTAGGAGCGCAACCCACAGAGCACAGATTGACAAAGTGACTGCTGCAATAACACGAGGGTATAAGGTTTTTAATCCATGTATACGTGGGGTTGCTTATCCATGCAGGGAGAGGCAATCCCAAACCCAAAAAGCACACAACTTCTATTCGTTACAGAGGGCAGACTTCAGCAACAGGGTTAGCTGGCCTATTCTCATTGGTGGTACACAGGACAAAGGATCTGGTCAGGTATTGGCTGGCCTGTTCAAGGGGCTGTTCTTGGCTCAATTAGTCACTTTCCTCATCCAGCCCTACACCTGGCCTTGGTGAATCACTGGGAAAGGGCTAAGTTGGCAGGTCCCTTAGAGGGGGGGAGGAACTGGGTGGTCGGGCAGGGTCAGGATGACATCTGAATAAGGCTTAGGTCCGTGAGTCAGGAAGTCACAGTATTCTTTGTATGTATGCACATGTATGTGCAGAAGCCAGAGGCTGATGTAGGTGTCACAGTGCTCTGCACTTACGTCTTTTGTTTTGTCTTGTTTTGTTTGTTTTGTGTTGTTTGTTTTGTTTTGTTTTTGTGACATAGTCTCTGTGTAATCTTGGCCAACCTAGAACTCACTATGTACACCAGCCCGGTATCAATCTCAGTGAGATCTGCCTGCCTCAGCCTCCTGAATGTTGGGATTAAAGACATGCTCCTACACACACACACACATACACACAGACACACATACACTCACGCACACACACACTCACACACAGACATGCACACACAGACACATTCACACACTCACACAGTCACATACATATACTCACACACATACTCACACACAGATATACACACACTCACACACACTCACACATACACACATTCACACACAGACACACATACACCCACACACACACTCACACACAGACATGCACACACAGACACATTCACACACTCACACACACATAGAGAGAGACACACACTCACACACACTCACACATATACACACTCACACACATATTCACCCTCACACAGACACATACACAGATACACACACAGGCAAACACTCACACACACACACACACACACACACACACACACACACATCACCTGATCCAGCTCCACCTTGTTTTTGAGACAGGGTCTCTCTCTGAACCCAGAACTCGGCAGTTGAGCTAGAATGGTTGGGCAGGGATCCTCCTGTCTGCATCTCTGCTCAGTGCTGGGATCACAAGCATAAAATGCCACACCTGGCTTTTTAAAAATGGTTTATTCTATTTTAAATTATGAGTGTGTGCATGGGTAGTACACATACGTGCAGGTGTCCAAGGAAGCCAGAGACATCAGGTTCGTGGAGCTGACATTCCAGGTACGTTTGAATTGTGGTTGCTGGAAACTCAACCTGAATCTTTCCCAAAACCAGCATTTGCTCTTAACCACGGAGCCGTCTCTCCAGCACTGTGCCTGCCTTTAATGTGGGTCCTGGGGATTGAACTCAGGTCTCGCTTGCTTGCCCAAGTGCTTTGCAGACAGAGCCATGTACCTGGCAGGCCCCATGCACACAGTTGAAAACATTCACAAGTAGCAGTGTTTTCTATGGAGGCAGAAGGCACTTTGCTGCACTTCCCAGAGCCAGTCCTTCCCACTCTGCTAGCTGGCTGCCTTTTCTGTTTGTCTCCATGGTCTCTAAATAAAGATGCTTATTGCCACTTCTTGGTGTTTTGGTTTTGGGTACCATCCTTTGATTCTCTGCTACAAAAGACAGTTTTAACTCTGCTTATCACCTGCCCACTGCACACACAACCCCCATGTCCCATGCCAAAATATTTTTGATGTCTTCATTATCTGTTCATTACAAATGTAGGGCTGGAGAGATGGCTCAGTGGTTAGAGCACTGATGGCTCTTCCAGAGGTCCTGAGTTCAATTCCCAGCAGCCACATGGCTCACAACCATCTGTGGTGAGATCTGATGCCCTCTTCTGGTGTGTCTGGAGACAGCTACAATGTACTTATATAATAAATAAATAAATCTTTAAAAAAACCCAAAAAACAAATGTTATTATATTTCTTTTTTTGTATGTTTCTCTTTTTAATGATTCACAGTTGTTACTCGCTTATTTATTTATAAATGTGTCTATCTCTGGCTGTGCAGGTTCCCTGGGGTGGGTCTTTCTGGAAACCCAGATGTTTATTAAGGTTCAACACCTGTGGCAGAAGGCAATCGAAGCAAGATTGAGGGAAACTCAAACATCACTGCAGGCCTGGCCAAGCCCTCAGCCCTGCGACATTTTACAGAAGCACCCTGCTTTGCATCGCTGCTGGCCCACTCACCCTAAGTGGGTCCTCCCCTGCAAGGCTGACATCAGGGATAAGCAAGTTGTTTAAATCTGAGGCCAACTCCAAAGGTGTTGGGGACAGCTGACGGCCTTTGCTTCCCAAACCTCCTGCATCTGGGCAGCAAGTGCTTCCTTCAGAGGATCTGAAAGGTGCATCTCCATGACTACCACATCCCATATTGTGTCAGTTTCACCTTGAGGACACTGACATGGAGTCCTCTGTTCCTATGCAGTCTGGAGGACCTGTCCTTTCTGTATAATGACAGAGCAGCTATCATTCTAAGTAAGGTTCAGATTACTTAGGTCCTGATTATATATAGCCTGTATATTGTCTACAGACGATCTGAGGAACCTTAAAAACAAAAAACAAAAAACAAGAAACAAGAAACAACCCCCCCCCCCCACACACACACAAATTACAACTGGGTCATGTGGCACAGGCCTTTAATCCCAGCACTCAGGAGGCAGACCAGGCAGAACTTTGAGTTTGAGAGGCTAGCCTGGTCTACAGAGTGAGTTCCAAGACTACAAAGCCTACACAAAAAAACCCTGTCTTGAAAAACAAACAAACAAACAAACAAACAAACAAACAAATGACAAAAGCAACTGGAGACTTGCAGGTTTCAGAAATTAGAAGTATTTACTGGGGGCTGGGGATTTAGCTCAGTGGTAGAGCGCTTACCTAGGAAGCGCAAGGCCCTGGGTTCGGTCCCCAGCTCCGAAAAAAAGAACCAAAAAAAAAAAAAAAAAGTATTTACTGTTCTTGAAGACTTGGGTTCCCAGCACCTGTATCAAGTTCCTAACAGTAACTCCAGACTCAGGGGATCCGGTGCGGTCTTCTGGCTTCTTCAGACTCTTCGTCTTATGTCACACACCCTCTCTGAACCCCACATACACATAATTAAAGACAAGACAAATTCTTCTTTTCAAAGTTTTATTATTATTATTATCATTATTATTTAAATATAATCAATTTCTTTATTTCATGTACGTGAGTACAGTCGCTGTCTTCAGACACACCAGAAGAGGGCATCAGATCCCATCACAGACGGTTGTGAGCCACCATGTGGTTGCTGGGGTTTGAACTCAGGACCTCTGGAAGAGTAGTCAGTGCTCTTAACCACTGAGCCATCTCTCCAGGCCTGTTTTATTATGCATATGCATGTGTGTGCTTGTTTGTGTGTCTGCCCTGTGAGTGTGCAGAGTCCTGTGGAGGCCAGAGGAGTTGTACGTAGCAGGCCCGAGCATGGCAGATGCGGCTCTGGGACCCTCTGCCTTGCTAAAAAACAAAACAAAACGAAACAAAACAAAACAAAACAAACCCTTGGGTTACATTCCTTTTAAAACTAACCACAAAGGTCTAGTCCCTTATTTGGCCACTTCCTCCTCCAAAGTCTGACCATCAAAGTTCAGATATCGAGGTATTGAAGTCCAGCTATCAAAATCCCCTATTTGGATACCTCACTTAAAGTGCCCAATAAAAACAACCAACTTAGGGGTTGGGGATTTAGCTCAGTGGTAGAGCGCTTGCCTAGCAAGCGCAAGGCCCTGGGTTCGGTCCCCAGCTCCAAAAAAAAAAAAAAAAAAAGAAAAGAAAAAAAAAAAACCAAAAAAAAAAAACCCAACCAACTCCTTATAACCCAGTGTCACCTTTTTCCTTTATAAACTGTCATTTGCCTGGGGGCCATGTCTGGTTCTTTCCTTTCCAGAGGCCGTCCTTAGACCCTCAGGGCACAGATCTCTTCCTCTCCCTTGTTCCCTTCCCCTTCTCCCTTGTCCCCTGTCTCCTGTCTGCATCCCTTATTTCCTGCTGTTTGTCCCTTTGGGTCACTTCTGTCTTGGAGCACTTTGTGCCAATTTTAAGGTCCCTTCAGTGTCCCCTGGAGTTGGAGTTACAGGTGGTCCAGAGCAGATGGGGTTGTAAGTTTAAGGCAAGCCTAGGCTGCGCTGCAAGACCTGAGGAGACATTTAAAAAAAAAATAAGCCGGGGCTGGGGATTTAGCTCAGTGGTAGAGCGCTTACCTAGGAAGCGCAAGACCCTGGGTTCGGTCCCCAGCTCCGAAAAAAAAGAACCAAAAAAAAAAAAAAAAAATAAGCCAATTAGAGGTCCTGGTTCAATTCCTAGCACCACTAATAGGTCACTTCACTGACGCTGACACACTAAAATCAGTGCAAGCCAAATCAAGGGTATAAAGGCAGGGCTCTCAAGATGCAGCTCTTAGGCAGGTTCACGGATCTTATGGTCAATGGAATCCTGAGCCCTGGCTAAGGCAAAGAGGTTTCATAGGTTTTAGGTGCCTCGTGGCGGTGGTGACCTGTAAACTGGGAGCTGGGATTGTGCCTGAATGATAAAAGCCTCAATCCCCGGGCAGGCACTCTTAGGTGGGTTGCTAGAAACATGGAAACAAGGAATGGTGACAGGCCAGCCCAGAGTTTTCTCCTTGTGGCAGGACAGCGGGAAGAAGAGTAGCTGGGCAGGAGTTTCTTAGCTTGTGTAGGGGTGACCAGAGGTTTTAATTCATTCATTCATTCATTCATTCATTCATTCATTGTGTTTTTTTTGTCTGTTTGGTTTTGGTTTTTTTGAGACAAGGTTTCTTTGTGTATTCCTGGCTGTCCTGGAACTTGCTCTGTAGACCAGGCTGGCCTTGAGCTCAGAGATCCCCTGCCTCTGCCTCCTTGGTGCTGGAATTAAAGGCATGGGCCACCACTGCCTAGCCCATCTTGGGCTTGAAAGCTATCTTATAAACAGACTAGGTTTATTCCTGCTTATGAGTGAATCTCTGTTGTCAAGGATTGGGCTATGCCCCAGCTGCATAACCTAAATTATACATGGTTCTCCTGTGTTGCCTGTTCCAGGAAATGGTAACCATCCCTTTTTCCCCAAAGGTTGCTATGAACACCTTACTATCACAACCTTGTCACGACCACCTTGTCACTTTCTTGTCATGACCACCTTGCAACATATTTGCCTGCCAAGTCTCCCTTGGGAAATCTCCTCCTTCTGAGCTATAAAAGCCCTAATCTTACTCATGTCTAAAGCTGCTCTCCTGAACCCTGCCTTAGGGAGACAAAGGGCATGTACAGGAATTAAAAAGCTTGCTTTAAGGGCTAGAGAGATGGCTCAATGGCTGACTGCTCTCCCAGAGGTCCTGAGTTCAACTCCCAGCAACCACATGGTGCCTCACAACCATCTGTAATGGGATCTGATGCCCTCTTCTGGTGTGTCTGAAAAGAGCTACAGTAATTTTTTTAAAGGTAGCATTATTTAATTCGAGCATGGTTTGAGCTGGTGGGCTTTTTCATCCCATCAGTGGGATTTACAGTGTCCTTAGGATGGAACTGTAGTCATTCATTGAACTAAGGGCTATCACTCTTCAACGTGGATGTGTGTGCTCCTAAGTTTGTTTGGAAGGACTGGGATTGAACTCAGGGCCTTGGATATACTAGGCAAGTACACTGCCACTGAGCTACATCTTCCATTAAAATGAGTTTTTCATTTTAAAATTTACTTTAATTAATAATTTATTATTTTTATTACATTTATTACATTATTTATTACTATTTATTACATTATTATTTTTATTTATTTTATAACATTTTCCCTCCGCAGTGGTGGAGCTGTGGGAGTGTGTCGGCTTGTTGTCTATTGCTGATGGTGTTTGACTGTTTCTTTAATCAAAAAACCCTGCCTGTTTTACAAATGCAGCATCCTCTCTTATCTCTGGAGCTGGTAACAGCCTGTTCTGTGCCTGGTCAGGTTTGTTCGGAAATGTTTGCTGACCTCCCCAACCCCCAACCCCGGACAGTGAAGCCATGACTGCCAGTGTCCTGGGAGCTAAGCTAGGATACAAGGCTGGAGTGTTAGCCTTCAGTGAACTTGTTCATGTTATCACCACCAGATTTGGGGGAACCCTCCAACCTTCAGTTATTCCTGGACCCAGTTATTCCATCCCAGAGGATAAGACTCCAGTCTTCTCTTGGGGCCCAGAAATGATCCAAAGACCCAATGAGCCTCAGACTTCTTGTTTTATTTTATAATTTTTTTTTCTGTTTTGAGACAGGGTCTCACAATGGCTAGCCTGGAACTCAGTATGCAGACCAGGCTGGATTTGAAGTCACAGAGATCTGACGGCCTCTGCCTCCAGAGTTCTGAGATCAAAGATGTGTGCCAGCATGCCTAGCCTTTTTGAGGCCAGAGGCTCGGATCTCCTTGGAGACAGGGTTGTAGCCAGTTGTGAGCTACCCAGCGTGGGAGCTAGGGACAGAACGTGGGTCCTCCGCAAACCAGTAGGTGTTCTTAGCCACTAAACCATCTCTCCAGCTGTAACTGGCACAGCTTAAAGAAAGCATTGGAGAAACCAGAATTGTTAAGCACTCAGCCTGCCTTCTCGGAAGGAGGGAAGGAAGGAAGGAAGGAAGGAGGCTCGTCACCTGGAATGCTATACCAAATGTGGCCAAACAGCCTGGTGGTCCCTTGCTGTTTGGTTAGGGGACAGCTCCTGCCTGCATTTCCCCACCAAATCCTGATGATTGTTTAGGCCCTAATCCTGGGGTTTGTCTCTCAGAGAATTGAACTCAACCTTATGGAGGAAGCCCTAAGGGCTTTGCCTCCTCCATCAGTAGAATCCATTCTTCCATTTATAACAGGTCCTTCCTCTCTAGCCTTAGTCCCGAGTACTGTTTTCCAGTCAATAGGATTCATTCTTAGGCTAAGAGGCTCCGGCACTTGGCTCTAGTGGGGTATTTTGTAAGGGAATGTTGACGACGTGGTAAGAAAATTAAATCATGGGTCAGACTCTCTGAAAGGTTTGATCCAGTCCGACCAAGTTTCCCTTTTCATCTCTTCAAGGTCCCTTCCTCCCACCTCCCACCTCCCACTCCCCACTCCCCTCAACCCCACCCCCCACAGCTGTGATACCTGCAGGGACAACATCCCCCCTCCCCCAACATTCAGTCCTTTATTTAACTTTTCTTTTCTTTCCTTTTCTTTTCTTTTGTAAAGATTTATTTATTTTATATATGTAAACACGCTGTCATTGTCTTCAGACGCACCAGAAGAGGGCATCGGATCCCATTACAGATGGTTGTGAGCCACCATGTGGTTGCTGGGAATTGAACTCAGGACCTCTGGAAGAGCAGTCGGGTGCTCTTAACCACTGAGCCATCTCTCCAGCCCTATTTAACTTTTCTAAAGTTAGCATACAAACCATGTGAGAGGAAACTAGGGCCTGTGGTCACTACTGCAGGGGTGGCCAAGGATGTTTGACAGGGACTAGGTGGGACTAGCCACGAAGTTTAGGGCTGGTGGAGAGACCGAGATAATATGTATTCTTTTCCAGGCAGGAGATAGTAAGGCCCAACAATGGTGCTAAGAAGGCGATTTGTGAAGGAACAAACTGTGTGTGTGTGTGTGTGTGTGTGTGTGTGTGTGTGTGTGTGTGTCTTTTGTCCGAGGATTCAGGGAAGCAGGGAGAAGACTGGTAGTGTGATCCCCTCTCAGAGCTAAAGGCCAGTAGAGTGAAAGAGAAGCCAGGTTGGGTCTGATAGTGTGGCCAGTCCCAGAGCTCAGGCTAAGGCCGTAGACTAGGACTACATGCAACAAAACCTCACACATATGAGGCAAATGCTTCACCTGCTCAGCCATCCCCCAGCCCCGGTGTCCTAGTTAGGGTTTTACTGTTGTGAACAGACGCCATGACCAAGGCAACTCTTATAAGGACAACATTTAATTGGGGCTGGCTTACAGGGTCAGAGGTTCAGTCTATTATCATCAAGGCAGGAACATGGCAGCATCCAGGCAGGCCTGGTGCAGGAGGAGCTGAGAGCTCTACACCTTCATCTGAAGGCTGCTAGCAGAAAACTGGCTTCCAGACAGTTAGGATGCCTGGCCACACCAACAAGGCCACACCTCCTAATAGTGTCACACCCTGGGCCAAGTATATGCAAACCATGACTCCTAGCAATGAATTTATATAATTTCCACATACGCATTAGATTTTATTCTAATTTTCCTCCTTCCTTCTTACCCTCCTGCTTATTTGGAGTCACTGTTACCCTCTGAAGGTGATTCTGAGCCTTTTGGGACATTTTGGATCTGGATTGGATTGGTTCCATTTTCCTAGAATCCAGCAGTTTTGCCTGGTTATAGTTGAGCTGCCTGATAAATATATATATATATGATAGTATGATAATACCCGAAAGGTAGCACCTTGTAACAGGAACGTAACACACGGTAGAGGATACAGTGTAATGGTTTATTTTGAGTATCAACTAGATTGGACACAGAAATGGCCAGGAGATCAGCAGGGCACATCTCTGAGTGTGTCTGCGAGGATCTGGCCTAATGAATGGCTAACCCCACTGATGGCTTCATAACACAAGGCTGGTGTTAGGACCAGTGATGGGAAGTGTGAGCTGGGAAAAGTAGTCAATGGGGAGATGTCCTTTGGGGTTATGTCTTTCTGTCTGTCCTTGATTCCCTCCTGATTCTGAGAAAGATCTAGATCAGCAAAGCACACCTCTGGGTGTCTGCGAGACCATCCATTTTCAGAGACAATCAGATTTACTCCATTGAATTCAAAGCTTGGTTAGCTTAGGGGAAGTCCTGCAATGGTGGAAGGTGGAGCCTGGTGCTAGCCCTGTGTCCTCGAGGACTGCAGCTTCATCCTCTCTGCTCTCTGGCTGTTCGAGTCGAGCTGTCCTCCTCATCCTGACAGACTGGACTGTCTGATGCCAGGGAGCTAAAGAAGTTCTTCCTTCCTTGTTTATATCCTGAATTTTACCACAGTCGTGCTCAACGTCTGAATAGTATACCATGTTTACTAAAGAAGAGTGGGGCGGTGGTGGTGCACGCCTTTAATCCCAGAACTCAGGAGGCAGAGGCCAGCCCTGTCTAGAGTTCCAGGACAGTCAGGGCACACAGAAAACCCTATCTCGAAAACAAACAAATAAACAAACAAGAACAGAGAGGAAGGCAAGGGGAGGAAGGGGAGGAGAAGGAGGAGGAGAAGGAGGAGGAGGAGGAAGGGGAGGAGGAAGGGGAGGGAGAGGGGAGGGGGAGAAGGTAGAGGAGGAGGGGGAGGAGAGGAGGAAGAGGAAAGGGAGGGAGGGAGAGGGAAGGGGGAGGAGGAGGAAGAGGAGGGAAAGGAGCCAGTATGACAGCCAATGCCTATAATTCTGGAACTTGAGAAACTAAGGCTGTAGAACTACCGCTAGTATGACCAGCCTGGGCTACCTGATGAATTCTAGGCCATCTTAGGCTAGAGAAACAGGTGAAAAGTATGTTTTGTTTATTTTGATACATGGTCTTACTACGCAGCCTTGGCTGATCTAGAACTCACTTTGTAGAGCAGGCTAACCTTTAACTCAGCAATTTCCCTGCCTCTGCCTCGAAAGTGCCAGGATTACAGGTGTGCACCACCATGCCTAATGCTAAAATTTTTATAATAAGCTGGGCATAGTGGACCGTGCCTTTAATCTCAGCACCAGTTAGGCGGAGGCAGGCAGAGAGATCTTTGTGAATTAAAGGCCAGCCTGATCTACAGAGGGAGTCCCAAGTTAGCCATCTCTATTTATAGGATCCTGTCTTGAAAAATATTTTTAATAAAATATGTTTTTAAACTACAGATGATGTCGTAGTGTATGCCTAAAGTCTCTGCTCCTTGGGAGGCTGAGGCAGGAGAATCATCTGAGGCCCAGAGTGTGAGACCAGCATGGACACTAGAGTGAGATTGCTTCAAGAACTTGATTTGAACTTAATACACGGAAAGTATTATCAATATAAAAACTATTAATATTTTTTATCCTTGTTCTTCTACAAACTCTTCGGAACCCAGAATCTATTTTATGCCTTCAGCGTTTCTCAGCTCTATGATACCTTTAGGTTGGTGTGATGGCTAAGACTGTGTGGCTATGGGGCTGGGGGGGGCAGGACAGGCATGTGTTCAAAGCCACACACAGTGAGATATACTATTATCGTAAATAATAATAACGGTAATAATAATAATAATAATAATAATAATGATAGTCAAGACTTCCTTTTTTTAAAATTTTTATTTATATGAGTACACTGTCACTGTCCTCAGACACACCAGAAGAGGGCATCAGATCTCATTACAGATGGTTGTGAGCCACCATGTGGTCGCTGGGATTTGAACTCAGGGCCTCTGGAAGAGCAGTTGGTGCTCTTAACCACTGAGTCATCTCTCCAGCCCCCTAGTCAAGACTTCCTTAATGGAACTGCTTCCATTTCAAGGACTCAGCAAGCTAAATGCGGCTGGCGAAATATACACACAATTACACACGCACAAATCTAAACTAAGGGGTGGGCCAGGTCTTGGAGGGGAGAGACTCTTCCCATTTTGTTTGTTGTTTTAGTTTTTCAAGACAGGGTTTCTCTATGTAGCCTTGGCTGTCCTGGAACTCACTCTATAGCCCGGGCTGGCCTTAAACTCACAGAGATCTGCCTGCTTCCTCCGCCTTGAATGCTGGGATTAAAGATGTGCACCACCACCACTTGGCGGCTCTTTGTCCTTAACTCCTTGAGAAGTCAGTGAAGCCTGAGGATGTGACCTGTTTGGATAAAAGAAGGAAGAGAACTCGAAATGGTTCCCTCCACTTTCAGCAGCTCTTGGGAACCAAGGCGTGGCACATCATGTAACAAGCAAAAACCCTCTCACGGAGCAGCAGTCCCAGAAGGGACTGACACAATGATGTCATAACGGGATAAGCCTGTCTGTGATGGGCAATGGCAGGAAATGTGGAGGCCATCATAAAAATGCTATGGTTCTGGGCTGGGGATTTAGCTCAGTGGTAGAGCGCTTACCTAGGAAGCGCAAGGCCCTGGGTTCGGTCCCCAGCTCCGAAAAAAACCAAAAAAGAAAAAAAAAAATGCTATGGTTCTGATGTTTTCTGTTTTCTTTTTTTTAAAACTCCAGGGTCTAATGTGAATATGCCAACGGATTCCCACACCGTCTGTTTTAGTTGCTTTTCTGTTGCTGTATAAAAACGCCGTGACCAAAAGCAACTTATGGGAGTGTTCAGTTGGCCTTACAATTCCAGGGAGAGTCCTACTGAGCATTGCAACCCGCAGCTAAAGCAGGAAGCTCGTAGACCACTTTACTCCTCAAGCCGGAAGCAGAGAGGGCCAAGAGGAAATGGGGTTACAACCTCTCAAAGGCAGGATGAAGTTCTTCCTCCCGCAAAGACCACTCCTCGAAAAGGTCCCATAATCTCCCGGAGCAGCACCACACACTGGAGACCCAGTGTTCAGTTACCTGAGCCCATGGCGATGTTTCTCCTTTAGACAACCACACCCTCTGTTTTATCCTTTAATAGATTCTCCTGGTAAATTACAGGAACAGCACAGAAGACAGACACAATATACTTGTACGTAGAACAACTCGGGAAATCACAAAGATTAAGGCTGTGCTGGCTAGTTTTAAGTCAACTTGATAGAAGTTCGAGTCATCTGAGACGAGGGAAAGCCAGGAAAATGCCTCCATAAGATTGGGCTCCAGGGGGGTTGGGGTTTTAGCTCAGTGGTAGAGCGCAAGGCCCTGGGTTCGGTCCTCAGCTCAAAAAAAAAAAAAAAAAAAAAAAAAGAAAGAAAGAAAAAAAGAATTAAGGCTGGAGAGATGGCTCAGTGGTTAAGAGCACCCGACTAGGGGCTGGGGATTTAGCTCAGTGGTAGAGCGCTTACCTAGGAAGCACAAGGCCCTGGGTTCGGTCCCCAGCTCCGAAAAAAAAAAAAAAAAAAAAAGAGCACCTGACTACTCTTCCAGAGGTCCTGAGTTCAATTCCCAGCAACCACATGGTGGCTCACAACCATCTGTAAAGAGATCCGATGCCTTCTTCTGGTGTATCTGAAGACAGCTACAGTGTACTTATATATAATACATGAATAAATTAAAAAAAAAAAAAAAAGATCGGGCTCCAGGCCGGAGGAGTGGTTCCTTAATTAGTGATTGATGGGGGAGGGCCCAGCCCATTGTGGGTGGTGCTATCCTTGGCCTGGGTCTTGGATTCTACAAGGAAGCCGGCTGAGCAAGCCATGGGCCAGCAAGCCAGTAAGGAGCACCCCCTCCATGGCCTGTGCTTCAGCTCCTGCATTTGGAATTAATACTGCAGGAGGATCGGGAGTTCAAACTCAGCCTGAGCTATATGAGTCCTTTTCAGAAGAGAAAGAAGTGTATTTATTTTTCAAAATTCCAAAATTTCTAAAAATGTTCACAAATTAATCGATATAAAGTTGAATGTGAGACACTTTTGACCTTTGCTTTTATTTAAATTCACACACCCATCAAACTCTGATTTCTTCTTCTTTTTTTTTTAAAGGTTTATTTATTATATATAAGTACACTGTTGCTCTTCAGACACACCAGAAGAGGGCATCGGATCCCATCACAGATGGTTGTGAGCCACCATGTGGTTGCTGGGAATTGAACTCAGGACCTCCGGAAGAGCAGTCAGTGCTCTTAACCACTGAGCCATCCGTCCAATCCCAAGAGCTGATTTCTGTTCCCACTTTGCTACTCGTAGTCAGAGATACTTTTTTACCCCATGGAATATAACAGGTACGAAAGACAGGAAAAAAAATTTAAGCATGAAATTTTGGGCTGGGCAGAAGGCTTAGTTGTCAGGATGATCTTTTTGTGCTCTGTGTAAAGGTTGTCTTTGAATTATTCTAAGGTTGATTTCTGTACCTCAGAGAGTTGAGTACTGGCCACACTTCGGCATTATTTTTTTTCCTTTTTCTTCTTTTCTTTTTTCTTTTTTTTCGGAGCTGGGGACCGAACCCAGGGTCTTGCGCTTGCTAGGCAAGTGCTCTACCACTGAGCTAAATCCCCAACCCCTCGGCATTATTTTTAAGGATGGATTATGTCTCAGTATTTTGTAGACATTTTCTCTATCACTTTAGTTCTGATAAAGATCTGATGGCCAATAGCCGAAGCAAGAAAGAAAAGGCAGGACTTTTAGGAATAGGAATTGTGGGAACAGTCAGTCGGGGGAGGATTCGCCAATGAGACATGTAGAGATAATGAGAGAGAATGGGCCACGTGGTCGGGGATTAGAATTAGGTTGGAGCTAGCTGAGGTGCCTGGCTACAGTGCCTAAGCTTACATAAATAGTAGTACTACATCTCGGTGTCGTTATTTGGGAGCTGGTGGGTCTGAGATAGCCCGGCAATAATTAGTGGCTAAGAACACTTGCCATTCTTCTGTGTGGTGGTTCATAAGTGCCTCAACTCTGGCTCCAGGATCTGACACTCTCTTCTGGCCTCGAAGGTACCCATTCACACACACGTGCGCGTGCACACACACACGTGCGCGTGCACACACACACGCACACGCATATGCACACACACGCACACACACGCGCACACACAGACGCACGCACACACATGCATTCATACACATGCATGCACGCAAGTTTAAAAAATGCATATATAATAAAATCAGTTTTTTTTTTTGATTTTTTTTTTTTTAACAATGACATGTTTCCTGGCAGGGTAGATTCTTAGGCACTTTCCCGGTGAGTGTGGTGTGCTAGCTGGTGCCTTTTGCTGTAACTGTTACATACTTGGCATGGAAAGCACACCGTTGTTATGTTCAAAGGCCGGTCAAACAGGCCTTACCTGCCTCCTGTAAAGGCACTTTGGATTCACGGATCTGTTTTGACATCCTGAAATATATATATAATATATATATTATATATGTGTGTGTGTGTATATGTGTGTATGTGTGTATATATATGTGTATGTATGTATACACATATATATATATATGACACCGGAAGGGATTTCCGAGTTCCACAGTCCCAGGCTGCTAACGATGAGGTTTCTTCCCGTCCAATAGAGGGCGCTGTGCTGCGACTTTTTTTTTTTTTTTTGTAGGGAGTAGGCCTCTGGGCTGCCCGCATTTTGAAGAGTCGTGGTTAAAGAGGATCTCCTTAGTCCCCAGCTCCAAAAAAAAAAAAAAAAAAAAAGAACCCCCCCCCCAAAAAAAAAGAGGATCTCCTTACTCTCCCTCTTCTCCTTTGGCTGAAGCTAGAGGCGGCGTCTGGCAGAGCGGTGGCAGCCACTCACTAAGTCAAACTCACTATCGTTTTGGTGGAATAATCCAGAGAGGGCCTGTTTTGAGTAGATCAAAGAAGAGAGACTGCTCCGCGGCTCTGGAAGTAATGAAGTCCCTCTCCCTGACGTTTTAGAGACTGAGCTTCTGCAGGCAAGAGGAGACCAGACCTCCTCTGACCTCTGTCTTCTATCCTAACAATAGTAAGTAGTCTTTGTCTTCATTGACGTGAGTTTGGAGACCTCAGCCATGCCTCCCGGCAGCTGCCCCTCCAGCCTGTACCTTGTCTTAACAGTCAGGGACTGCTTGTGGGAAAACTAATCAGTAACCAGAAATGGCTCCAGGCAATCCCAGTCTTTGTTGCAGAGATCTGGCATTTACTGATTAGGTGATCAGGATGGAGGAACATCATTTGGCCCACCCCCTGAGAGATGGTGCCCACCAGTCTGGAAACAGCCACCAATCATCTAATCTCTCTTAAATCAGCTCCCAGAAAGGCGGCTTTTGACCAGAGTCCTCTACCTTCCCTTGATTTCCTAAGAAAGCCTCATTCTTTGCCTGACACCTTGTTCTCTCCTTCAGTTGGCCTGCCATGATAAAACGGAAGGATTTGAGTGAATTTAGTAACACTTGGGAGTCAAATTTGAAGATTGGGGGTGGGGGTGGGGGTGGGGGTGGGGGTGGGGGAATCTATTGATCTGGAGGTTTGAGCCAATTTCAACATTCGTGCTACATCTCTGGAGAAAAAGCAGCCCAGGAGGTGTCTGAATGACATCCCTGCGTTTATAAATGAGAAGAAAAAAGCTGGAGGCCTTTCCAGCAGAGTGCTAGTGGTAGATGCCTCTAGCAGGAGCATGGGTGGGAGAGGCAAAGGATTTTCGGTCCCAGGAAATGCAGTGGGTAAAAAGGCTGCCTTATAAGCAGGCACTGCGAGTCCAGTCCAGTCCCAGAAACCATGTTCAAAAACCATAAATCTGTGCGTTATAATCTCAGCACTGGAGAAACGGGGTCAGGTAGATTTCCGGGGCTTGGTGGGAGCCAGCCCAGACTACTTGGCAAGTTCCATCCGGAAGAGTGACTTAAAAAAAGAGTCGGGGCTGGGGATTTAGCTCAGTGGTAGAGCGCTTACCTAGGAAGCGCAAGGCCCTGGGTTTGGTCCCCAGCTCCGGAAAAAAAGAACCAAAAAAAAAAAAAAAAACCAAAAAACAAACAAAACAAAACAAAAAAAAAGAGTCGGAAGGCGCTGGGAAAGTAAGTAACACCTTAGGATATCTTCTGCCCAACACCGTTACAAAACACATGTGGGCTGTGTGTGTGTTCATACTCGGGCACAGAGAACCCAGATGATGTTGGGTGCCTGCTCTTTCAGTATCAACCTTGTCCCCCCTGAGACCGTCTATCACTGAATTTTTTTTTTTTTTTTTTTACTCTTTTGGCCAAAAGTCCCGGAGATCCACCTGTCTCCTAGTTTTTACCTGGGTGCCGGGGATTTGAACTCAGTTCCTCATACCTTTTATAGGCTCAGTGACAAAGCACTTGCCCAACCGAGGACTGTGTCAGGTCCCCAGCAATGGAAAAATCCCCCTAACGTTTCCATTTTGAGCAGCCAATAGTTTCAGGTAAGAAAAAAACAGTCCACCCCCAAATCACTGAAAATGTCCTGCTACTGTAGCTGTGAGAAATGTGTGGGGAGGAAACAGGAGAAGAGGAGAGATCATTAACTTTCTGTGTGGTGGCCCCTGCTGTCTCAGTGACAACGGTATGGTTCTGGGCAAATGTTCTAGCCTTTGGATAACTGTGTTATATAAGTCTGGCCAAAAACACAGGGGCCTTTTATTGATTGATTGACTGATTGCTTGACACAGGGTTTCTCTCTGTTGTAGCCCCTGGGTATCCTGGAGCTCACTCTGTAGACCAGGCTGGCCTTGAACTCTCAGAGATCTGCCTCTCTCTGCTTCCTAGGTGCTGGGATTCAAGGCAGGCGTGACAACACCAGGCTCATGGAGTCTTGATCAGAGTCTGAGTTGTGAGTCACCCTTGCATAGGTTTGTTTGTCCTTGGGTATGTCTAAACTCAAGTTAGGGGCTATCCTGGGAACGTGGAGCTTAATGAAGCACAGAGTTGTGGAGCAGGCTGGACGTAATGGCGCACACTTTTAATCTTACCGTTTGGGAGGCAGAGGCAGGCAGATCTCTGAGTTTGAGGCCAGCCTGGTCTACAGAAAGCATTCGAGGATAGCCAGGGCTATGCAGGCAGACCCTGTCTCAAAAAACCATCAATAAATCAAACCAAAAAACCAATTAACCCAGAAGGCAAGGCTTGTGGCAGTGATCACAAGCTTGGCCAAATGCTTTCAAGAAAGTTCCTTGGGCTGGAGAGATGGCTCAGCGGTTAAGAGCACCCGATTGCTCTTTCAGAGGCCATGAGTTCAATTCCCAGCAAACACATGGTGGCTCACAACCATCTGTAAAGAGATCCGATGCCCTCTTCTGGTGTGTCTGAAGACAGCTACAGTGTGCTCATATATAATAAATAAATAAATCTTTTTAAAAAAAAGAAAGTTCCTTAAGTTTTCTGGCATTAATATTAATTAATATTAATATACAATATTATATGGCTTTTAAATGAGTCAATGTGGTTGATATGCTTAATACAAAGTATTTGGAATAAGAATAGAGATATTCCAGGCTGGAGAGATGGTTCAGTGGTTAAGAGCACTGAATGCTCTTCTAGATGTCCTGAGTTCAAATCCCATCAACCACATGGTGGCTCACAACCATCTGTAATGAGACCTGATGCCCTCTTCTGGTGTGTCTGAAGACAGCTACAGTGTACTCATATATAATAAATAAATAAATAAATCTTTAAAATAAAAAAAAATAGAGATATTCCATTGGGCATATGATTGGAGTCCCAGCTCCTATGAAGGCAGGAGGATGGACTGAGCCCAAGAGTTCATGACCAGTCAGGGCAACATAGTGAAAACTTATCTCAAAACAAACATGTTTAAGAAAGGGAGTGGGGGTGGAGCTGGAGAGATGGCTCAGAGGTTAAGATAACCACACATTGGCTCACAACCATCCGTATTCCGATTTGGTGCCCTCTTCTGGCCTGCAGACATACATGCAGGCAGAAAGCTGTGTGATGTATACATAATAATTAAATATGTTTAAAAAAAAGAATTCAGTGGTTAAAAGCACTGACTGCTCTAACAGAGGTCCTGAGTTCAAATCCCAGCAACCACATGGTGGCTCACAACCATCTGCAACAGGGATCTGGTGCCCTCTTCTGGTGTGCCTGAAGATGGCAACAGTGTACTCACATAAATAAATAAATAAATAAATAAATAAATAAATAAATAAATAAATAAATTAAAAAAAAGGGGTTCTGGTTTGGTGTGTGTGGAGGTTGAGCTCAGAGAGGGTGGCACTCTTAGGAGGTGTGGCCTTTCGGAGTAGGTGTGGCTTTGTGGAAGGAAGTGTGTCACTGTGGGTGGGCTTTGAGGCCAGGGCCATGGTGGCAATGTCTCTTCCCGCTGCCTTCGAATCCAGATGTAAAATTCTCAGCAACTTTTCCAGCACCATGTCTGCGCGAAAGACGCCATGCCTCCCACCACGATTTGGGACTCACCACAAAAGGATAGATAGTGGAGCACTTTTCCCAAATACACATGGACCGGACATTGTGAGTGTAGTTCTTATTGATAATTGTTCTTATTGTATATCGTTGCATTGTATTTATTTATTTTTTTTAAATCTTTTTTTTTTTTTTGGTTCTTTTTTTCCAGAGCTGGGGACCGAACCCAGGGCCTTGCGCTTCCTTTAGCTCTACCCCCAACCCCGCATTGTATTTATGATAGAGGAAAAACACCATCTTTTGGTCTTTTGGACTGAGAGGGGGAAATGTAGTGGGATTTTGGTTTCTTTGAAAACCCAGTTATGTCATGTGGCTACGTTTTTTGCTTTAAATCCAGATGTGGGAGATGAGGCGGCTTCAGTTTGGCCACAGCCGCTAACCGTGATTGTCTTCTGCTCCAGGAGGTCATGATGTTGGCCAGCTGCAGATAGTTTAATTCTGGGGACTCTGGAGAGAGTAGGAATGGGGGAGGTCCTGAGGGCCTGTGGCAGCTGCTTTCCCGCTGCTGCTGCTTCCTCCTGTTGCATTTGCTGGCCTGCTATTGCTGAGGAAGATTGGACTTGCCCTTAGGAACCTGACGTCCCTCATCAGCAGGAAGTAATGGGGTCTATGCCCCATCCCCCTCTAACCTCCTTTATCTCCTACCTGGTGTTGGGAGGTCTTAAGGGTGGAATATGGATTGGAAGGGTGGTAGATATAAGAACCCAATAAAGAAGACAGACAGACGAGAGAGAGAGAGAGAGAGAGAGAGAGAGAGAGAGAGAGAGAGAGAGAGAGAGAGAGAGAGAAGAGAGAGAGAGAGAGAGAGAGAGAGAGAGAGAGAGAGAGAGAATGAATGAGATTAGCACCTACAGGGGTTGGGGATTTGGCTCAGTGGTAGACTGCTTGCCTAGGAAGCGCAAGGTCCTCCTGGGTTCGGTCCCCAGCTCCGGAAAGAAAAAAAAAAAAGAAAAAAAAAGAGATTAGCACCTACACTTGGGTTTTTTCAGTTTGTTTTTTGAGGAAGGGTTACATATTGAGATACCGGGAACACCAATCTGTAGACCAGGCTGGCCCTCAAACTCAGAAATCCACCTGCCTCTGCCTCCTGAGTGCTGAGTGCTGGGATTAAAGATGAGCCCAAGAATCCCCCATTACTTCTTCCTCAGCATTGGGACTACAGATGCATATGGCTATCTATGTATAGTGTTTTTAACTCTTTCTGCTTTGATTTGTATTATTTTTTTAAGATTTATTTATTATATATAAGTACACTGTCGCTGTCTTCAGACACACCAGAAGAGGGCATCAGATCTCATTACAGATGGTTGTGAGCCACCATGTGGTTGCTGGGAATTGAACTCAGGACCTCTGGAAGAGTAGTCAGTGCTCTTAACCGCTGAGCCATCTCTCCAGCCCAGTTATCACCTTTAAAATATCTAAACCCTAAAATACTTTCTTAGATCCTTCACAACTTAAACTCTTGTTTTCAATCTTTAATAAAATAAACTGTAAGCCTATAACTTTCTAGTCTTTAACCTCATCAGAGACCTGAGACGCATAAGTGTTACACGAATAAACAGAAAGTGCGAGCAAGCAGCTTCCAAAACTATAGAAGTGACAGGGACTGATGGCTGCCTGGAAAGTCACCCAAGGTTCCTCTGCATTGTCGGAGTATCCATCCAGCCTACAGGCCCAGGATATCTGACAGACTTCTCATTCTGTGAAGCAGGCTTTTGAAGCAGTGGCCTAACTTGGCAAAGTTAGGCAATCGGCTGACTTCCCAGTGTCCTGCTTGTCCATGTTTGATAGATGATACCATATTCTGTGTATCTCTGAAGCATTTGTAGACTATGTAACTTAACGGTCTGTAGTGTGTCTGACTAGACGAACATTGCTTGCTTCTAGCTATTTATTTTCTGCTTAACTTTGAAAACGTTTTCAGGAGGCTAAATAAAACTTATTTCTGTAATTAACTAAACCAGGACCTAACATGACTACGAGTTTGATTATAGTTGACTAACTACTTATTTGCATTTCTTAATTATCCTGTAATAGTAGCTTTCAAGGACTAGGATTTTATGTCAAACCTTTAAATGAGCTGCACGTGTACGATACCTTGGACAAGAGTTGAGACATATATACAGTATATTAGTGCAAAGACAACCTTACATTTCAATCAATGTACAGAATCCACACCCTCTGTAAAATATTTGAGACTCGTTCTCTTAGTGTAAACCAAGATCATCAGTGACCCAAATGCCCTTTGGATCAGTAGTTCCTTCTTCCGCCTAGTGACTCTTGTCTGAAATGGCTCATGCTTTCTTCTATGGAGCCTCAAGCTAGAGCCCCAGAGCCACTTTCTGACAGGAAGAGAGATCACTCTGTATATTCTTCTCGGACCTGCACTCACCCTTCCAATGACATCCCTTACCACAGGGTCCGCAAACCCCTGGAAGCCTCAGCCTTCTTTTGGAGAACCCACTGCAACCATAAATGTCTTGTTTGTGCCTCTGGCAAAGAGTACCACGTTCCTCAGAGTTAGTGCGCCAACGGTTTTGAGATCTGGCTTGGGAGGTACCCTATTTCTCACAGTTACCACGCTGGACATTTTGAGCTCTGAGGGTTTTAGCTTCACAATTCCTTTGTAAATGTCTAAATTCACTGCAATGAAAGCACCGAGTATTTTCATACCTGAGATCTCTAGCTACACGGCTTGTCCTATTATATTGGCATGATGTTCCTGAGAGCTGATATCCGTCTTGTCTCTTATCCACTCACCTACTGGCGCTGCTCGTGCCTTTAAGGATCGAATCACTCGTTTTACATTCAGTGTCCGTATTCTCAAACAACAGGGTCTCTATCAATACCTGTCTGGTCTCAGGGTCTGCTGTGGATTTGTTTCCCAGCTGGTGCCAGTCTGCAAGAAATCTGTGAAGGCTTCCTCAGGGTCTTGTAAAATCTTAGTGAATGAGGCTCCTCAACCTTGTCCTAAGCTCTTAAAGCCACCAAGCAACATTATTCTTTAACTGCATCATCAAATCGAATCTGTTCTTGTAGGTCAGAATATCACTGCTCACCAAGCCACAGTTGAGTTTTAATGGCATTCATTCCCCTTGCTCTAGTGTGTTGTTGAATATTTGTGTCTTCCTCCCTCCACCATGTTAACCATTGTACCTGCTGACCAGCCTCTAGTACAGCAGTTAGCAAACCTTTCCAGTCTTGGGGAATAACTATTTTGGGTAGCCCAATTACTTAATATTTGTTTAACATAAGGAGAATGCACTTCATAGGGAGTAATAGCCTCTTTAAAATGCCTCCGATCTATCATTTCTATCGGATGCCACATTATTGCATCACGACCACAGTCAGTACCATTAGAGGCCATGTACTGGGAAAATGAATGGTAACTTTGTAATCCTGGGTGGCTTCTAGTCGGGATTTCTTCCCTCTTTTATTCTGTGGGAAACTACTGCTCTCTTGCTTAGTCACTGGGCCATTTGTAGGTGCTATTTTTTTAAATCTATTTTTTTTAGATTTATTCATTTATTATATGTACACTGTAGCTGTCTTCAGACACACCAGAAGAGGGCATCAGATCCCATTACAGATGGTTGTGAGCCACCATGTGGTTGCTGGGAATTGAACTCAGGACCTCTGGAAGAGTAGTCGGCACTCTTAACCTCTGAGCCATCTCTCCAGCCCTTTTAAATCTATTTTATTGGGTTCTTATATCTACCACCCTTCCAGTCCGTATTCCACCCTGATCCCTTACAACCCCCCAACACTAGGTAAGAGAGAAAGGTTAGAGGGGGAAGGGTTTGTAGACCTCTTTAGACTACTTCCTGCTGATTACGGGCATCGGGTTTCTAGGAGTATGCCTAGTCTTCTTTATCAGAATATGCATCAGTCCTGCAACTGCAGGAACCAGCGGTGGCAGTGGGGAGCAGCAGCTGACACAGGTCCTCTCCCTGCTCTCCCCTTCATCTCCTCTCCAGAGTCCCCAGGATTAAACTGGCAACTGACAAAATCACACCTCACCTAGAGCAAGAGACAATCATAGTTAACATCTGTTTACAAACTGAAGCGGTCCCATATCCCACATCTGGGGTTAAAACAAAAACATAGTCACATAACTGGGTTTTAAAAGAAACCAAAATTCTCACTACATCCAAGGTAGACGGTTCCTGAAGAACAACCTCCGAGGCTGCCCTCTGCCCTCTGCCCTCTGCCCTCTGCCCTCTGCCCTCTGCCCTCTGCCCTCTGCCCTCTGCCCTCCCAACACCCATTGGCTGGTACACAGACATACATTTCAAGTAGCAGTAGTCTCCCAAGCTAAACCTTTATGCTTGAAGGAGGAGGTGGGATCTCCCCCCCCCCCCCAACCGGCTCCTGCACTTGTGTCCTTGTGAGAGAGTAGGAGTTAAGACTGATTACCTGATAGCCCAACAAACAGGGAGGGGCCGTGACTAGGTAGTAGAGATGGTTCGCCTCCAAGATGGCTGGCTTCTTCTTCACACTGCTGACCTGAGACAAAGGCCTGGAAGCTTAAAAAAACTGGTGGACTTTTTCTCCCATTAGTAGCAACCCCACCCCACCCCTAGTCACACATATACACATACAGACACACACAGACAGCTAGACACACACACATACACACACACCACACACACACACACACACACACACACACACACACACCTGTAGGCTGGTGGTGTGAGCAAGAAGATAGATCTCTTATTATGCTGAGGGTCAGCATACAATGTTTGCACTCTAAGTTCCCCACCGTGGTCCTAAGCCTATTTCCCCAGAGCTGCTCACCTCTGCCACATATCTCAGCTGAAGGTCAGGTCCAGCCTCTCATGGAAGTCTCTGATTTGAGGGTCAGGATCCTGGGGAAGGCTCTTCAGCCACAAGGCAGGTCAAGGTGATGTCTCTCCAGATGTGCAGAGTAGAGCAGTGCCCTTATATACTTATATACTGCCTTAAATACTGCCCAGTGGGCACCATGGGAACTTAGGACTGGGTCTGGTTATCTTGAGTGAGTGATGTCACTGAGTGCTGGTTATCTTGGGGGTAGTAGAGATCCTGACTGTGCTATGTTTTTACATGTCTAAGAGAGATTTTTTACTATTACTATTTTCATTACAACTGGTCTGACTAGTTTAAGGTCAGACCAGGACTCCAGTCAGCACACGTATTAGTCATGGTCCTCTAGAGTAGCAGAACTTATATAATGAATCTCCCTCTCCCTCATTCACACACACACACACACACACACACACACACACACATATGTGTATATATATATATATATATATATATATATATATATTAGTATTTATTACAATGACTTATGTGCTGTGGTCTAGCTCACCCAGCAATGGCTGCCTACGTATGATATGGAAGTTCTAACACAGTAGTTGTTCAGCCCACAAGGCTGGATGTCTCAGCTGGTCTCCAGTATATAGCAGAATCCTGAAGAAGTAGGCTTCAACACCAGCGAAGGAATGGGCTTACTAGTGAGGGAAGGAGGAAACAGGCCAAGAGAGAGCTTCCCGCCTCTATGTCCTTATATAGGTTTACAGCAGAAGGTGTGGCCCAGATGAGAAGTGGCTATTTCAACCTCAAAAGGTCTGGATGGAAGGTATGTTTTCCCACCTCAAAGATCTGAATTAGATTCAAGCGGTAATGGTGGGCACTTTTAATCCCATTGCTTGGGAGGCACAGGCAAGCAGATCTCTGTGAGTTCGAGGCCAGCCTGATCTACAGAGTGAGTTCCAGGACAGTCAAGGCTATGCAGAGAAACCCTGTCTCAAGAAGAAAAAAAAAGTCTGGATTAGAAGTGTGGGCTCGGGGTTGGGGATTTAGCTCAGTGGTAGAGCGCTTACCTAGGAAGCGCAAGGCCCTGGGTTCGGTCCCCAGCTCCAAAAAAAAGAACCAAAAAAAAAAAAAAAAAAAAAAAGAAGTGTGGGCTCTTCCCACTTCAAATGATCCACTTCAGTTAAAAAAAAAAACCCTCACAGGTATGCCCAGACATTTTTGGGTTTTAGTTAATTCCAGATGTATATAGTCAAGCTGGTGACCAAGAGTAGCCTCACTGTGTGTAACTGCAGGTCTACAGTGAGCTCATGAGCAGGCAAATTTGCTTACACAAGAGTCTTGGACCAGCCTGACTCCATCTTAAGATTAAAAGCCATTTTATTACAAGGTCAAAATAAGTTCACTTCTGTTTTCTGTAAAACTTGAGTTTGGGGACTGGAGAGATGGCTCAGTGGTTAAGAGCACCCCGCTGCTCTTCCAGAGGTCCTGAGCTCAATTCCCAGCAACACATGGTGGCTCATAACCATCTGTAATGGGATCTGATGCCCTCTTCTGGTGTGTCTGAAGACAGCTACAGTGTACTCATATGCATAAAATAAATAAATAAATCTTAAAAAAAAAAAAAAAAACCAAAACAAAAAACCTCAGGTTTGGCCATGTTTTGATCTAGTTTCTAGAATTTGACTTGTTCCCCATCCTATACCATAACCTCCACCGTGATCATATAAGATATTCTGCTAAATAATTTTTGAAGTGTTCTTCCAAGTTGGTATATAACCTAAACCCCTTGAGAATCCCTTAGTCTCCAAGTTTTGGGGCCCCAATTTCTCCTGTGTTTGATGCTATTTTCATAGACTGCACTTTAGGAAGGTAGCCCTGTCTGACAGAAAAATAAAGCTTGCTTGATTTGGCTAAAGGAATTTGGGTGTGGTCTTTACTCTCCTTCAGTGGGATGAGCAACTGGAGGCCTCGTGGAAATCAAGATCCCAGTACTTCTGCAGGACCAGAATGCTGCTTCAGGAGCCCCCTTGAGATAGTCCGAGGCTCTTGGGCTTTAGGTTTGATGGATCGTTGCCCTAGAAAGAACCCTGCAAGCACCTGTCTAAGGAGGCCCACAGCTAAACCATAGAAGGTCCTTCCTTCTGTGGTATCTAGTCCTGCTTCTGGAGGGATCCTGTCTCCGGGACAGAGAAGGACCTGAACCAGGCACAGGAACTCCTGTCCAGTGCACTAACGAGATTTTGCACGGCCCACCTAGGTTTTTGGTGCCAGGTTCTTGGTCCCCTGTATTTCGTTCTCTGTTTTGTCTCCTCCTTTGATGCTGAGAACCAAGCCGGAAATTGGTGAAGTCCAGTCAAATGTATGAATACAGGTGATCCCCGCGTGCTCTGTTTTGACTACGTGAATATGCTGTGTTCTGTTTACCGGGTTTCTCTCTGCTAACGTGGTGGGTCACACGAACGGTTTGTGGTCCGTGTTTACTGGTTTCAGTTTTCGCTGTCTGTCTCCTTAAATCTGCTGCCTCGCGCCCCCGCCCCCCATCCCCACCGCCAACTCCCAACCCTGTCGCCCTCTCCACCGTGGCAGGGGCCTGTCCTGCCTCAGCCTGTTTGCTGAGTCTGTGGCTGGGTGCTGGCTGGGATAAAACGTAGCACAGTGGCAAGGAAGAGGATGGGCCACAGAAAGCACTCAAGGAAACTTGAGGGGAGAGGGGGCGCGTGGAGGAGGATGATCCATGCCCCCAAAAGAGGGTGGAGGAGGGGGACGCA